>NC_137464.1:148347655-148868691 GCF_964235325.1 Thermobia domestica
ATGATAACCAACCGTTGCCTATTTTTAACAGCATAGTTAGACCAGAATCTTTCTACGCCAGGTGGAACGTTTTGTACGAAAGTGAGTCTATAGCTGACATTAATGGTTGGGATGGGACGAGAAGGAAGCTAATACTTGGAAATCTGCTTAGGGGTTCAGCTGAACCTCGGTTTACATCTATGGAAACAAAGCCGGATTTTGCTCAGATGTCTTATGAGCAATTTAAACAGGCATTGATAACAGCGTTTAAGATAATTTGGTAACTCAGTTGACAGAGGCCCAAATGCGGGTGCGGGAACAGGGCGATGATAAGTCGGTTGTTGACTATGTGCATGCAAAACAGGATCTTATTCTGAGAGCAGATACTAACACGCCTAAGAAAAAGCAAATACAACTTATCATAGAAGGGTTATTGCCCGACTTTTTCAAGGTCGTCATTCGCAAAGAATACAATACGGTGGCTGCATTATTGAGTGATTTAGTAGTGGAAGAAAAGACTCGACTAATACTCAAGAGGAAAGAGTTGGAAAAATTCTTTTAAAAAGAATTCTGCGGTGTTGCACTCGTGAGTGCTTCCGCCAAGTCAAGTTCACAGTCAGTTATGTAGGAGTGCGGAGTCAGCAGCTCAAAGTCCGTTTTACAGGCCAGAGAATTTTGTGCATTAGCCACAGCACAAAAAGAGCAAACTAGGGCAATTAGCGATCAAGTGAATGACTTGCAATAGCAAATAGCAAAAATAACTCTACAGATATCCGCGTTAACGTCAAATTATGAACATCAAGGTAGCGATCAAGCACAAAATAGGAAAAGTCAGCAAAGGAATGTAGGTCAGGGTAATAACGAAAGAAATGGCAATCGTCAAAACCGTAGGAACAATAACAACAACAAAAATAAAAACAAGTCAGATTCCTCCACGCAATCCTCTCCACAGACTCAGGGTTCGACTCCTAGTAAGGATCCTATTGTTTGTTATAAATGCAACATGCGTAACCATATTGCACGGTACTGTAGGGTGTCTTTAAACTCAGAAACAGAGTAGATGACAGGGACGAATCTGCTCGGAGTTGCGTTGTAGTTCCCATTATATCTTCTAATGAGTTACCACATGTTTCTGCTCTTTTAGATGGTCAGCAAGTTAATATCATGATAGATTCTGGTAGTCACATAAGTTGTCTCGGAGAGAATCTAGTTCCGAAGAACGCGAGATGTTTTCGTCTTACCACCAGATTAAAGGGAGTTACGGAAAAAAGCATTCAAGTATCCGAGATTGCCTTGCTGAAATTTTTCCTGGGGAACAGATGTTTTACACACGTTTTTAGGATAATTCCGAATTTTGATTATGGTTCTCTGGTAGGGGTGAATTTCTTAGAAAAACATAAAGCTATCATAAGTTATGGTAAACAGAATTTGACCATGTATCGTTTTGGACGTCCTCCGTCCAGGAAGTTACCAATTAGGAACTTAGAGATTAATTTATCTGAAGTATTAACATCGAGAATCCCTCGGGAATATAGAACTATTTTTAGAGTGCTAGAGAATACTGTTTTACCACATCGTTCGCACACTTTAGTGAAATTATGTTCCTGTTGGGACATTACGGGGAAAAAGGCATTACTGTTACCATCTCAACGTATAGAGGAAATGTTGGAAAGTTTTATTCCAAGGTAGATTGTGAGTCCCCAGTGGTATTTCTAACGAATCCCACCGTCAACACCGTGAAGTTGCACCAAGGAACGAACATAGGTGAGGCGGAGTTCGAGGAAGTATCCGATGAACCAGAAAGAAGGACATTGACAGCATCAGAAGAATCTTTGCCGTCTCCAGAGAAGTTGGAACAGTCTAGAAAGATGTGTGATCCGAAAAGAGTAGATGTCAACCCAGATTTGTCTCCAAAAGACCGGGAACATTTTTACGACTTAATCTACCAGTTTCCCGATATCTGGAGTTGGTCAGAAGACGATGTGGGACTTGCCCGTTTTTTTGAGCACGAGATTCCAACGCCACGCCTGTCAACCAAACGCCATATCCTGAAGGAACGTTTCCATGGAAGAGCCGGATTATTTTGGTGAAGAGACGCAATGGACAGCGAACATTCGTAGGTGACTTAAGCTCTTTGGACCTACTGTCGTTTTTGCCTGTGACTTTACGAACTCCTCTAGGTCAGATAAAGATTGATTCTATAGCCATCGACAGGTTAAAAAAGTATTATCCTCCTCCAGAAGGACTGCCTAAAAATTTGCGTAAATTAGAAACATCCGAGATTGATGTAGTAGGAGAAGGCGTACCCGATAAAAATCTTCAAAAAGTGGATAAGGTAAATTCCTTCTTGATGGAATTCCAGGATCCAGATAATGAGACGCAAAAAGAATCGTTGTTTATAAAGAAAGTTGCCTTCATGTCCGAGCTACCATCTTGGGATCGGGTGGGTCTGGAAACAAGTTCAGTGAAAGATTTGGCGAGACCGAAGTTTGCCGTCAACCACGACATTAATAAGAATATTGCGCTATATTATGGAACACGTTAACGGGTGATTGTATACTGAACTCGTCCAATTGCCTTCTACAGCCACGAAGGGTCATGGATAAGGCTATTCAAAGTGTTGCAGGAGAGGAAATGCAAGAGGAATATCGTAAAATATCCCACCTTCCCCATTGTAACGCATGCATTACACAGGCGGCTTACAATCTACCTGTGGATTTCGTGACTCACGTAAGCGCACCTGATGATCAAAATCCCAAGATGTTAAAAATGTGCTACGAAGAAAGTTGCAATTAGCCGTGGACAACGATATAACATCTACTGCGTTCCCTAACATCTCTACAGGAGTTTATGGTTTTCTTAAAGAAGATGCATGTCGCGTTGCTTTACAAACCATACGTCTTTTCCTGGAAGAACATCTTGACTCAATCGAAAGAATAGTGTTCGTGCAGTATGACAAAGAAAATCAGAAAATCTATGTACAACTCATGCACTTCTATTTTCCTAAATAAAAATAGCTGAAAGAGAAATGCATTCGTATGTTAATGGTTTATCAGAGGACTTAGTCTAGGTTAATTGACTTAAAGTTATCTTAACGCTAATAATATATATATATATATATATATATATATATATATATATATATATATATATATATATATATATATATATATATATATATATATATATATATATATATATATATACAGGGTGGGCCATTTTAATTAATCCACGAAAATATCTGAAAAATGATAAAACATAGAAGAATTTCTTGAAGTACACGTTGTATATTGCTAAGGGGGAAAACCAATTCCGCCAAAAGTACCCCTCCCCGCACCCCTAAATGGGGTAACGGGGGGTAACTTTGAAATGTCAAATGGGAACATGGGTCGAGTAATACCTCGTTCGAAAGGTCTTGGAAAACTAAGTAACGCTGTACCAAAAGATGTTCCATATTGTGCACCGGTTTCAAAATGGCCGCCATAATATGGTTCGGAAACTCCAGTACCCGTAGTGTGAAAACCATGGAAGGTAAATGAATGAAACAAAATTGAAATACGTAAATATCATAGGGCATATCGAACGGTGTGGTCCCTGTGGTCCCAGTGGCCTCCCTACAGTGGTCTTGGGGGCTAATTTCAAAATTTCAAATAGTAACATGAGTCGAATAATACCTCGTTCGATAAATCTTGCAAAATCTAACATATTGCAGGAGAAAACGATTGATGTGAAATGGCAGTGGTCTCAAAAGGCCGCCGAAACATAGTATCCGTGTCAGAGAAAAGGTTTAGTACCCGTAGTATGAAAGCGATTGGAGATAAATCAACAAAAGAAAAACTGGAGTAGCTAACTGACGTAAGGCACATCGAGAGGTGTTGTCGGGGTGACTCCAAGGGCCAACTGAAAGGTATCCGGGGCCAACTTGAAAATTTCAAATAGCAGCTTGAAGCGAGTAACATCACGTTACATAGACAAATTAATATCAAACAGCTTCTGTAAGAAAATTTTCGACATGAGACACCGTTTTCAAAATGATCGCAAAGACATGGTGACTGTGTCTAAGAAAACGTCTAGTGCCCATAGTATGAATACGGTTAGACATAAATGAAAATAACGAAAATTAAATAGGAAAACCACGGAGGCGTTCCAAGGCTCGAGAATAATACAACAGAGATAAAAATATTAGAGTAAAATTGCCATAATGTATAGAGAGAAATCCAAGTCCTGCAAAATAATCTCTCCCTGCGCTCTGTATGTAAGTGCGGTGGAAAGTAAAGTGAAAGTTCAAACGAGAACTCTACTTTAATTCGTAAATTAAGGCTAACCTTATAAATAGGTATGGTGTGGTTGAAACAATTGTTTGTAAAGATGACGCTGTAGTGACTAAAAAAAGAGAAACTTTTATGCAATGCGTGCTGGTTATTCAGAAAGCATTTCGGGGATATACGTACACACCGTTTCGTCCCTCAAGCTCACAATATGATATGAATGCTAATAGTTAATCAAAATGTAACTGTGGCCATCCGCGTTAACTTAGTGCACCAATTCTCTATGCATGGAGTCTGCCTTCCAAACAGCATTGGGTAGGTTAAGCGTACGCCCGAACCGTTGTCCGGTCGGACATTGAAATTTTGAAGTTAACCCACAAGACCCCTTCAGGGAGGCCACTGGGATCACAGGGACCACACCGTTCGATATGCCCTATGATATTTACGTATTTCAATTTTGTTCCATTCATTTACCTCCCATGGTTTTCATACTACGGGTACTGGAGTTTTCGAACCATATCATGGCGGCCATTTTGAAACTGGTGCACAATATGAAACATCTTTTGGTACAGCGTTACTTAGTTTTCCAAGACCTTTCGAACGAGGTATTACTCGACCCATGTTCCCATTTGACATTTCAAAGTTACCCCCCGTTACCCCATTTAGGGGTGCGGGGAGGGGTACTTTTGGCGGAATTGGTTTTCCCCCTTAGCAATATACAACGTGTACTTCAAGAAATTCTTCTATGTTTTATCATTTTTCAGATATTTCCGTGGATTAATTAAAATGGCCCACCCTGTATATAAAACGAGAGTAAGGCTATAGTAATTCATCATCAGTGCTAAGCAGTTTTCTTCTTTCCTCTCGTCATCATATCCGTCTTCTACTATCAATATTTTTTGGGACAACTTTATTTTGGAAACTTCAGATTCTCCACTTATCTGAAAAGAAACGAGAAAATATAATTAGTACACAATATCCAGAAAAGAAAGAAATTATAACTATTTTATTTAGTAAGGAAAGGTTGCAAAAGAAGTATTTTGATTGAATTCTTTGTTTACATTACAGATAGTCAACATACTTTTAAGCTGCATATTCCTTTTTACTATGCTACCTTGCGCAGAGACGAATGAAATTGATTTCACCATCAGTTCACAATTACATTTTAAGAAATTACTTAATGTGATTCTATATCAGCTTTCCTTACCAATACCTTTCAACCTAACTTTCCCTTTTCCCCATAACCTACCAACTATTTCAATATCTCTCTATTGATATTTCTCTATTTCTCTATCTCTCTATCAATATTTCAATTCTCTATTTTAATATCTCCATTGTAAAAATATCGACGACCCACTAACAACATCAGTTGGTCAGTTAGCAGAAAAATGCAGGATCTTCACACGCATATCAACGATTTTTTTCTGGAACCCCCAAATCCCAGATTTCATGAGATGTCGAGCAGATCACCTACAGCTCTACAGCTCTGTTGATGATTTCCTTTCTTATTGTTGCGGTGTTGCAGACAGTTCATCGGTTGAGGATATGAATAAAAAGAGAAACGAATTTGGAACAGACCGTGCTTGGTTTGGAAAAGCAACTTTTGAAGAACAATCTTTTCATTAAGAATTCATCAGTTTTTGACTTTCAAGGCACAAGTTAAAGAGAATTTTGAGAAGATTCGGAATATTTCTGCGCCTTGTTTTGGACCAAGAAAAGGATATCGCCGACCATTTGAACCAATTAAATGACAAGATGGATCAAGAAGCGACAGCTTTCGTTTCAGATTTTTCTCAAACTTTGTCACAGTTTACTCAGTTTCTACAGATCTTCAGATACGACTTGACCTTAGAGATGTGTCGAATTTCAAAGCTAAACCACAATATCATACCCTACAAAGTTTTGTATGCGCATTTGTCAGAATTTGAAAACATAGTTTTAAGAAATGGATATCGATTGGCTATAGACAAGAAAGTTTTGGAACTGTATTATTCGATTAATGTACTATCTTGCTCAACAACTGAGTCGTTAATTTATTTACAACTAAAGATACCTATTGTAGAACATCTATCTTCTTTTGAGCTGTATGAAGTTAGACCGATACCTTTCGCAGTCTTCAATCAGACCTGTAGTATTGACGTAGAACACTTGGTTTCCGCAGTGGAGAATGGAAAACAGCTGATACCGGTAGCTGAATATGATCTTTTGTTCTGCAGATATTCTTCTGCTAAATTGTGTAAGATCCCGTCTCATGTTATTTCAAATTCAAGGTTAGATAATTGTTTGCATTTTGTTTGGATGGGACAAAAGAGTTCGAGAAGTTATCGCAAACTGTGATCATACTTGCGTTCAGTCACAATTAACGCATACAATGGGCATTGGTTCCCATGAATCAGTCATCACACATCCGCCACCAACGTTAATACTCCAGTCAAAAGACAATACTTCAAGGATTACTGCTCTTGAACCGTCAATGCTATACTATGCTATCAAGATTAAGATACCATGCAATACGAAACTCATCGTAGATAGAAATTTATTTGTAAGATCAGAATTTCCATGTTTTGAGAACGAACTTAGGGAACCTATATTTCTTCATCTTCCCGCCCAACTCGCCTCAAACGACTTATTACAGTTAAATCAAAATTTTCAACCAAATTTATTCTTTAATACATCTTCTCTTCTTAACAAAGTGTGGACATCAAGCGTTAGACACGTAAATATATCCGCCTACACTATTATCAATCAAACGCCTACGCCAGTGCCCAACTATAAACACGAATATTTCATACCAGGAGTTAGGTTATGTTGGAATATTGTTCTTACTCTTTTGGTGGAATATTTGTTGGGAGAACAAGAAATTTTGAGTAGTTTATTGTTTTGCAAGAAGTATATTGCACAGGCCGAGATTTCGATGACAGAGAGTGTTCACGTTGTTGACATTTTTCAATTGCTTTGTACGATTGCGGGCTTCTTTCTACTCTGCAAAGTGATAAAATTGTTGAGGGAAGTAGCACGGAAATCAGTCAATGTTACACACAGTGAAAATTTGGAATTAGGAGATGTTTTACTCACAGAAAGGTCCGTCTCATTGGACAAGAAGAGTGACACTTCGTTATCAGCTTCTGATCTATCACTTCCCCCACCTCCCGAAGAAATTAGAGTGCACGAAATTATACACGGAACAGAAGTTTATCCGCCCCTTTTACCACCAATTGAAGTTTCCAACGCCAACTTACAGGATTCGTATGTGAATAACTACATTGTATACTGTTGAAACTTAGTTGTCGAGACATTGTCCTACATTGACTACCAGATTATTATCGGAAAATTTTTGGCACTGAAGGCGAAAATAATGTTGTGATAAGGTGTCGTTGCAACCCACTCTCTACTTTTTTTATTGAATTTCTTTTTTTCTTTTTTCTTTTTTTTTTTTTTTTGAACAAATTCTCTTTCCCTTCCTATCATATATATTAACCATAATAAATGTCAGGTCGAGTGCTGTGCGACCTTAACTAACAAAGCTTCCTTTTCACCCGACTACCTATACGACAGAACTTTAAACATTGAATGGAAATGAAGACGACGTCATTGTCTAAAATTGGACGAAAGAATAGAAAACAACATTAACTGAATATGTAGCCTCAAAAGATGTCAGGAAATTCTTGAGGATAATGGCACACATTCAAAAGTTGGAGTAATTCTGGCTTGTTCCAGAAGGGAAGCTATCCACTAATGTACTAATTCAATTCTATTATAAATCATGAAAATAAATTACTAATTCATTGAACGTTAATATTGACTTTGTTTCTTATACTTATTCCGAGCTTTATCTGCCCATAACAATGGGTAACTGTGTGCCAAATGAATGACTTGTGACAAATCACTTCGCTAGCAAGTTGTTCTTTGGATAATCCCGTAATGCTCACGCGTACTTACAAATATCTCAATATGTTAAAAACGAAGAAAGAAGAATATTATATTTCAACTCAGTAACCATTGGCAAATAGTTATCGGAAAACTGTTAAGAAAAACTATACAAGAAAACAAAAATAAATAATTAAATATTTCTAGAAGTTCCCTTTAAATACCATGGTCAGGAGTTCGACCAATCAGAGATAAGGATTTGATTACATTTTCCAGTTTTGACCAATCACAAACAAGCAATAAAATTGATTTCCATCTTTCAGATGTGTTACCATGTTTTCTAGTAAATGTTCTTTCACTGATCTATATAATTGATCATTATATTTGCATTTACATGTTCTTAGGTGCTGTGAGAAAGGTTGGTATTAAATATTGTGAGTTAATAATGGTTTTATATTCTGAAAGATTTTTACTCTGCTTTTAGTGTGAAAAAAACCATGGCCCCCTGAAAAGGTCATGATCCCCATACAACAACTTCCTGGCTACACCAATTTGATGAAACTTGGTCCAGTTGATACAGTGTACTTATCCTCTAAAACAACCGAAGATATCTTCTCTCAGCTTCGAGAATAAGAAGTTATTTTGAATAGTACCGCAAATGTCCCAGTACCATAAATAAAGATACTATATATTTATTCTTACACGGTGAAAAGAGAACATACATCAGAGTAATAGAAAAATTAAAAGCATTATCATTAATATTTTGCTTTCCAAAATAAGGAATATATCTTCTAAAAATAAAACTCATAATTTTAAAAGAAATATCTGGGAAGATGAAAGAACAAATCCTTGTATTATAGGCATGTGCGTAACAGTAATATACAAGATAAATAAACACGGCACACAGATCCAGATTGTGGATTGAATTTAAGCTACCAATGGTAGGACAATGCTACGAGTACAACGCTATTGTGCTTAACTCCGAGTTCTATACACTGCGTAGGCTCCAAGAAGGAAGCTAGCATTTCTTTCGTATTTTAGGTAACAATCAAGCGTTATTTTCAGTGAACAATGGAGTGTGACATTTTGTCTTCGTGACGTTTATTCGCACTTCCTTCGTTTCTACTCTAGTTCACAACCCAGGGATCTTCACTAGACCTGTACTTCTGCTAAGCTTAGTGATACAAAATTTGAAAATGCGAGTACGCTAAGATATATTTAAATTTTATGAAGAATATAAAGGTTCTTGGATACAACGAAACAACAATTATGTTTGCTCATATCGGTATGTCCCACGTGCGACAGTCCTATATCTCTTGTAATGAAGAACCATTCCCTTCGTCAATGCACCAATATTTTGCGAAAAGTGTAGTACCTTACCACATGACCATGTAAATATGTTTTTATGCTATATATCTCTTGACAACTGTATATTGTAAGTGTTATTATGTTTACACAATATCTATAGTACGTGTCTAAGGAGGGATGAGTATGAAAAACTCAAAATTCGTCTTGTGTTGACATATCGTCACAAAATTTTTTGTTTGGCGACCTACCTGAATTTGCCATGAGAGCTCTTCACCTGTCAAGCTTGTCAGTTATGGAGTGGGGAAATTGAGACTTTTTGATTATGTGTATCTCTCTTTTAACGTCTCATATAGTTATACGAGAGTATTGTTATGTCAAAATATATCATTACGATAAGAAAAGATGTAAGTGTGTAGTGAGACATTTGGAACTCAAACCACAAGTCACGTAAATAAGTTATTAATGTTCAAAGTCGTGACACCATTTCCAGAATCCAGGAATATAAACAGCACAAAACCGATGGTAGGTAAAGAAACAGACGCGCGAAAAGAGTTTATAATTTTGGACATTCCAAAATTTTGGACCGTAGAATACCAAATGAAAAGTTTACGAAATAGTAGTGAGACTTACCACATTATACACAGCAAAAGATTGAATAACGAAGAAGAGAGAGGAACAGAAGTTGCATAATGTAGAGATGAAGATCCTGCGCTGAATGTGAGGAGTGACGAAAAGTGACAATATTAAGAATGAAGTGATCCGAGAAACAGTAAAGATGAAACCAGTAGCAGAAAACTCCAATAAAGTACACTGAGATAATTTGGGAAAGGAAGAAGATCTACGGATTACGTAGGTCACCGAATGGATTCTATTGAAGCAGAATGGAAAATGAGTGAGGGAAGATCGCAGAAAAAGTGCCGAGATTGTACTAAGAACGATATGGTGCAGTGTAATGTTGCAGTGGGCATGATACAAGATAGAAACTGGCGGATGACAGATATTGGAAAAGCCAACCACAGTTAAGTTGAGAAAATGCTTATAATAATTATAATAATATTTCCGCTGAAGATTTACTGTGTGGAATAACGGACAAACAGAAGGATAACTTTAGAATCTATGAATCAGAGCTCGCCTTAGAATGTTACTAATTCACTCCGCAATTTGACTGATTGGGTCTTCAAATAACGCAGATTATAGGAAATTTTCAAAGAATATATACACAATATTGTACCAGAAGAATATCATTTGGGAATACTTTCGCCCATACGTGTTTTCAAAGTTAAAAACAAAGAGAGTACACTCACCCCTCAGTCTTACCATATTATAACTCTAAGCAACCAGAAAGGTAGACCATAAATTGTATGGATCGTAGCAACATCTCAAGGTGATACACATTCTTTAATGTTGAGCATTGTCCACATACTGTGAATTCAGCATGGCATGACCATTGAAGATGCACTTCGTTCACCGGTGAATTAATTTTCTAACATTTCAAACATGTACATAATTTCCTATGGAATTTGGTGTTTGATACGGCGCATGAGAAGCTGAAATTTCCTAAAGTGTGTATTCAGTTTGGTTCCAAGAAACCTCACTGGATCCTAGTATAAGAGACAGCAATAGCTGTTCTACAAAGTTTACAAAGGAAACGATGCAGCAAAATAGATAAGAGAATATCTCGCTTGAAAAAGTTTCCATTTCTACAATTACAATTGTAAACTTTGTACGTAGTTAGAATAAAATGTGAAAGTGATAAATATAAATGTAATTCTTCATACCTTTCATTAACTAAATTGAAGTAAGTTGAAACAATAAAAGTGTAAATTTAAAAATAAAAAATGTACATTTGGGAAAGAAATAAGTAAGTTTAAATATAAACGTGTAACTTTAAAAATCAAAAATTTAATTCTTCATACTTTCCTTTACAACGTTAGTCTGTAATTGTAATATGTAAAAGTGAAACATAAAAATGCAGAAATTAAAATTAAAAATGCAAGTTTAATAATACAAAATCATGGTCATTTTTCAACATTTTTCGATAAGAATAACCTTAAAGAAAATAGCTCTGTATTCAATCACATAACCAAATATTAAAAAGAAAACAAGTAGAATAAACTAAGCAAAATATTTTACTTACAAATATAAATATTATGTTATCAAAAAATCTAGTCATGGAGAGTACGAAGTTCCCACATCGCGACGTTCATAAATACACATGAACCTCACCAAACGGAAAAACATAATCAAATTGATCACGTTTTAGTAGGTAGAAACAGACTATCTAACATAATTGATGTCCGGTCGTTTAGAGGGGCTGATTGTGACACCGATCACTACCTGGTAGGGGCGATAATAAGAGAGAGATTATCTTTGAATAAAGGAAATATTCAATGCCCGAAAACTGAGAGATTTAATTTAAAGAAATTAAAAGAGAGCCAGGTAAGAGAGGAATACCAAATTGAAATTTCGAATAGATTCTCGGTTTTAGAAGATACGGAGTGCACTAGTGTTGAGGATACTTGGATTGAAATTAGAGGAAACATTAAAATTTCAGTAAAAGAAGAATTGGGACACGAGGATTTACGTAGGAACAAACCATAGTTGACCAGGAATGCATTAAACTAGCAGAGAAGAGAAAACAGGAAAAATTACATTGCTACAAAATTCGAATGAAATAACTACACAAAATTTCGTAGACATCATGCGGGAAACTTCCAAAACTTTTAGAACAAAGAAACGCGATTTTTGAAAGCTAAAATTAAGAAATTTAAAGATAATACTAAAAATAAAAACATTCGAGACATGTATAAGGGGACCAACGAATTTAAGGAAGGCTATCAACCTCGTCCTTATATATTAAAGAAAGCTGACGGAAGAGTTCTCACTAGTACGGATAGCATCTTAAATAGATGGAAAGATTTCTTTGATGATTTGCTGAACACGCAGCGAAAAACTAATGTGCATGGAGAAAAGGAGATACACACCGCAGAACCGTATATTTCAGAAAGATTATATAACGTTCTTACAGAACTTGGAATACCGAGAAAGCTAATTAGATTGATTAAAATGTGTTTAAATGAACCCCAATGTAAAGTCCGTGTAGGAAAATCTTTGTCCACGATCTTTCACTTCGAAAATGACCTGAAACAAGGAGATGCGTTGTCGCCATTATTATAACTTCGTTCTGGAATACGCTATAAGGAAAATCAAAGAAAGCAAGAAAACACTCAGGGCCTAGAGTTGAACAGTATTCACCAGGTTATGGCATATACTGATGATGTAAATTTAATAGGAGATTATAGAAGAACAATAGAAAGAAATGTAAAGATCTGATTAAACGGTTGCAGGGACTTGGGTTTAGAAGTAAATGCACAGAAAACTAAACACATGGAAGTGCGTCGGGACCGTAATACGGTAAATTATAGATGCGTTGAGATATTAAAAAATATTTTTCATGAAGTGGATACTTTTACATATCTAGGATCAATATTAACAGACGAAAATCATATTCACGAAGAAATTAAATGTCGACTATAAACAGGGAATTCGTGTTATTATTCAGCTCAAAATCTATTGTCGTTGGAAATTCTGTCGAGGAATTTGAAGCATAAAAATATATAAAACGATAATCATACCTGTTGTTCTGTATGGTTTCGAAACCTGGTCGCTTACTCTGAAGGAAGAACATAGACTGAAAGTATTTGAGAACAAGATTCTGAAAAGAATATTCGGACCTAAGTGGAACGGGAATTGGAAAAGGCGGAAACTTCATAACGAGGAACTAAATTATTTATACTGTTTACCAAACATTGTTAGGATCATCAAGTCTAGGAGCCTTAGGCGGGCAAGTCATGTAGCTAGGATGGAAAAAAGTATAAATACTTTCCAAGTCTTGACTGGAAGACCAATCGGAAACGACAATTAGGAAGGGAGGACAATATTAAGATCGATCTAGGAGAAATAGGAATACAAAGTAGAAACTAGATTCAGTTTCCTAAGGGTAGAACTCAATAGAGAGCTTTTGTGAACGCGGCATTGAACCTCCGGGTTCCATAGGTCATAGAGTTAGTTAGTTAGTTATTATTTATAAGAACAGACACGCTTTTATAAATTTCCAAGAATACTTGTTAAAAAATTATTTCCTTTTAATACACATTACAAAGTTTTCACATTTCAGTTTATTTTAGCTTTAAATTTTTTGTCTATGCTAAATATTCAACTTTTCTTAAAATGTTTTCTAAGGTAGTCAATGTGTACCAAGTTATATGCACAACTATATAATGGCAAATTTAATGCTGAAGGTAATTTTTTTTTGATTCCGAGAACATATGTTTTCCTTTAGAGAAAACACCATTATTTTTTCCTTAAGCTACACATGACGTGTTCCGTAATTAGTTTTGTTTTCACTATCTTATAAACATTATAACTATTTATATTCGTTAGCATTAGATTTCATTATTCTTTACTTATCACGAACTTTCAACATGAACAAATACAATGCATTTTAATTTTCCATGGTTAATATTTACATAATGAAATTATCTGGCTGGTTTACAACATAGCTGTTCCACAGAATTTTCAAGATTGAAAACGAGGGTCTTAAATAAGTCATAATCAAAGATTATTCTACATTGTTTCCGTGGGAAATTTTAAGCAACGAGTAATAGTTTAAGTATTTAAAATAAAAATAAAATATTACCATACAAAAATGTAATTCATTTGCATTTGGTAATATAAATGTTCCCTGTGCAATGTAAATATCTTTTTACACATGTCACTTATCAATCGCGTAATATCATTAGAGATTCTTTAATTTGTAAACTCCCTCATTATCATTTTAGCGCAAAATATCTATCAGTTCTGATAAGTATGCAGCATTAGTTATTTTAATTTCGTAACCAATATGAAAATATTTCCGCGTACAAGGTCAATCATATGAGATTCACATACATAGCAAAAGAATCTTCTTGCACTTTTTCTACTGTCATAACGCACCATGCAAAGATTTCATATGTAATATGATCTACTGACAAACAATAATGTCCACTTTGATTAAAAATTTCACGTGCACAGCCAGAACATACTACCATGTAATCCGATTGCCATTTTTGAATACTGTTCGTTATGCACTGCCCATTCACATTGTTATAAGAAACTCCCTAGCAGCATAATAACATAGCAGGCATATGCCTATCATGTTCCCTCAGGTACATGGGAATGTGTCCAGTACGTGCCTTATATACTTCTGAGAAGGAAATCACATGGATGGCAAGTGATAGTCACAGTCTATGTCCGCCCCTAGGCATATGCCTGACATGTACCTGGGATACGTGCCTAGTATGTTCTAGGTATGTTCCCCATGCCGAAAGTGTAAATGAACCACGAAATTACTCCCCCAAAATATGCTAAGTCGCTCATATGCATAATGTGTTTACATTAAGGTGAGTCTAAACAACACTTTAAACAAATGAAAAATGTAGAGCTAGCCTAGGATGGGCGCGAACCACACCTAACAGCACATGGTGTGCTAGGCCTGTGCCATTTAGGTGTCTCAGCTAATTTTTAGGTACCCGACACTTTTCACATATTATGTTCATGTGCTCAGTATGTACCTCAGCTACCTACAGTTTTAGGTATAGTTACACCTAATTGAATTTTGCAACTATTTACCACAAATAGCGTGTACCATTTATATACCTGGCTCAGTTTTACACTCTAAGTTTTTTTATATCTTCACTTGGGACATTTATCTGTCACGTTCTAGGTACGTTCTTTAGGTATATATTGTTTCAAATACCCTAACAGCACAAGATGTGCTAGGCATTCGTCATTTAGGTGTTCTAACTTTATTTCCCACATTTGATGCATTTGTTGCTTCCTTTTCTAAGCGATTGTGTACTAAAAGCAATAAACGCATCAACTTTATTAGATGGCAACTGTGGCCGATCATTTGAAAGTAAATATGGAAGAACCATGAAATAAAGTAAATAGACACTCGTTAATATGTTATAAAATTACATGGCGAGCAGATTTTATCTGATCCCAAACGGTTGTAGTCGAATATATGCGGTTAAAGAGCACTCTGATTAGCAGAATGCAAAAGGCCTCAATAATTTATCTTTCTATAAGCGAGGTTCTCTTTATCAGCTCTGTGGCCAAGTCGGAAGAGCACGCGGTTAGTAATCGAAAGATTAGTGGTTCGTGCCCGCCCTAGGCTAAAACTACGTTTTTTTACTTGTTTAAAGTGTTGTTTAGACTCACCTTAATGTAAACACATTACGCATATAGGGGGGAGTAATTTTGTGTTTCATTTACGGTTACGGCATTGGGAACATTTAGAACATACTAGGCACGTTCTCCAGGTACATGTCAGGCATGTACCTAGGGGCTGACATAGACTGTGACTAGCACTTGCCATCCATGTGATTTTTCTCAGAAGTATATAAGGCACATACTCAACACGTTCCCATGTACCTGAGGGAATACGACAGGCATATGCCTGCTATGTAATTGTGGTGTTAGGTACCAATCTTTTTATTACTAGCAGCGTGCTCTTCCGACTTGGCCACGGACGCGATGAAGAGAAGGTCCCTTGTAGAGAGATAAATTATTGAGGTCTTTTGAATTTGGCTAATCAGAGTGCTCTTTTAACCGCATATATTCGACGATAACTGTTTGGGATCAGACAAAATCTGCTCGCCATGTAATAAAAAATAACGAGTGTCTATTCACTTTATTTCATGGTTCTTCCATATTCACTTTCAAATGATCGGCGACAGTTGCCATCTAATAAAGTTAATGAATTTGTTGTTTCCAGTACACAAACACTTATGAAAAGAAGCAACAAACGCATCAAATGTGGGAGATGAATTTCGAACACCTATGGCACATGCCTAGCACATCTTGCGGTGTTAGGGTAACTGAAACAGTATGTAACAAAAAGACATATCTAGAACATGGCAAACATATGTTCCAAGTGACGACATAAAAGAATGACTGTTAGAGTTCGAAACTGAGCCAGGTATATAAATGCTATATTTGTGTAGATAGTTTCAAATATTAATTAGGTGTAACAAGTACCTAAAATTGTAGGGTGCTGAAGGAAATACTTAGCACATGAATATCATATGTGCCAAGTATCGGAGCTGGGACACCTAAATGGCACATGCTTCGCACATCTTGTACTGTTAGGGCTCACTCATGTTCAAAATGATGTTATGTATGTTTATGTACACTTATGTTATGTACGCTCATGTCCAAAATGATTGTCGCACGTCTATAACTGTCTTCTTTTAAGAATATAATTTGGTAATTATTTTGCAGTGTACTTTTAAAACTGATATTATGTGTATAATCAAGAAATGTATATTTCTGGTAAATTTCGTAGGAAAAGAGTTATAAATACGAAAATTAGAAAGAGTAAAACAAAATGTTGCTAAATGGACAAGAAAAATTTAATTTATTTTTACTAATCTTGTTTACTGCTTTTTGAAATGAAATTTTCCACATACATGTCTTTGCTGATTATACACATACTAACATTATAAGAAATACCGGGCGAATTCGCTATCAAATTATATTCCTACAACATATTTATAAACAGGCGACAATAGTTTTGGACATGAGTGTACATGAAATGAAAAAAGAAACCTTTAAATTTTTACGTCTTATGGTTATCTCGGCTAGGCTCAGGAGACTGTTGATAAGAAATGAATGAAATGATGGAATGAGGAAAGTGGGAGGTAACAGTGGAACCCCTTGGCTCGAATTGGAATCGAACCAAGGACCTCATGCACCGGAGGTGAAATCTCTATCGCTGAGGTACTGCTACTTCTCACATGATATGTATGCAAAATTATTTAACGATAATTATGGTGATTCCCCATGAAATTCTGATGGGACACTACCCTAACAGCACAAGATGTGCTAGGCATGTGCCATTTAGGTGCCCCAGCTACTTTTTAGGTACCCGATACTTGGCACATATGATATTCATGTGCTAAGTATTTACTTCAGCTCCCTACAATTTTAGGTACTTGTTACACCTAATTAATATTTGAAACTATCTACACAAATATAGCATTTATATACCTGGCTCAGTTTCGCACTCTAACAGTCATTCTTTTATGTCGTCACTTGGAACATATGTTTGTCATGTTCTAGATACGTCATTTTGGTATATACTGTTTCAGATACCCTAACACCACAAGATGTGCTAGGCATGTGCCACTTTGATGTTCTAAATTCATCTTCCACATTTGATGCATTTGTTGCTTCTTTTCATAAGCGTTTGTGTACTGGAAACAACAAACTCATTAACTTTATTAGATGGCAACTGTCGCCGATCATTTGAAAGTGAATATGGAAGAACCATGAAATAAAGTAAATAGACACTCGTCATTTTGTTATTACATGGCGAAAAGATTTTATCTGATCTCAAACAGTTATCGTCGAATATACGCGGTTAAAGGAGCACTCTGATAGCCAAATTCAAAAGACCTCAATAATGTATCCCTCTACAAGGGACCTTCTCTTCATCGCCTCCGTGGCCAAGTCCGAAGAGCACGAGGCTAGTAATCCAAAGGTTGGTGGTTCGCGTCCACCGTGGGGTATGTTTTTTTTTACTTGTTTGAAGTGTTTTTTTAGAATCACCTTAATGTAAACACATTACGCATATTGGGGATTTAACATATTTTGGTTGAGTAATTTTGTGGTTCATTGAAGCTTACAGCATGGGGAACATACTTAGAACATACTAGGCACGTTTCCCAGGGACATGTCAGGCTTGTGCCTAAAGGCGGGCATAGACTGTAACTATCACTTGGCATCCATGTGATTTCTCTCTCAGGGGTACATAAGGCACATACTGGATACATTCCCATGTACCTGAGGGAACATGATAGGCATATGCCTGCTATGTAATTGTGTTGTTAGGGTACTAATATGATCTTCTTCGAAATTCAACTCTGGAAAAAGTTTCGGAGAAGATGGAAAATATTCACCATCGTCATCTCTTTCTTCTTCTTCTTCTTCTAAGTGTTGAGATGAAAGTTCATGATCAGAAATACAAAAAAATTAGTGTTTTCTAAAAATCATCCCAAGAAACTCTCGCGTCCCATTCGAACTCGTTCGCCACAGCAATCTCACACTGAATAATATAATCTTCTGATGCCATGTTTGCATAGGTACTTTATATTTTCAGTCTCGTGCGAGGGTCACTTCGAAGATTCTAAACACTGAAATATATTATGGAAGTAAATAATTTATTGTACAAAATATCTTTCCAGACCTGTGTGTGTGTGTGTGTGTGTGTGTGACCAACGTTACGTTACATCTTAGGAATCTACAATTGCAACAGTTTTGAACAAAGAAACGTTTATTCTTGTTTCCCTTACGTAGTTCATAACACTTCATAATTTTAAGGAAAATACCTGACAATGTGTATCACTTCTACTCTGCTAATTCATTTAAAGAACCAATTACCGGTTGGTCGCAAACTGGAATTATTATTTTCGGCTGAGGAATTTTTTTCAAACTCTCAATCAAATTTGGCCGATACATGAACAATAATGGCCTTGTCGCAAATTGGAATGATCACAAATCACACGGAATCAATAAAAATATATCCAAAGAAAGCTGTAGTATTCCATATATCCACATTCGTGCATACTTCTATTTTGCAGTTGACCATCCATTACACAGAGTTAATACTTGATCTGTTGATAATTTGTGGGTGAAACATTGCAACTAAATTCTCGCGGCCCACAATCTCGCCTAGCGAAAACCTCGCTGACTAAAATCTTACTAGACGAAATCAAGCCTGGCCAGAAACTCTCGGAATAAAACTTAGCCATGTAAAATTTTCCCGAACCAACACTTTTAGTAACGATTTCTTCTGAATGTGTTTAAAATATATATTCAAAATAGGCACTGTACACTTGGTAAATGATAATAATTATTATAAACAAATGACAAGAAATGGCTTTATTAATTTTTAAAGGAAGAAAACAAACATAGTTAAGCAGTTAGTTTTCGACTTATTAATATAACAGTTGGGACGAAAACAGATCTTTACAGCTCACGCACATCATATAATTTAATTAAATACAGGTGCAGAACAAGAATGGGGTACATCTTTTCTCTTTAAAAGAATAAATATTTACGGGTATTATTATTATTAGGTATTCTGTCTTTCGGCAGCTCCTGGGACTGATGATATATATATATATATTTTTTTTTTAATTTTAGATTTGGGCCTGAAAACCTGTTAACTCAGAAACGAAACTCATGTAACTAAGATATAACACTGAAAAGTTGCTCCATCACCATGATATTGTTCTATGTGAACAATGCAATGGATATACGTATTTAGTAATATTATGAAGGGTAATTTAAATTTATGCACTAATATGTTTAGATCAGTGGCATATTTATTGGAGATATTGGGCTCAATCCCCCCCTCCCCGAAATAATTTCATTGTTATTTTTTCGCATTATACGTACACCAAAAATGCTTCTTACTGGTTCCCAAGCTGCTTCCGAAACAAGATCCTAAATACGCCACTGGTTTTGACAACATTTGAATCGATAGAAATGCTTTATAGGAAGTTCAAACCTGAATTATCACAGAAATAAGAACACGTATGATGTTAGTAACTGAGGTCGTATTGTCAAACGAACTCCAAAAGGGCTGACCTCTTAAATGAAAGTATCAATTATTAATTTGCAACTAACATCTCTACAAGCGCGTTGGCAGTTTATATTGGAAAATATTTCACTGCAGCGTAAGAGAAAAAAAAATTGATATTGCACCTTTTTACCTTTTCAAATTCGAGACTAGGCAAGAAATACAAGAATTATCGTCTCGTTTTTGAGACGAGAAGTTTCTCGAGTCCCGTGGGCAACACGGTTCCATTTCCTCAGTTAATCTTCTATATAAATCAGAAGTGATAGAGGTCAACCACTTACGAGCCATAACTCAAAAACTATAATAGATAGCGACAAGCAGTTTTAAGAAATTGATTCAACGTCTCTAGAAAATAAACTATATCCACCCCTATCTCCCTGTTAAAACCGGAACTGATACAAATTTACTACTACTTCCACTTTCAAAATTGATTTTCATAGAGCAAAAACGATAAGACATATAGAGAACGAGTTCTCTGGAATCCATTCAGCACCCCAAGAATAGGTTCCGTCTCCTCCAATTATAATCATTTATTTAAACCGTAAATGGTGGAAATCGACCACAACCGGTTTCAATATTGTAATGATTTTGGTAGAGTCAATGATGGACCGAGATTTTATACCCTTCACCAATTTATTATAAAATTTGATAAGTACAAAACGTCTTTGATTACAAAGAGTACAATACTGTTTTCTCGTTAATGTCCAAGTACGGGAGAATAGGTGTTTTGCACGGTGCCCCTTCTCTCAAGGCAGTCTTCAAGTCACCCGCCGGTTCGGTGAGTCTGGAAGGATAGCCCCCTCAGCTCAAAGCAGCTTCGCAAGGCTTGGTTGTAGAAAGGACCCCTAGTCCAGTGCGGCGTCGGGAAGGATACTTGCACCCCAAGTCCAGTGCGACCTCAGGGCGGTGTAGGTGATTTGATCAGTTGGACGACTGATGCTGGGTCATTCGGTGGTTCTCCTTTTATTTGTCCTCCTCGGGTTCTTCCGTGAGGTCCGTCTGCTTTCGGTTTTCCTCGGTGTCTTCCGTGTCGGCTTGTTGTCTGCTAGGTTGTTTATAATCATTAGACCGGGTCACGTGTATGACTGCTTCCAATTCTCGAAATTCGTGACCAATTTCTCACTGCTTTCCAATACAAAGTAACATACAGCATTGGTTTCAACCCCAACGAGCAACAATTGATCGTTCTCTGATAACTTTTTCTAAAAAAGAAAGGGCTTCGATTACCGACAAGGGTTCATGTTGTTCGCTTTCTACATTAAGCTGTAGGTCCACGTCACGCCTCACTGCTGAACGGAACGCGAAACTCAAATCAACTACAAGAACAACTAAAAAGGGAGAGAAGGTGCTCTGCAGGCCATTTTCTTCATAATGAAATTTTATTCGTATCAAACAGAACCATTGCCTATGTGTAAGAACAAAGATTTGCAAAACCTTAAGTATATTTACAAACCTTTAAAAAAGTTTGATAGAGGTTCTATGAATCAAAAATAGGTTTTAAGAAGCAAAGTAGTCCCTACTGCGTAGGCTATTTTAGACATTATTAAATTTGATCTGCTACATTTGCTAATGAAACGTTGACGTTATACTTATTCTTTCTGAAATATATGTAAAGGAAGAATAGGTTTCGACATCACACCGACATGTAGTAATAATGTAATTAGTTATGTTAATTTATGCACAAATCAGGAAAGAAATGGTGATTTAGTGAGCCACTTCCTAGATTTATCCTTAAGCTAATCACTTTATAAAGACCCTCGAGGCTTAAAATTCTTAACATATATAAGAGTTTGTCAAAAATCAAATTCAAAGTGTATATTTCAAGGTGAAATATCACTTATTTATTCAAGAACCTTTTCAAATATGAAATAATATTTTTGCTAACTTCCAACATCCTGAACCCCATTGCAGATTATTTTAGTATAAACCATTGCTTATTTTATCACAGAATTGTTCATAATGTTTGTCACACCTTTTTCGACATTTTCAAGTATAGCTCCCTCGTGGCTAAGTGGTTAGCGTGCGCGCCTTTGTCGTGGAAGCCACGAGCTCGATTTTCGGCGGAGTTCATGTTATTTGGATACCAAGTTAGTCTGTAGGATTATGTTTTACATCCTTTCGCTTTTGCAAGGAACGCTAAACTCTCATCAACAAACCACCATTATCTACTTCAAGGATTGTGATGTAGATTATCTGTTATTTGTCACTTTTATTATTATTTGCTTACTATTAAAATTTCAGGCTGAACTGAAAGAGTCTATTTAATAGGAACACAATATCTTGGAAAGGAACTTCAATGGTTAGTTTGTTGAACGGTCAGTTTAGAGCTAATCACCTATCGCATGACAATTGTGAGTTCGATTCTCTGTAAGAATACATGTTGTTAATAATCTACAGCAATAGGTTAATGTGAACATTTTAACTGGTTATTGGCTATCGCACGAAATTTCTGCATGTGTGTACCCAGTTTTGATTTCTGGTAAGAATATTTGTTGCGGATACAAGCCGGAGTAGTGAACTGGGGTTCACGTTAAACAACAATTTATTCACGTTAAACAACCCGGGTCTTCCGCGTCAAAGACGCGTACGCTAACCGCTTAGCCACGAAGGGGCTCAGAATTGCTATAGACAAACATATAAATGTATTATTTTAATATATAGAATGTTGGGGTGAGTTTGGGGCACACTTGGATAAGTGATAGATGATACTAAATACAAATATTTTTTTCTTATAATCCCATATCCGAGTACGACTCATTGTAGGTCCACAAGCCTTCGAAGTTGACAGTTCGCAAAGGTTTTGTCATTCAGATTAAAGCAAAGCGCCTGAAATGTCCATCAACCCGCTATACGTAGCACCTCTACTGGTTGCCTTTCATAAGGGTATGGACCTCCTAGTGACAATATTAAACTAATATTGTCAAAACGACACCTAAAATGTGGAATGGATAAATAAATGAATGAGAACTGGCAAATCTACACGAAATTGGGAATCGACCAGCGAAATCGGCATGTTTCTAGCTCTTCTGGTGTTCGAAATTTCACTGGTGAAAGGATTGACCACAAGCATATAAACTTTCTTGACCACAACACATAAATCTAACATTTTAATTAGATAGCCTATTTATCAAGTTTATAAATTTTATAAATTGGGACAAAAGGAGTGATATTATGTTTGATGAGGTGTTATTGATTGTGATCACATAGCCGTCGGTGGAGAGTATTACGTAGAAAAAAACGTACTACTGCAAATGGTCAAAACTAATTCAGGGTACCAAAGGGCACTATTTTCTATCAGGATACAAAATAACAATATACGAAATTCAACTTTATCCTTTATTTTTATCCTTATTTAAGTTATCAGCAGTTATTTAGTAGCCCGGTTATTTAGACCTAGATGTCAGGACTGCTTTAGTAATCGGAAAAACGAAGACTTACTTTATTTAGACCCTACTGTTATAATCAAACCATCGCCCTCGTTCGAGTGTTTACAGTCTGATGATATTTCTAGTCAGACTCATTTCAAGCTTTTGAAGCTTCTTTGGGAAATTATTGGACTAGTCTACTATTTTACTATTCAAATTTATCTGTTACTGGTTTCATCCTCTCTTATTTATTTTTCTTTCGTGACTTTCTGCTAGAGAGGAAAATGTTAGTGATACAAATGGAATATCTTTCAAACTACAGTCTGGTATATATATATATATATATATATATATATATACAGGGTGTTTCAGATAAAACGTCCAGTGCTTATAAATCCGAAACGGCTGAGAATAAAAAGATGAAACAAAAACTGAGATAGGAAAATGTCATAGGGCGCATCACATGGTGTTGTTGTGGTGACTCCCAGGGCCCTCCTTCAAGGGGGCCCAGGGGCCAACTTCTAATTTTCAAATGGGAACACGTATTGAATCATACCTCATTCAATAGTACTTAAAAAACGAAACAACTTTTGTAGGAAACAATTTTCAATTTAGGCCACCGTTTTTAAATGGCCGCAAAAAGTGAGTCCTATATCAGATAAAAAGTCCAGTGCTTATAAATCCGAAACGGCTGAGAATAAAAGGATGAAACAAAAACTGAGATAGGAAAATGTCATAGGGCGCATCACATGGTGTTGTTGTGGTGACTCCCAGGGCCCTCCTTTAAGGGGGCCCAGGGGCCAACTTCTAATTTTCAAATAGGAGCATGTATTGATTCATACCTTATTCAATAGTACTTGAAAAACGAAACAACTTTTGTAGGAAACAATTTTCGATTTGAGCCACCGTTTTCAAAATGGCCGCAAAAAGTGGGTTCTGTATCAGATAAAACGTCCAGTGCTTGTAGGCCTAAATCAGAAACGGCTGAGAATAAAAAGATGAAACAAAAACTGAGATAGAAACGATGATAAAGCATATCAAGTGGTGTTGTTGTGGTGACCCTCAGGAATCTCAGTGAAGGGGGCCTAGGTGTCAACTTCAAACTGATACAGGACTTTTTGCGGCCATTTTGAAAACGGTGGCCCAAATCGAAAATTGTTTCCTACAAAAGTTGTTTCGTATTTCAAGGACTATTGAATGAGGTATGATTCAATACATGTTCTCATTCGAAAATTTGAAGTTGGCCCCTGGGCCCCCTTGAAGGAGGGCCCTGTGGGTCACCACGACAACACAATGTGATGCGCCCTATGACATTTTCCTATCTCAGTTTTTGTTTTATCTTTTTATTCGCAGCCATTTCGGATTTATAAGCACTGGACGTTTTATCTGATATAGGACCCACTTTTTGCGGCCATTTAAAAACGGTGGCCCAAATCGAAAATTGTTTCCTACAAAAGTTGTTTCGTTTTTCAAGTACTATTGAATGATGTATGAATCAATACATGTTCCTATTTGAAAATTAGAAGTTGGCCCCTGGGCCCCCTTGAAGGAGGGCCCTGGGAGTCACCATAACAACACCATGTGATACGCCCTATGACATTTTCCTATTTCAGTTTTTGTTTCATCTTTTTATTCTCAGCCGTTTCGGATTTATAAGCGCTGGACGTTTTATCTGAAACACCCTGTATATATATATATATATATATATATATATATATATATATAACTTAATTTGTAGAAAAAAGAGAATATATTGAAAATGAAAACGTAATTTGCATTAGCTGGGTCAAATAACGCAATTGCCACTTGCTATGTCATCGGTTGCGGAACGGGAGTTGTTAACTTCAGTTCCGGAGTAATCAGCAGTAACGACTCCAATTTTTGAACCTGTGACAAACCATTCGTTCGCTGTTCCAGTGACAGGCAGGAAGCACATCACTATCTGAAATCGCTCGCCCGCACGTGACGGCAGCAGTTTGGAGCTTGGATTGCCGACAGTTAGGCCCGAAAAACCGAACACGCGCAACTGAAGAAAGAAGAAAATTTTTGTGCCTTTTTTTAAAATAATCAGTTCTAAGTTTTTTCTTTTTTTGTGTCAGTGTAATTGGTGATTGGACGCGATATGACCCTTGTCATGGACAACAGTAGCGGACTGAATAGATTCGCGCCCGACCTTTTGGCCAGACTTCGTGGCACTCCTCTCTTACGAATTCCCCCTGCACCTTTAGCACCATATCCTTTTCACCACCTGTTCCCTGCAGCGGCAGCCGCTGCCGCTGCATATGGGAAAGTTGCTGCGACGAGGGATTTCCTTCATCATTTACAACTCCCGCCACCTTTAATCCCACTACACCATAGTGCAACACCCAGAGCCGTAACTGCTACTGCTACCGATCAAGTGGAAAAAGCCCCGAACACCACGTGTGCCAGTAGAAGCAGAGAGTCACCGAAGAGATACTCAAGAATAACATCAACCCTAAATCAAGGTAATGCACAGGTAAGAGGGAGAGGGTACCTAGAGTGTCAAAGGGCTTAGTTAATTGGTCCAGCGATAACGACATCCCATAACACTGCTGGTTATCCTGCAAGGGGAAATTAAAGCTCTGGGTTCTCCTACTGGCAATTACCCTTCAGATGCATATTGTCGTTTCAGTTGCTTACTACAAGTATAAGCAGTGTATGTGCAATGATAGAGTGCTATACAACGGGAACGAGTAAAAAAGTAGTTTATTACCAAATTATCAAATCTATTCAAATCATGTTTGTAAATTTTTTCGGCCTTACTTGTATACCGACCTTTTGGTTACGGTGTGCCCAGTGGTGGCGATTGGACGTTAAAGGTGGAGAGCAAGACATGATCTGGTTTTTCGACGAAAGGTTGTATAACTAATAGGATACTATCTTTTCAGTTAAAACATCACATATCGTATTTCATATTTTATTAAGTAAATTGACAAAAGCAATGCAAGTAGGTACTAGCCCTTTGTACTCTTAAAGAACAGAAGTGTAAGAGGAGATTTGTTCCATTGCTCGTGAACATCTTAAAATTCAATATGGAAAATTGTGTGATAGGTTATTTAATAACAAATTTGTAAAACAATAAATAAAAAAGGATAATATTAATCATAGTAATGAACGAGGCTTGTTGGGTAGAAGTTATATTGAAACTGGGGTTAAAGAACACGTTGTATTTTTAAGTCTACACATGCTATTAAATGTATGTTATTACTTTGAAAATGAGACAGTAAATACCACAAGGATATGTTACAACATTGAAAGAAATACATAATTGCAATATTAATTGATTTGAATTGCAATTAAAACGCAATTCCTGTAGCTATCTTAACTCCACGGGAAAACAAATAACCAATAGGTACTCACGTAAGAGCAAATATTATATGGCATAAATTTTTCTATGAACCAGTAATACATAGAAAAACTTTATATTTCCAAATGGAACTATATACATTAAGGGGTCACTTCAAAAAGGGGGAGGGGCAACTGCCCGCTCTTGCCTCCCTAATCGCCACCCATGGGTGTGCCAAAGGTCCTGTCGAGTATAGTGTTAACGTGGTACTGAAGTAATAACATTCGGATTGCAAGTAGTAATGATCCTCACTAAAATGCTACTAACAGTTACAATAGTACTTGGTACTTAATTGATAAAGAGATTTAGCAAAATTGTTCGTGACAAATTTATAACTTTCCATTTAAATCTCTGCTTATTACAAATACTGGTTTTCCAATACATGAATTAAAAGAAGTCGAATCATATATTTTTCTATTAGGATCCGCTCAAGCATACCACATGCCCTCTCTAGTTACATTTATATAATCTCTTTTATAATTAATTTTAAAGAGTACACAATTAAGAGCGTGAGGCATTTATTTCCTATATTAGATCTTCTTTCTCCTTGTCCTTTAGCGATTTTCTTTTTCTTTGCTGTTGATAGATTTGAGTTTAATCCTTTTCAGCAGTGGGTTATAGTATATGAGATGTAGACCTACAACTTAACGTGGGATCCGAATTACATGACCTTTAGCCGGGAATCGAACTCGGGTCTCTCGTGCTAAAGATGTGTTCGCTAACCATTTGGCCTCGCTTTTTTCTTGTGCGCCTGTGTAGGATGAGCAATAATGTAATTTTTTCAGCCCTCTACCTATAGTTTCGTTCAATAACAAAATAATTATAATATAATTTAGAAGCTTGTTAAAATATTAATTTTAACAAACTCCTAGAATATTATATAATTACATATGCTTAGAATACACATTATTTATATATGCATACATATAAACATATATGCATTACATATTATTTAGAATATTAGATAATTACATATGCTTATATATTGAAAAAGAATGCTGCGTTTTGGTATACCAAACGATTTAACATCATAGGAAGATGCTTAGAAATATTGATCAAAATGTTTATGTGAATATTAAATGCCTGTGAATATATATATATATATATATATATATATATATATATATAAGTATACTAGCAGAATGCCCGTTCTTCGCACGGGGATAATAGTTTCATTTTGGACATAAAGGGCACCAAAACTGTCACCAATTAACTTAGGAACCCCGAAAACTATGTATTTGACACTAATATCGGTCATTTTAAGTAATTTTTACATATATATATATATATATATATATATATATATATATATATATATATATATATATATATATATATATATATATATATATATATATGTATGTATGTATGTCCCATCCCCTTCCCTAAGTTACACCGTCAAAGTGAAATAATATAAACCATCCCAGGCCCGAACCACATGTATGTTAAAAATTTAATCAAGACCGGTCGGTCGGGTGGTTGAAGAGTTTGCTTTAAAGGTCCATAGCTCCAAAATTATGGGACTTACCGTAGTCGGGTCAAGCCTTCACTTAGGAACTAGTATGTATCCTATCCAAATATCTAAGTTTCGGAACCCTGCAGTACTTTCGCAACAATTTTTATAGAGGTAGCTGATGAGTACTTCAAATTGTATGCCCGCAGCCAAACTCCCTATTTTTGAATAACGCACATATTAGTTCCTCGATGAAGTCTTGACCCGATTACAGTAGGTTCCATATTATTGGAGCTATGGACGTTTACATTTCATTTTTTCACGTTTTCACCATCCTATAACTCCGAAAGGAAGCATTTATGCAGCCAAGTTGGTCTATACTCTTTATCTTATCTTGGTGTTAGGAATCACCTCCCAAAGTTGTCGGTGTTGTTTTGGAACATCCTGTATATGTATATTGAAAAATCACAAATTTCCCGAATTATAATGCTGTATATATGTTTCTAAATAATGTTAACATTATATTACTGCTAATAATATTAATATTGTAATTCTGAAATTACCTTTAATTATCTTTTTAATTTATTCTAGAAAATGTGTACACGTGACATTTAATTTCTTGTATTTGTTGCTTAATTATCAAAAGAACACTTCCAGGATGTGTCTGTACACGAAAGACTACAAAAATATACGCACGTGTGCTCGAGTGTTTTTGAATGTATGGTCTTGTATTTATTTCTCCGTGAGGTTACAGAATTTTCAGTGTTGAGCCAGCATCATGAGGCAATGGTGGCGGTTTTAGCGGGTAGGCTGGGTAGGCACGGGCCTATCCAACAAAAATTTTGAAAAATATATAAACGCTAAAAAATACATTTTCCACTATTTATATTTAATAGTAGATAATTATTTAACGAATAGTTTCAACAATTTCTGTAAAGTATTTTGCTATTGTCATTAATCAATCAAATGTGTATATGTATCCATAAGCGAGGGAGCGGGCCTACACAAAATTAAAATCCTAAAACCGCCCCTGGGTGAAGCTACTTCATTCAAGAAGTAACAAACTTCGATCTTGAGAACTAGAACGTGACGGTGATAAGCGGAGATGTAATGACTAGGGTTAGGATATCTGGTGGAAAGAAAGTACTAAAATAATGGGTGGAAAGTTAAAAAAAAAAAAAAGACAATTCTCCGTAGAAATTTGGTAGAATTAATGCTATCTTAATTAATAATTATAGTAGCTACACTGCAAATACTATTTCAATATTTTTATACCAAATTCTATACGTCTAGACATTTGGCTACTTGAAAAATATGTCTTAAATTGAACATCGAAAACGAAAATGAATACGAGGGGGACCCAAAAGAAACCTGATTGAAAGAGCGCTGCCGTTCCTAGGCGTAGTAGAGAGTTCTCCTGCTAGGTGGGTCTAGTAGAGACCTTCCCAGATCAGTTGGCCAAGCGGCGTCTGCGTAGGAGGTTAACGTTTGATTGTGTTATTGTTTTTCTCAACTGTTCTCGTGTGCCGCCTGCGAAATCGTTATGGCAGATTCAAAGGAACAAGGAGTGTGTTTGCTTCCTACTTGGAAAATCGGAAACGAGAACTTACCAAATGCTTCGACAGGCTTTCAAGAAGAATACTATGAACTGCACACCATGTATTGAGTGGTTTGGGCGCTTTAAGTGTGGTGAGATGAGTGTTGAAGATCATGCTCGTTCTGGGTGCTCTTCATCATTTCGAAACGAAAAAAACATGGAACAAATCTGCCCCAGAATCAGCGAGAATCGTCGTTTCATGATCGATGATATTTCAAAACAGGCAGGAATGAGCTGGAGCTCGTCCCAGCGTGAGGTTTTGCAAATGAGACATGTTGCCGCTAAGTTTGTTTCTCGCCCGCTCACACAGGATCAAATCATTCGTCTGAATTTGAGCCAGGACTTGAAAAATCAGATTGAAAGTGTTCCAAACTTTTTGACCAACATGATGACATTTTCCGAGAATTAAACAAAATCTATAAGGAAAATGTTTTGATGGTGTAGAGGCTGTAAAAAAAACTTCGCAGAGCGCATTCGACGATATAAAAGTTCCAGAGTTCCAAAGGTGCTTCAAACAATGGGAAAGAAGATGGGAGAAATGAATCGCATTTAATGGAAAGTACTTTGAAGGAGACTGAAAGATTTTTGGAATTTTTTTTTTTATTTTTTATTTTTTTTTTTATTTTTTTTTTTTTAGAACGAAAGTCCGGTTCTTTTTGGGTCCTCCCTCATATCACATTTATTTACCTTCAATTTGTTCACATGTCTAGTCACGGAAGAGTGAAATAGAAATGAATGAAATTTTACAATATTCGTCATCTCAGTGTTGAAAAATATCAGACTTCATCGGTTTGACGAGAGTACTTCATAGTGCGAGAATGAGCGTTCAACGTCTACAAACGCCAAGGGAACATACACTTATTTTCTGTTCAGCGTAAGCTCTAAACTCCGATTAACAAAATATTTGTATCCTTCCGCTTGTCACAAGTACGATTGACTAGTGATGTATCACTCCCACTCCCCACGGGGAGGAGCAAATTATACAAGTGCATTATGACAATACTTCTCGTGTTATCCAGATACTTACAGCAGCAGCAGAAAAGAAGGAAAAAAAACTCGAAAGATTAATAAAAAATATATATATTTGAATTTCGCTAGTATACAATTGTTGCTTACTGAGTAAACGTTTACCTTGTTGATGTTTCACCACAACACTCCCGGAAAAGGGATTCGTGTCAGCCATCTTTCAGACTTAAAAGCAGAACACACCTTCACAGTTGAATTGGCGCCACAATTACTGCGCATGCTTAGTGTTTATTTCTATTGTTTCATTAACCACACTTCATTGCAGTATTATTAGATAATCCGTATTATATTTTTGTCATTTATAATAATGTAGCAGTTTTATATGGAGCTTCATAGTGAAAGCAATAATCAAATCATATGAACTATTTTGCGCAGGAGTACAAGCGTCGGTAGGCCAACAGCAAATCAGCGAGATTTAGTTTCACGTGGCTTTGTTTATCGCAGTTTAAATCTTAGGCCGAACAGGGTTTAGTTTTCACACTAAACTTTAGTTCTTTCACATTAGTTGGATATCTAAATTTCAACTGAACTACAAAGTCTGAGTTTTGCTGATTTCTGCAGACTATCATTTTCCGCTTGAAGTATGTATGTTTTATTGTTTCTGCTTGAAAATGTAATTTACTTCTAGCTTAAGAATATATATGTGGATAACTTACAGGTTAGAAAAATACAAAATTGATTTTGAATTGATAACTTCAACTAGTTTTTCCACGTTATAAAGCTCTCTGCTCCCTATTGTTACATTTGCCATAGATCAGATCTTCTCTAACATTGTCTCAAGCACTTTTAGTTTACTGACGATAATAATTTCTGATTTTACTTACTTTAATCGGCAGTAGCAAAATTTCATACTCCTAGCAAGTTTCTATGTAGTTCTGTTATTAGGCCTATTTATATTCTCCCCTTCTTCTGGAGAATGTAAATCCAGAGAAGGACTGGAAGCCTTCGAAATGTGGGTGTGGAGAAGAATGGAAAGAATTAGTTGGGTCGAGCGCAAAACGAATGAGAGAGTGTTAGAAATGGTAGGTGAGAAAAGAACACTTTTAGATATTATTAGGAAGAGGAAGAGAAACTGGTTGGGACATTGCCTAAGAAGAGATTGTATCATGAGGGACGTCCTAGAGGGTATGGTGGCGGGAAAGAGAGGGAGGGGGCGAAGGAGACTACAATTAATGGATGATGTTAAAACAGAAAGATCATACGCGAAGACGAAAAGGTTAGCGGAGGACCGTGGAGCATGGAAGCTTCTCAGCTGAAGAAAGTGACCTGCCAATAAAGTCAGAATACCTATGATGATGACATTCTCCCCAATGTGAGAGAGACCGGGGAACTATTTGTTTACTCCATTTGTGTTTCTGAGCTTGCGTTTCGATATTTTTCTACTATGTTGTGACATATTTTAAACAAACTTGCGTACATTTTTGTACATAATGAAGAATGCAATAAATCAATGTTACTAATGACGGAGAACGAGAAAGAACAGAGACCTACCTCGGTACAGAATACGGATAATGAAAAAAAAAAGCGAGATAGAACTGAAGATTTGGTAATTATTTAGTAAGAATTTCTTAATTGGGCGGAGAAGGTTCTTTTTGGTAGAGATGTACATAAATTTTGACTTTGGAACCAAAAGCCATGTACTAACTTGTTTCAGCAACCTCAACCAAATTCTGAAAATTGGCGGAGCACTAAAAGTCCGTACCCTAATAATGACTACATTTTACTCAAGTGAAAATTACCTGGTCTAATTTCCCTGGACTGTCGTAGCCCATAATGCCAGGGGTTTTACTTTAACAATCATGCAGGGTATTCTAGTTGAATGTATTTTTATTAGTATTTTTAAAGTATAGACTTAAATAATAATAATAATAATAATAATAATAATAATAATAATAATAATAATAATAATAATAATAATAATAATGGGGCAAATAGCGTAATGTTTCCTTTTTTATTCTTCACTCCTAAAATAATACGTCGCCGAATAATGGCGATTCTGTATGAAAATTAGTGGTAATTCTGTAGAAAATTGTAATATATATTGAATTTCCACCGTTTCCCATAAATAATATTATCCTCCTACATCAAAGTATCAATTATGTTTTCTACTATCAATCATGGACGCCTGCGGGATATTTTCCAAGGGTGGAAGGGGGGGGGGACAAGACACGCACACACACACACACACACACACATATATATATATATATATATATATATATATATATATATATATAAGGAGAGAAATTATCCTTTCAACTTAACTGGCGGGTAATATCAATCATTCAAAATACTTTGCCATTGCATTCATTAGGCAGAATATAATCATTACTGAAAAGATTATAAAACATCACACGGGGGAGAGGAGTAGCTTAAAATCTTGGAGATGTGCATGACAAAATTTTGTTACTTCTATTGAATGTTGATTTTAAAAGCAAACATTTATCATCAGGAGAGCTTATAAATATTAACCATTTTCGAAAATCCAGGGGAGGGTAATTGACCCCTCTTGCCCTCCCCTGTGGGTGTCTATGCTTTCAATACTTCTAATATCACACTTGCTGAATTCGAAGTATGAATTCAGAATTGTACTACACATTATATCAAACGGTAAACGTTTTGTATCGTCTAATTGTTATTAATGATAGAGAAAAGTTTTATCATCTACATACATGTACGATCATCCTTTCCAAAGTGAAAGAGATACTATCTGAAGATTTGCTTTAGAATATCTGTTTTAAAAATGCATACTTTGACATAAAATTAGCAGTTGGACACTATCTGCAACTTTTCTTTCTATTTACTTTTCTATTTTTTGCTTTTTTTTTCTTTTTTCTTTTTTTGGTACTTATATTATCTACCAATTTTCCAACACAATATCCAATCGAAAAATTAATTAAAAGAGTTCCTTTCTATAGCATTTATGCATCAACACAGTCATATTCGCTAATAAAACAATCCATATTATATTGAAAATGATTCTTCACTCAATGGCATGCATTTTTTCTCCCAGCAACTGACTTTTACGTGTGCCTTACTACGTGTGCCTTTGATGCTTGTGTTCTCGGATTTAATATTCAGTAAGGGGACAGATATTCCGGATAGCATTCAGGTTATATGAAACGAAACATTACTCAGGTTTATATCTGATTCACGTACCTGAGTAGGAATTAGCTAACTACTTGGCCGCGGAGAAGCGCCAGGTTAGTGTTGATCTAGCGTAGTTTGGTAATAGTGAAGATACCTGAAGAATATAGAAAGAATATTCTCACCAATGTGGGAACCAGTGGAGCATTGAATTTGTTAAAAAAAAATATAAGATTACGAAACGTTGTAATTTATAAGTAGTGAAGCGTAGGGACCCATTGAAAAAAAATAAAGGTTATCACCTATGTTGTACATGATCATCATACTTACACGAAGGAAAACTATATTACATTTAGAAACATGCAATGTATTTCTGTTACTATTGGCGCATTATAGAATTTATCGAGAGTAAAATTTACCTATGAAAAGCATAACATTTCTTAAAAGCAAGACCTGCAAGACTCTTGCAGCAAGACCAAGATCAAGGGTTTCGGGGCAAGACCAAGGCCAAGACCAAGACCACCCGGATCTTGGTCTAGGTTTTGCATTTGCTCATCACTACTAACAAGTAAATGAATAGTTTGTATTAAATTCTCGAGCATAAGCAAAAATTTTCTGAATTTAATGCTGCAATAGTTTCTTTATTTTTTTACGTTCTGTTGTAAAAATATATGTTATGTCCAGGGAGTATTCTGCACATCCATAACACTCCTCCAAATTTCCCTACACACACCCCTGAGCGTAAAAATATTGTTTTCTTTGAGTTTGTGTGGAAATGTATCATTTTTTGGATGCACACCCTCTTTTATTTTGAACACCTCACTAAGTAAAAGTCCCTGGCGTTCTTGCTGATTATGCCATATAATACTACCGTGAATACCGCGAATACCGAATACTTATCAAATAAATCAGCCTCAGTGCGACTTCTTTGCATATCCTTTCTCTCATTAAGCTGTTATAAAATTCAAAACCAGAGGACAAACTTAGCCCTCTCCTGCGAAAAATCCTGTGGATGTATTTTTTTAAAAAATCAAGTCAGGAAAATCGAATGTATACTAGTGCGTACTGAATAAGTGGCTGCTTATGAAGGTTTGTCTTCTAACTCGAATAATTCAATGACAAATGTGTCATTAAACTTCCATCAGTTCCTTAAAGTTTGTGATCATCTCATCACCATTTCATTTTGTATGCAGTCGATAACGATTTCAAGCTGATTATACCTTTCATAAGTAGCTACCTACGATTTTCTCACTAGAGTACTTAGGTTTTCCTGACTTGAAGTCTTTTCAAAAAGATACAACTGTTAAGAAATCTTTGAATCAACGAATTCATATCAGTGTGCATTTCATTATGTCTTACATATATAAACTTATGGGAACGTAGACTGCACTACTGTATTTCTCGTAAAAGTCTACCCCAATTTGATATATTGTATGCCCCTTTCTATTAAAAAAAAAAAAAAAAAAAAAAAAATAGCGAGATACAAGAAGCCAGACTTCAGGACAGCGACCATGATAAGCATACCCTCAAATAGATGTTCACTTCCTCCCAGTGTCAGTTAATGTGTTTTTATTTTTCATCCCTGTATCCGTTTTAAAATAAAATTAAATGTTCAAACTTGAAACATATTGTTATGGCTTATTCTGATCAATCAGGTTTTTGGCCACTGTGACCGTCTTTATGGACGGAAGCATTTTAAATTTTGCTTACGCTCGTTTCTTGATATTCCACACTTCTCTGCTAAGTTTGGTCAGGAAACTAGATTAGGACATCAGTAGGTTTACTTGTAAGAGAAGAAAACTATGAAATACTGGTACAGAACCTACTTGAAAAGTTGCGAGGCACAAGTGTGAAATATGTATTTTAAAATTCATTCACTGTCTGCATTTCCCTTTGAGTTATCTCTGAAAAATTAGCTGCTATAAGCAGTGAACAGGATGAGCGTTTTCACCAGAACATTTTGCAGATGGAAAAATGTTATAAAGGGAAATGAGACCCGTCCATGGTGAGAGATTATTGTTAGTTCCTCCTGAAATTTGGACTCCACAACATAGAAATGGGAAAATGTTTCGAAACTGTCTTTGCTGTTAATCATTTTCCTTAATCAAGCCTATAAGTAAACATACAGGGTATTCTGGGGATGAACTGACAAACTTATCATAATGTGTTCAGAGTCTCAACACAAGAAAAATCAAGTTTTTCTGAAACTTTGGTTGGAAAAGCTTAATTACGGAGAGAGAGCTAATTGAAAGTAATTACTGCAATTAGTCATTCCTCTTACACTTTTATTATCCCTGTCTCCGTAATCAAGCACTTTCGAACTAAGTTGCAGATTTTCTTGTATATATAGGTTCTACAGATCTTGGTGCAAGTTAGTTGTAAACCTGGGGCCCCGCAGAACGTTCCCAATTGGACCCCGCGCCACCTAAGGCCGGCCCTGGTAGTTGCCAACCCAAACGTCTGATGTTCCCGGCTCCAGGTTTTCCATTAAATTGATATATATCTAGCTACATAAAAGGAAGAGGCCTGAGTGAGTGAATGACTGACTGACTGACTTATCACTCAGCCCAAACCACTTAAGTTGCAAACTTAAAATGTGGAAATGTGGAGAAGACACTTGAAATGTGGGCATAAGGTTTCACTAAGGAAGTTTTTTTTTTTTTTTTTTTAACTTCGACGAGTAAAGGGGAGAATAGGGATACCTATTATTATATTAAAATGTCTATATACCCGAATCACTGAAGAGCCAGGACAGAAAATTTGGTATATGAACTTCTTATTTAAAATAATAAGACATACGTTTGATATTTGGTCTAGAAAGGAAGAAAATGTGTAGGTGGGAAAAATGGGATTACAATTATTATAATAAGATGTGTCTATCTAGGAATTTCTTGAGGGACATGAAGTTTGATATTTGGGCTTATTTAACTAATAAGACATTTTCTTAATATTTGATCTGGAAGAGGAGAAAAGAGAATGAGAAGAACAAGCGGCAGGAATTATAATTATTATAGCACGAGCAGTCTCCGGCTGGGATACTAACGAAGGCGATGGACAAGTTCACCAAAAGGGCGCTCATACAAACGTGAATACATACTATATATAGGGTGATTCTTTATAGGGTTTAGAACTTCAATCAGTTATAATTCTTTATTGGAACCACATACAGACTTGGTTTATAGTCATTATACTGCAAAACACTTCAAGTTTGACTCACGTAGTGAGTAGTTGCGGAGTTGACCACAGGTGACGCCATCGGTCAGTCGTTGAAACTAGAGACTTTCCGTGGTGCGGAAAGAGCTAAGTTCGTGTTTTGGTTTGAGGAAACGAAGTCAGCAACGAGTGTACAGCGTACACAGAATACTGCAAGGCACCACTCAGCAGATCAACAGTATACAAATGGCATCAGTCATTTGTTGAAATAGGTTGTCCTGTGCGACATACAAAAGCTCCAGGGCGCTCATCCGTGACTGACGATGCGGTGGAAGAAGTTAGGGAGAGTTTTGTACGCGGTCTTCGAAAATCTAAAGGACGTGCATCACAAAAAACTGGTATCCTTCAGACCACAGTTTAGCCTGTATTGCATAAACGTTTGTCCATTAAGCCATACAGACTGTCCTTGGTTCAAGCACTGAGTGAAACGGATAAATATACTCGACATTAATTCTGTGTTACCATATTGGATCGTACTATTGGCGATGAGTTAATGTGGTATTCAGTGACGAATCAAAATTTCACCTTTCCGGCCGAGTCAATTGTCGTATTTGGTGCACGGAAAATCCACATGCGCACGTGGAGCTGGTTCGTGACAGCCCCAAAGTGAACGTGTTTTGCGCTGTTTCCAGAGCAAACGTGTATGAACCATTCTTCTTTACTGAGAGCACCATCACCGGCATCGCCTATCTTGATATGCTCCAGAACTTCCTTGTTCCACAGTTAGATGAAGATGACCGCGATGGCCGCTTATGGTGGCAACAAGATGGCACACCACCGCACTACCTGACAGGCGTAAGGGAATTTTTTGTTCAGCGTTTTCCAGATAAGTGGATAGGTCATGGTAGACCAATGGCCTGGCCGCCAATGTCTCCAGATCACAAGCCACCTGACTTCTCTCTGTGAGGGTTTGTGAGAGATAAGATGTACAATGTTCCCCTACCTGATAATGTAAATGAACTGAAACATCATATCACAGCCATCGCGGACCGGAGGTGCACACATTGAGCCATAATGAATTTATAACAAAAAAACTTGAAGTGTTTTGCAGTATAATGACATATAAACCAAGTCTGTATGTGGTTCCAATAAAGAATTATAACTAGAAATATAATTGAAATTGTAAACCCTATAAAGAATCACCCTGTATATATTGTACAGAACAGTTTAGTTATTTATGTTCCTAACACACCGTATTAAAACCACCAAAACTGTGTTAGTAACGTAAATAACTAAACTGTGAAAACCTCTTTACTAGAGAAATCCTTTTTAGTTTCTGTAATAAAATGTCTGGTCATTTTATTGCAAATCAGCATCATAGGTATTCTACCATTTTTGGCAGGTCAGTTGCCACAACTGAGTAGCTACCATGCTACACGGTTTTCCTCTAACCTCTTCGTCTTCACGTGCGATTTTTCTGTTTTGATATCGTTAATTAATTGTAGTTTCCTTCGCCCATTTCTCTCTTTCCTGCCACCACACCGTCTGGCAAGTCCTTCATTATCCAGTTCCTACTTGGCCAATATCCTCACCACTTTCTTTTCCTCTTCTTAATAATATCTAAAATTGTTTACTTACCTACCATTTCTAACACCCTCTCATTCGTTTTAAGCTTGACCATCTAATTCTTTTCATTCTTCTCCACACTCACATCTCGAAAGCTACCAGTCGTTCTCATCACTTTTACGTAATGAACATGTTTCTGCCCCATACAGTACAATACTCAGTGAGTCTTTTTCTCAACTCTTTATTTAAGGTCCCACAAAATAAATCTTTCTTCCTCCTAAATGCTTCTTTCGCCATTACTATCCTTGCTTTGATTTCACGTTCACAATTCAGATCATCACTAATAATATTACCCAGGTATCTAAAACTAATCACCTATTCTATCCGTCCAATTTCTATATCTGACACCGACGGCTTTCTTTCCAATCACCATGGACATTGTTTATCTAACATTTATTTTCATCCCATATTCCCCACATCCCTTTCTCAAGTTTTCTAACACCTTATTGATTTTCTTTTGAGATTCAGCACCAAGAGCTATATCACCTGCAAATCCTATATACCTAATCATTCTACATCTTACTGAAATGCCGTCTTCATTATGTAAGCTCTTTTTGACTACTGTACTTCTTCTAGATAGATATTAAATATTGATGGCGAGAGACCGCGTTCCTGTCGAACTCCTTTTCCAATTGCATTCTCCTTGCCATTTCCTCTCCTATTCTAAAGGTTGCCCGTTGATTCATATATAAGTTTCTTGTGAGTCTTCGGTCTTTACATTCCAACCATAACTTCTTTAGAACTTCCAACAACAATCTCCAATTCATGCGATGAGAAACCTTTTCTAGATCAAGAAATACCACATACATCTTTTTCCCTTTTTCTATAAAACTTTCACCGATCATCCTTAATAGTCCCATTTCATTTCCTGTGCCTCTACCTTTCGTGAACCCGAATTGTTCCTTTTCAACTTTTTCATTTGCTCTTCCATACAACCTTCTGTTTAGAATTCTTTCTTGCCATATTCTTCATGAATGCAATTGGTATATTATTTATTCCGGTTGCCTTTCCATTCCTAATATCGGATATAGCTTGTTCAAACTCATTCCGAGGAATAATAAACACTTTATCATTTTCAACATCTGGGCCACACGGTCTATTCCTACTCTCATATATACTGAGTACTCACTGAATTGCGACCCCCCCACACACACACACGCAAGAAAGCGTGGCCAGCTGCCGAGCAGATTACATGACCACCCCGACTGGTAGTATTGTAGAGAAAGAACACACTAAGGCTACATGTTGGCAGACAGCGAACTGTTATAATGGGCAGTGGAGAGGATTTATCCGCATTTTAATTGGGCGTAATTCTGGGTATCCCAGCAATAGGTGCGTCAACAACCCAGGCACCAATACTTGTCGGATGTACCCGTTCCTATGTAGTGTAAGTGGGAAGAAAATGGGGAAATGGTCTCCAAGAGACGGAACTGCAGGAGCGTACGGAACTTCAAAACGTGGAGCGAGAGTCGCGTGAAACAGCTTGTGACAGCGAAACGAACTATCAGTGTCCGGGAATTACATGAGCAATACAATGGTGGATGCACAACACCCATATCACACGCAACTGTACGGCGTACACTGGCAGGCATGAAGTTCCACAGGAGTCGATACACTCGTCACCCACTCCTTACAACTTGTCACCGCCTACTTCGTCGCGCTCGGGCACAGGAACACGCTAATTGGACCATAGATGATTGGTAAAGGATGCGTTGGTCCGATAAATCATGGATTGTGCCTACTCCTCTAGGACGGGCGTTTGCATATGTGACGCCAAGAGCACGAAGCTATTGATCCTTCGTTCATGGTGCGTACTGTACAAGCAGGTGAGGATGAATGTGTGGTTTGGGAATGCTTCTGTTGGCAATGACTGGAACCGTTAGTGTCTATGGACCACAGCGAGACATCCGTTGTTTACCTGTAGGTGTTAGAGAATTAGTACACCCTACAATGCAACATTTCTACACACAAGAGGACGACATTTTCCAGGACGACAATACACGGTGCCGCCAAGCCAGGACTGTACTTGCTTTGCTTAAGGAACATTCCACTGAGCTGCAGCATATGAATTGGCCCCCTAAGTCACCGGATCTTATTCCCATAGAACATTAATGGGATATTACGGATCAAGGTCTTCGCACCATGGCTCCTATACCAACTTCTGTGGGCTCATTGTGGGATGTCATCAGGAATATATGATGTCAGATCCCTGTGAAAACATACCAACAACCACATCCATGCCACATCCAATCCAGGCCATCCTCTGAGCAAAAGGTGGATTTTCCTTCGTAACTCGTTCTTTTACTTTCTCTTTCTACCCTTTTCTGTATTAACCTGTTTCTACGTCTTCTTTTTCCTCATTTTCTGCAACATCTGTTTTGTAACCCATGGTTTCTTAGTCGTTTTGGGTTGACGGTAATATACGACTTCTTCTGCAGTCTGTTGTATGCAAAGTTTAATATGCTCCGACCGTTTGTTACTACATGCACCTATCCTTTTTTCGTTTGAGTATTTTACTTCGAATTTTTCAACGAAAAATTCTTATTTCCTCGTTTTAACTTCAATATTTAAGAACCTCATGCGTACTTTCTTCCGTTGAATATCTACTTCGACCAGCATGAGGTTATGATCAGAGAAAATGCGAGGAAAATGTTTTCTCGTTTCTTTCGCCTAAGCTATATTTGTCAACGACACTACCTTTTTGTTTTTCTCCTAAACTGCATTGAAATCCCCCATTAATATTACACATGTCTCCCTTTTCTCCCTGTGTATAATTTCTTGTATTATATTATGATTTTTCTCAATTTCTTCAGTTGTGTGCGAAGTCATCGGTGCATGTCTGTATTATTTGTAGATCCTTCTTTTTTTCCTTTAAGTCTTAACGTTATAACACTATCATTAACAAATTCTACTTTTATTACGTTCTCTTTTACAATGAATTATTGCTACACCATTATGTCCGCTCTTTTCATTATGTGAGTAAGACATTGTATATCCTTCGCTTTTCAACACCCCATTATCTTCTCACCTAATATCACAATTTCCTATTAATCTAGATTATTTTGTTTCATTTCCTCTTTAAGATTTTCAAATTTCCTTCCTGTAATATGGTACGTACGTTCCATATCCCTATTCTAAACTCTTTTTTTGCGTGTCTTTCTTTCCTTATTTATCTTCCCTACATTTTTACTTTCAAGTGCAATAGTCCTTCCGCAAAACATTCGCCTGTCGGAGATGCGAATGGAATTATATTTTGACCTGCAAAAGACTATTGTACGTTTGTTCTCTCTCTGTTGTCAGCAAACTAGGGGAAATATAGAATGGTGGTTTCCTGTTGCCTTCCACCTCGCAGAAACCTAACCGTTGAAGTTACTCTAAACAAGCCTTGGGCTAATGTCCAAGTTGCTATACTAATCACTATTATCTCCGCCAAATTGGCTACTGGACAACTGCTGCCTTCTCCCAGAACACTCTTCGTCTGGTTCTCCATTTAGACCAATTCCGTAGGGATGACACTTCTGGTAGTGAACTAATGCCGACATATCTTCCCCATGTCGTAAGCGTCACCTATATGCGTAATTTGTTTACATTAAGGTAAGTTGAAAACCACTTTAAAATGTAAAAAAGCACCTATCGGTGGGCGCAAGCCACCAACCTTTTGATTACTAAGCGCGTGCTCTTCCGATTTTGCCACGGAGGAGATGAGGAAAACGTCGTTTGTGGAGGTAACATATAAAGGTAACCAAGAAAGTTCTTTGTGGAGGTCTGTGTTCCATTGGCCCTCACACCGTGAGTTGAATGCGAATGGAGATAAGGCGAAGGTCTGATGTTGTTGTGGGTATATCCAACATGTTACCTGGTTGTGGTAGTTCAGTTACTCCGTGAATTTGCGTAAGGACAGTGAACATGGGATCTCCAAAGAGCGTCATAAGGTGTGTATGCTTTACGAGTTCAAATTGCGGTCAAACACAAAGCGGGGCGGAAGCTATGCCAGGCCTTTGGTGAGGATGTCCTGACTACGCGGACAGTGCATCGGTGGTTTAACATGTTTAAGAACGCTGACGAAACACTCGAAGACCAAAACATATTAAAAATGAAGATCTTCAGGCAGAAATTGAGGCGAACAGTGACCAGACATATGAGGAGCTGGAACTACAATTCAGCGTGAGTAGAGGAATCATTCGACATCACCCCCATCAATTTGGGAAGCACTACAAGTTTGGTCGCTGTCCCACATGATTTGACTCCGGGCCAGATGGTAACGCGAGCAGACACCTGTGTTTCTTTCGTCTCGACTGAGGAACGAGCCATTTCTAGACAGGGTGTTGACATGTGATGAGAAGTCGGTCCTGTACGAAGCTCCACGGCGTCGTCATCATTGATTAACATCCCATGAACCTGTTCCAAAACAGCCGAAACCAGCACTACACCAGAAGAAGGTCCTCCTGTGTGTTTGGTGAACTCCTCGCGGCATCGTGCACCAGGAACTGCTACCAGCTGGTCAGAGCATCAATGCAACTGTGTGCTGTCAGCAGTTGAACCGTGTTCAGCAAAAACTCAAAACTCTGGAGCCAGCACTTCTGAATCGCAAAGGGGTCCTTCTGTTATAAGCCCCACGTAGCTAGGATGACTGCGGACACCATTCTACGACATGGATGGGAAACACCATTGCATCCGTCATATTCCCCGGATATTTCACCGTCCAATTATCACCTATTCCATTCTATGGACAATCACCTTGGAGGACACCAATTCGAATCGCTAGTAGAGGTGCAAAATGCACTTGATACTTTCTTCGCTTCACTGCCCATCAAGTTCTACAGCGATGGAATCCATGGCCTTCCAGAACGTTGGCAGAAGGTCGTCAATACTGATGGGTACTATTTTTGATCTTCCAGATACGTGTTAGGTGACATATCGATGTTCGAGAGCGGTGGGTGAAAAAGCGACAGAACTTCTTTGGTTACCTTTATAGAACAACTTGACTTATATGTCCTAATCAAAGTGATCTGCATGACTAGTAGATTAAGAATATAATATGTACTACTCAATTGCATCCTATAGTAATGAATAAAACTAGAAGACATGATTCTTTCACTACAAATATCTTATATTTGTGGACTTGAGAAAGCATATCCATAATATCTAGCCAACAGTAAGTCAGTTGGTATCACAACTAATGGTGACTCATTGTTATGGATAGATGTGACACGTTCGGTGTACGTGTTTCAATTTTTATATTTTCCACAATTTCATCTATATACGTTGTCAGATCAGTACGTGCATTATATATTCGTCAACTGCTCATCTAGACGAGTTGTTTGATAGGTCAGACGGTACGAAAACGTTCAATAGATTTTGAGTTACTAATTAGGGAAAACTAGTTGTGGTGGTAATTTGAGCTCATTTACTCGATTCAAAAAGCTTTTTTCTTGTTGCTATATAAAACCGAGTGGTCACCCTTCAGGGCTTAAGCCCTCGAGCCACAACAAGGCCCGGATAAATACAAGGAAAAAGGCTCCGGTTGGATGTTGTTTACTTGAGTTTGGTTTTAGTTTTTGGCTATGTGTGAGAGTCATGGAACTCATACGTCACGGTCCTGGCGGCCAGATTTTTCGGCCAGGACTTGGCCTTCGTTTTTAAGGTGTGAGGGCCACGTATCTCACACTGCCTCACGATTACTCTACGGTGTGATAGTGAGGTTCACTAATGTAGAATATTTATAGTGGAATAATCATTTTTTTTTTTTGCGTTTATTACCCAGATATAAGATATAAGTTGGTAGTGCATATTATATTCTTTATCTACTAGTCATGCGAAGTACTTTGATATATAGGATATGTAGATCAAGTTGTTATATATATATTTCCAACCCTGAAGGGATGGGGTCACTTTCTGGCAAGGAATTGAAACCTGTTTTGAAACTTGCCTGACACACCTTTCAGGAAATACATATATAGGTTATGCCCAGTTTGAAGGTTCAACTTTGAAGTCACCCTTAATTAGGTTCTGAAAGTTTCTTGGCAATAAATGAGTAGCAGCAGGAATAATTCCTATTTTATCTTTAAAAAAATACATGTAGTTATATCTTAAGTGTTTTACTGAGTGTACTATAAATGTTTTATTTTATGTAACTTTATAGATATTTTTTTAAAAATGATTGCACTCTTTACCTGTTCTCTGCCAGTAGCAACTGTATGAATTTATAATAGTGTTGTTAATAGAAAAAAAAATAGTATTTTTTCAGAAATGTACGTTTTTTTTAGAAAAAAACATTGCCTCTCGTTTTTGTTTTCTAAATTTCGTTTTTTTAAATAGTCATTTCTAATGCATCTTACGTCTATTTAAGTATTAAATACTTTATGTAGGTATAATCGCCGTAAAATGCAACATAAATTAAAACGCTAGATACTGATACGCTACAAATATTTTACAATTTACATGAATGCCATACCTATTAACAATTCGGGTTTCAGCAGTTTTCATCAATATCAACTAAGAAGTAAAAGTAGAAATGAAATTTTGTTTTTTCGTGAAAGCAGGCCTTTAATAAGTGCGAAAATAATGTCACGAACAGTATAAAATTCAAATAACTTGTCTAAAGGTAAAAACTAATACTAATTTGCCTAATAGTATTTTTTCTAAATGTCATATATAAATAATTTGTCAACTAGATATATATGATATGCCGGCTCTACCATATATGTAACACGTGCATTTGCGTGGAGCGGCAAGTTTGGATGATCCCGTAAAATCTGTCATAAGTATATTATTTAAATTAAATATTTCTTGTTGGAAACAGACTTCATGATGATGGTAGTTACATTTACTAAGCTGACCTTCTATTTGAATACTACATTCATAAATTATGTTTAGGTTGCATTAGTTTAAGGCCACATGGACAATGCTAAAGCAAATGGTCGAATAAATCCGAGCACAAATTGCTTGATTGTTGCCAAATGCAATAATTCAGTTCTCGAATAGTAGTGAATATCTGTTCCATTTAGTAAGTTATCACAGTTTTGATATGACAACTAGTCTTGTTTTTGTCAGAAACAAGTTCTTTATCATTGAAGATAGAAACAAGGCTTTATTTTAAAAAATGTTAACAGATATTGAAGGGAAATCAAGAAATAAAGATAAAAGAGCTAGTTGCACTGGAGTTGCAAACTGATACATTGAGATTGAAGCTCGATAGTGAATTCTATAAAAAGAATTACCATTTTTCCTCTGCAGGTGTGTTTGATTTATCTTTCACTAAAGTAATAGATTAATATTTAAAAAAAAAAAAACATAACGGGATTGCATTTTTAGTAAGTATTTAAGCCTTTCTGAGTGCAACTGCACTTACCCTCACCTTTGTTCTTCATGCTGGAGTAGCATACTTAAAATCATGACTTTTAAGATTTGTTCTTTCTGGAGAAAGAGGGAGGCGGCAAATTATGCCATTGCATGGGGCGACAAATTGACTAGGACCGGCCCTGATGACATGTATATAGGATGACACAATTTGAAGTAATGCAGGGTGTTTCAAAATTAATACTTGGGTTTTGAAACTTTGTAGTATCTATTATAATTAACTTACAATTATAAATATTATATCAGATGAAAGAGCAACTCAAACAGTTTTGTACGCACGCATGTACATGCATTGTTTCTTCTGTCTCCCGTTAGAAAGAGCAAGCAGCAAAGATGGAGACTAGAGAGCAGAAAGTTTTTTGTGTTTTAATAAAGACTGAATCTGTACAGTGCAACCGTCTGTGTGAAGAATATTAAGGAGACGCTTGCAACTACGTCCTTATCGTTTGCAGTTGCTACAGGTCTAAAGCCTACAGACTACGGTTTACGTGCCAATTTCGCAAGTGAAATATTGCTGCATAACAATGAAGATTTTCCGGATCGTGTTGTCTTCAGTGATAAATCGACATTTTACCTAATAGCTAATGTGAACACTCATAATGTTTGTATCTGGCCGTCAGCAAATCCTCAGGAGATGGCACACTTGAAACGAGACTCCCCTAAATTGAATGTGTTTTGTGCCATATGGCGGAAAGTTTACGGGTCTTTCTCGCCTATCGACTAGATGTGTGCCGTGTGACGAATGAATCTCACATTGAACACTTGTAGCAAAGACTGTTTGAGGTGCTCTTTTACTTGATGCATTGCTTATAATTGTACGTAAAATGTAATAAGTACTACGAAGACTTAAAACCAAAAAATTCATTTTGAAGCAACCTGCATTTCTCACCAACAGTGTTGGAACTAAGATGTAAAAAGGAGATAAAATTTTCCTTACAAAGTTATTGTTTACAACAACTATATTATTATTAGTCGAGACTATAACTACAACAACAACACGAGTTAGTAGTAAAAAAAATGTAATCAAATGTATACTCGGTGGCCCAGGTAGCCAAAGTGGCACACACGGGTGTCATTTGTTTAATCCGCTCCTGTGTGGACACTAATTAAGATATCGGGATATTATTCTTGCAAAATATGGTTGGACTATATTTTATCATATTATTTTTTTTCTTCTGGTGTCGAATTTCCTTCTCAAATTTCACCCCAGTCAAAAATTCGAGAATTTTCTAATTTCTAATTTCCTTCTTTTTTCCCTGTAGCTTCCTTCCTTGTAGAAAGACCTCCTTATACTTGCCAGGTAGATACCTCGGATGGATACCTAACTGTTGACATCAATTGGATGGGCTTGCGCGCAGTGTTGCCAATTAGGGAAATTAAAATTTTCCTAAATTTGGGGAAAAAGTTAGAAATTTTTGTTTATAAATCCGTACCTATACGTCTGAGTGCAAGTCAACTTACGCCAATCGAACATTTGTCCTTACTTAACAAACGCAAGTACAGACCGTTACAATGGGGTAATTAGGGAACGCACGAAAAATTCGTATTTAAATTCTAACCCTTGATTTTTCTAGTTTTTCCTTACTTTTCTGTTTACAGTAATATATTTTTGGTAATTAGAAGTTTTGTTCCTTAAATATCGTCGTGTACCAATGTTTAATTTAAGATAGTTTGCGTCTGTCTGGTAGCAGTGTTGCCAGCTACAGAAAATTTTAATTCCAGATTTTAGGGGGAAATTTTGGAAAAATTATCTGCTTTGTCTCTATTATTTCCCTCTTGTTGGCTATATCGGACCAAACGTACCAGTATCTGGAAGTCTCGTCTTTGCTCTACACAACGCATTGTAGAAAGTTTCAATACGATAATTAGGGGAAGTACAAAAGACCTTGTTCTCTAATTGGGAAGATAACTGTGATTTTTTAAAGGTAGAATGAGATATTTTTTATTGACATGCTCACTTTATTAGATATCGTCACAATACTTGTAGGATATATTAGAGGGATACCAAAGCTTATTTTAAGATAGTTTGTGTTTGTCTGATAGTAGTGTTGCCAGCTACAGAAAATTTTAATTCCAGATTTTAGGGCAAATTTTGGAAAAATATCCCTTTTTTATTTCTATTATTTCCTTCTTGTTGGCTACATTCGAACAAACGTGCCAGTGTCTAACAGCCTCATCCTTAGCCTTTACAGCGCACTATAGAAAGTTTTACTAGAATAATTAGGGAAAGTACAGTTGAGGTTTATAATAAACCATGTTCTGTAAGTGGTAAGAAAATGGTGAATTCAAAAATTTCATCCTTACTTTGTTATATATCGCCATGATACTTGTAGGATATATTCTTGGAGTACTAACGGCTATTTTCAGATAGTTTTCGTCTGTCTAATGGCAGTGTTTCCAGCCAAAACAATTAACTCCCGCTTTTAGGTGAAAAATTCGGAAAATTTCCCTTTTCCCCTCTATTATTACCCTCTTACTGGCTACATTGAAACAAGCGTACCACTACCTGAAAGCTTCCTCTTTGCCCTACTGAACGCATCATAAAAAGTTTCAATAGGATAATTAGAGAAGCTGTAGCCCCGGCATATTTGATTTTTGCTTCTGAGGCGTAAAAAGTGTCAAAATTTCATGTGTATGACAGAATTTTTTCTTTCCCTCTTTGGATGGAAGCAAGCGACTTCAGGATTTCACTGTACCTTGTCAACACACCAAAGATTTTTTTAGGCAACTTGAACCCATATAGCAGCAGTGATACTAGGTACAAAAAATTTTGAAATTCGGTTAGGGAATTTTTTTGTAAATTTTCACCCCTACATTTCCCTCAATAATTTCCCACCCATTGGCAATACTGCAATGCAACTTACACCAAAAGATAGCCACATCCATTTTCTAAAAAACAAGGCCTTAACCTTATCAATCGAATGAATGGTTTTTGAGCAATAAGTCACTAACTGTAAATGTAGGAAAACGCCAAAAATGACCTGGGGCCGAAAGGAATAATCACACAATTTTGCTAGTATATAGGTGCAAAGAAACAAAAGATTTGTAAGTTACGAGGGCTACGACTGAATTTCTGTTGATTATTTCAATAATCTGCGACGTAAATCAATAAATAATAGTTGCCAGAAAAAAAAAACAGACATTTGAAAAAAACATAAAAGAGAACGATGTTTTTTATTGAAAAAAAAACTTCACAGAAAAAAAACGTTTCTTTACAACACTAATTTATAATACAAACTGGTATACAGAATAATAATAAAAACTTTTATGTATAATGTGATGTATCGCAAGACGCTCCATGTAAAGGACGCACTGTACCCTTGACATGTTCTTTAGTAACAGCAACTGTGTGTATTTATTGTACAGAACTGTGGTGTCCAGAAAAATAAATAAAACAGTTTATCTTTGATGTGGTTTTGCGAGGAAGTCTTATGTAAAGAGCGCACTGTACCTTTCACGAGTTCTTTACCAATAACAACTATATGAATGTATTATGTAAAAAACTTGTATCTTTATTTATAATGTCATGTTTCGGAGGTTGCACCGAGACATGTCCCGGTGGGCCAGCCTATGCCTGAATACGAATCCATAACTCGGAATCCCTAAAGGATAGAGACATTAAATTTGGTATTTAGGCTTTTTATTTACAATAATTAAATACGTATGTCTTCATTTTTGCTATTTGTCGTAGAAGAGAAGAAAAGGGGTGAAAAACAAGGAAAAGGAGTTGTAATAATTATAATAAGCTCCATCTATAGAGGTTGATTCAGTTATATTGTGCCGAAGTCAATGTGCAACTGTATCGCGCATGCACAACCGTTTGTCGTGAGATTGCTACGAGGCAAGCAACAGTATCTCGTTAGTCACGTAATAGAGCAGTGTTCAAGCATAATCTAATACTGCCGGAACTGTACATATTCTAGAAGGGGTTCATTATGGTCCTTTCCGACGCTATGCTCATGGCGTCGCGCATCGTAGGAATGTGTGAAGTGCGTAATTTTCCTATAGGTTGTGTCCCTGTGAATCTTGGCACAGAGTCCTGGGCCCACTACACCTATACGAACAGCTAGAACTGTTTTCCAGAAAGGTTGATGACTGTTGTCGGTTTCTCGTACATGAGCGAACTGTGCCTCTGATAGGTGGAGTGAAATATCAAAATCAATGCTGCGTACTATCAGACTTATGTCCTGACTAGAATGTACCAGCATGCAATCCCAGCATTATAAAGGCAGGACGTGAACCAGGTTGAACTACATCAAGATAAGGCATCCACAGGCACACAGCGAAAACATCGCTGTATGGAACAGGAAACTCGGAAATTCCCTTCTACGATATCACTGGCTAGAACGCAGATGGACTATTGTGCTTTCAGACTCCTCAAGTGGAAGTCTGCACCAGCCTATAGAACGCCTGGGATGCAATACCCGTGGTCCAGTTGCAACGCAGTCTCCTGCAATTTGAAATCCGATGCAGGGCAATAGTCAGTAGAGATGGCCTGCTGATCGAACACAACCGGTGGTGAAAACACGATATTTCGTAAGTAAGTGACACATTCAATTTCGGTTCAATTTAGGTGAATTATCTGAATATCTCGGAATCCCATAAGTTTAGAGACATGGAATTTGGAGTTTTGGAAGGTTAATCTTAAACAAGTGTTTCAGTGTTTTCGGAAGTTTCACATATAATGGAATAAGGAGAGGTGAGAGTGATTCTTTAAGATTCTCATACGAGATGCTTGAATTTTTTCGACAACTCGAGTTCTATATAAAAGGTACAGAAGAAAGAACGCAAAACATTACCAACAGTAACACGTGGGGGCATTTGCTATTATTATAGTAACAGAAGAGTGATCAACGCTTAAGCCAAACCACATAAGCATGAATCTTCAGAGTTGGACAGTATGTATAATTTGTGATGTAAGGTACCATTGAGGATGTTCTTTCTTTCTTTTTTTCTTTTTTTTCTTTCTTTTTCTTTCTTTTCTTTTTTTTTCTTTTTTTTTTGAAACTGGATGAGAAAAGGAGAGATATAGGTGTGGCAACTATTATATTAAAATATCCATATCTCGAAATCTATAAAGGTTAGGAACATGAAAGTCGATATATAGACTATATTAAAATGTTTATATTTCAAAATTTATGGAGGTAACGGACATAAAAATCGATATATGAACTTCTCATTTAAAATGCTTAGAACGTTGTTTCAATGTTTATTGACATTTTATCAGAAAGGGAAGAAAAGGAGTGAGAAGGGAAAGTGTGAGTGGGGATTATAATTATTATTGTAATAAGCTGTCCATATCTCGAAATCGCTTAAAGTTAGAAATATGAAATTCGGTATTTGAACTTCTTGTCGGGTTTACGGATCACTGTCCACCGCCCGTTCCTATCCTGTTGGATATCCGCTGTGACACCACACTGCACCATATCGTTCTTAACACAATCTCCCCACTTCCTTGGCCGACCTCGGACTCCTTTTCCCTTCAGTTCTATAACACCCAATTGGTGAGCTACGTATTCCTAATTTCTTTTTACATGCCCATATCATCTTAAGTCTACTTTAGTGCAGGTTTTCTACTACTGATTTCCCTTTACTGTTCCCCGGATCACTTTATTCTTAATTTTGTTCTTCCCCGTCACTCCACACACTCATCGCAGCATCTTCATCTCCGAAACATGCAACTTCTTTTCCTCTCTCTTCTTCATTGTCAAATATTCCGCTTCGTATAATATAACAGGACTCACTATAGTCCAGCAGCTGACAACACTTCTGTATGGAAGTCCGTATATGGAGGAAATTGTTACTGAAATATATTGTTGTGTTCATAAGGAAGTAAAAAAGTTGAGTGTTTGCCCCTCACCCCCACACTTTTTTGCAATGGCGGCTTCAAGATGGCGGCCATGGAAAATCACCTGTAACAATTTTAACACTTTGTAACTTTTTAATAAATAAAAATTGAAATACCGTTTTACGCCTGATGAAGGAAAATGGACAAAAAATTATTTTTAACTAAAATTAGTTATCACGTGTGACCTCCATGTTTAATAATGGCGCCCTAAATGGCAAAAACACCGTTTCGTTAATGTATCTTTTGTCTTCAGCATCAAATAATGTAACATGTTTCCAAGATATTGAATATTTGTGAAGTACACGAAAGAGTTTACATTAAGAGCTTTCGAACGGTATCAGAATCACTGTTCTATCTTTAAAAATAACAAAAAATATTCCACTTTGTATGGAGCAAAGCGCAGAGCCTTGTGACCTGTCAATGGCTGTAATTGACGCAGCACCTTGAAAATTTCCTATGCATTTTCTTTTCATATGTGTGTGTAAGTAAACGAACTTTGTAAGGCATGTTTATTCCTCTACCACTTTTTGTAATATAATAAAAGTTAATAATTTATTTCCATTTTTTTTTACTTTGATTTCCAAATTATAAGAACCATATGATTAATTACCTTATTTTAATGTATTATGATTTACTTCTAGGTTTTAAATAATTTTCAGGTTAAAAAATTAAAATTCGTTGACTGTACTTTATATAGCTATTTAATATTATGATTTTTAAATTTCCATTCCCATTCGCACTAGAAAGTAGCAAAGTACTAAGTTATAAATCATGGAAAAGAACACGTTTGTAAACTAATCTAGAAATTCTGTAGAAGTAGAGGTGAAGTACTATCAATAAGCACCGAACCACCGTCAGTGATAGATGTCGGTCTGCTGCTGTCTGTGACTCGCTCTCTGAGGCAGAATCAGATATTGAATAAAGAAATCTCTTGTAATAGTAAATACATATACTTTTAAAATGTAATGTTTGCATATCAAAATTAGGGTTGCTTCTCAGGATGTTTCATTAGTACCGGTGTTTCCGGACCTGTGTTAATTAGGATTTATGTGCCTCCTTTTACGTGTTTCATGTATCAAGCTTTGTTGGCGAATTTTTGTAACACAGTGTATATTGTTTGAAATAGCGTATCGTCTTAAATTAGAGATTTCATAGTATACAGTAAGAACACAGTAAGAAAGCACGGTGTACTTCAAATTAACATTCTGTACATATGCCATCCAATACATTGGCAACCTTACGAATTTTTCGAGAGACTATTTATATTTTCTGGCAGTTACAAACCTAACTTGTTTATAACATTTAAAAAATAATATGATTATAATATTAGTAGTAGGGTCAGGTTTAGAAAATTTACTTACATATAAATGAAAACTGTTTTAGCGGTGTAAAAGTATGTGGACTTTCTATACCAAGACTTTTTTCTACACATTAACTCTCATAAAGCATATTGTAAATAAACACACATTTATGCGTAGTCTTTCTGCAGACAACAGTAATAAGTATACTGTGATAAAAACGAATTTTATTTTGAATCATATTAATATAGTAACAGAATGAAATTTTCTGTGTGTTTGTAAATAAATTTCCGGAATCTTCCCATTTTTGGGAATCTTCCCAGGGAATATTTCCGAAAAATATCTTCCGGGAATTTACCCATCACTACTCATAGTCTTTCTCTATCAGCACGTATTAAGTTTCTAAGCAGTTTAACCATTCACAAGAAATTATCCCAGAATAGAAACTGCTCTGATGATTTCCTACCCTCTGTTATAAATGTCTCAAAATCACTTAGAAGACGTGTCATATGAACTGACTGGTAAGCACTTTTGCATTGTCCAGAAAACTTAAAAACATGGGCGTAAAAGAAATATGGATTCGTGCCTGCATTGGAGATTCTACGAGAATGGTTCCCATTCATTATATATCAGCTTCCTTGAGTTATGAATATTCTTTCGTTCTACCTGCCGTTCACGCTTTATCTGGTGCAGACTTCACCAGTAAATTTGGTACGAAGAAAGCAACTTTAGATTGTAACCCTACGGCGTATTTAAAAGAATTTTTAATTATGTGTGAACCACTTCACGAAGTTTTACACTGTGCTGAGGAATATTTTCAACAGGAAATAACATATATTAAATCAATATTAGAGAATACACTTAAATCAATAAATATACAAATGGAGCTTATAAGGACTTTCCTCTTCATATTTCCTAAATATTTTTTGGGTAAGACTCAAGAATGCTGGGGGAGGGGAACACTTGCGCGTAACTACATACCTTTGATATTGCAACATTGCAACCGGTGCTTCTACAGACCACGACCGCTACTGCCTACGGTCAAACACTTATCCTATCGCTTCTCTATATTTTGTCCAACCACTGCTAATTCTGCTCTTTGTATCTTCTATTCCTTTATTTTTATTTTTATTTTATTTATTTATTTATTTATTTTGTAATATTGATCCCGCTTGAATCTTCTTCGTCCAGTTATATTCTTGTATTCTCGATTACATTTTTCCTGAAAGGACATTACAAACATTCTCTTGGTTTTACTAATTCTAAGCCCTTTGCTTTCCAGCGCTCCTCTCCAGGCATCTCATTTCTGTTCCAGTGATGTCTTCATCTCACCCACCAGCACGATGTCGTCCGCAAGTAGCATATTCCAAGATGCTAACTTTTGGATATCCTTTGTAAGAACGTCTATCAGAATTGCAAAATGATATGGGCTAAGAGTAGATGAAATCCGACTTTGTGAACTTTTCTGTTATGCCCCACGCGCTATTCACTTCTGTCTCATTCCTAGTAATAGATACGTATTTCAGTGTTTATTTTTCATATTTGATCTACAAAAGAAGAAAAGGGAGCGAGTAGTAAAGGGATGGAAATTATAAGTATTATTTCCCTCGGAACCTCTTAAGGCTAGAAGCACAAAATTTGGCATTTGGACCTTTCCTTAAAATAATAAGACACGTATTTTAGAGTTTCTTGATGCTTGACCTACACAGAAAAAAAGTGGGATGCGCAGGGAAAAATGGGATGAGCAGGATAAATGGGGTACAATTACTATTATTATAATAATATTGTCATATTACGGAACCCATTACGTTGGAAACTTAAAACTCTGTATTTGGACTCTTAAACTAAAATGATTTAACACCTGTTTCAGCGTTTTTGGATATGTGTGCTAACAAATAAAGACAACATATAAGTGAGGTGAGGTTTGCAATTATTAAAAGATGTCAATACCTCTAAATCTCTTAGAGATAGAGAGTAGAAAATTAGTGTTTGTAACTTTCATTTAAAATAGTTAGGTAGATGTTTAATCGTTTTTTGGTATTTGTTCTAGAAGAGAAAAAAGAAGTGATTAGGTAAAGAGGTAGGAGCTATCAATTAGTATAATATATTTACATCTCGGAATTCCTTGCCCACAGTAACATATGGTGCATTTGCTAGTATATATATATACAGGGTATCCCACGTAAAACCAGTACGCCTGACGTACCGGTTAATCATCTCTAGTTAAATTGCTTGTGGGATGACAACACTGTCTCGAAAGTTGGCTACACTGCGTTTTATCGAAAAGTTGAGTGCAGCAGTGTGTTCGTGCGTCAGTTGTTGTGAGAAATTCGTATTGTTGAGCCCTCAAGATTCCCGGAGTTAAAATCGTGTGACTTTTATTTATGGGGCACACTGAAAAGCAAAGTGTATGCTAACAATCTTCAGATAATAGACAATCTTAAACGGAATATTACTAGAGAAATTATCAACATCACGCCTGTAGAATTACAGCGTGTTGCTGGTAACGTCATCAAACGATGCCCACTTCCAGCATCTCTTATACCTAAATAGGTAACTGTTTAACGTTACCATTATCTATTCATTGTTAATTAATTCATCGTTGCTGTTAAAGTGATTCTTAAATCTCGTGCGTGAGATGTACCTGTTTTATGAGGGACATCCTGCATCTATCTATATGGCGCTAAAGCAAACCAAACAAAAAAGGAAAATAAACATAGTGCGAAAAGCGCGTAGTTTACGTTAAAGGCTGCCGAAAGCGTGAGAAAAAACAAACATTTTGAGTTAAATGTTGCATAGACTACTTATGATAGACGTGATGTGACATGATATCGTCAAAGGATCATAACCTGATCTATCCAAATTTGCAGTTTACAGATTTGTGCAATGGCGGCGCGAGGGATTCCCTAAAGGACGTTAGGGATTCCCGGACACTTTACGATGTAAACTGAGTGGACAAGAACATGTAAAGGACGTCTTTGATATCCCCTTTCATTTGTCTGTTGAACTGTGCGACGCTGGAGTCATTGTACATGTCTCAATGAACTGGTTTGTTCGCCGTGTGGAAGAACAAGCACCGACACTGTGGACAGTTAAACGAATCCTCCTTTGAGGGTTAGTTCTGCTCCCGTATTTCTCATCAACCGTTTCGTAAACGAAAAACTACTTATGACTTTTTTTAAAGGCTACGATCATTTCATCGCCGTACAATGAGCATGGCCAACATCTATGATTACAGAGTTGATGGAGCAGTACACACGTGAGGAATTGGCAGACGTTCATCTAGCATACGGGAAAACGGACGGTAATGGCAGTCTGTAGAAGCATAGGCCCAATGCTGTCGAAAGAGCCGTATGGATCGTGGCTTTTGAGGAGAACATTCTTGTTCTAGCTCCACCAGCACACGGTTAGTAGCTACTGAACTTAACGCCCATCATCGGCATTTGTGGAACATGCTTCACAAAAATCAGGTGCACCTTTTCCACGTCCAAAGGGTACATATGTTCCACGTTGCTCATTATCTACATAGACGGAAGTTTGTCCAGTGGCTACGCAAACAGCATGCTAATACAACCTACTTCATGTCTCGTGTTCTCTAAACAGATGAAGCTACGTTTTCCCGTAATGGAGTGTTCAACACTCACAATCAACATTTGTGGTCTGAGTCAAACCCACATGGAATGTCAACTCGTGCCTATCAGGAACGATGTTCTGTGAATGTGTGGGCAGAAATCGTTGATAATTATCTCATCGGACCGTGTCTAGGACCACAACGCCTGACAGGGTGGGAGTATCGCATAGTTTTGGAAGAGGTTCTGCCTGAACTTTTAGAGACTATGCCACGAAATATGTGGTTTATGCACGACGGTGCTCCAATACATCTCACTGTTGAGGTGCGAAATTGTCTCAACGCACTATTTCCAAAAAAATGGACTCTCATAGAAGGACCGGTATCTTGGCCACCTCGCTCACTAGACCTTAATCCCTTAGATTTTTTTTATCTGGGGCCATATGTAACAACTGATGTATGTGACGACTGTCCTATCAGAGGAGAATTTCGTTGCTCGAATTGTTGCTGCAGCCTAGAGCATTCGGGAAATAACGTGTCCGACAGTCCCTTCGCCACCACCGTAACCTTTGCATTGAAGTGGTGGATCGAAACTTGGAACACCTTTTGTAGTGACCGTTGTGACAACCATCCTCTTTTCATTTAAACAGTGACCTTCCTCTGTACCTTACTCCCTACAACTCTGTACGGTATGCAGTCCCGTTACACGATTTGGGACCAGAAATGTCGGTTCCTATTACAGCACGAAAATATATCGCAAATGGAACGAATGTTTTGTTTCACGAAAAAAAAAAAAGTGAAAGAAAAAGTTTGTTGAGATCATTGTAGGTGCTCTAATTTGCCCTGGGCGCAGAAATCTCTACATACGGCTCTAATTACACTATATTAAATTTTAGCTACTACAGCATTTGAGAACGTAACGAGAACCATTATCTGCACAAATTGTTGTGAATTAAGTTCAATGTCCGTCAGATACCTTGTCATTTCACGTAAATAAAGAAATAAATTGGTCGTTAGTTATTGTGTTTTTTTCTCTATTTAGCCATTAAATTTTTAAAGTAGTTACTGAAGTTTAATTTTTTCCCCTCACTCAATAAACAAGACAGACAATTTCATTCTGAGAATAATTCACCTAGAAAGAACCAATCTTTATGTTTCTTTTATGGAAGGTAAGGTCTAACTTTAATTTCTGTTGAACGGCAACTTCAATTACCATACGAAGAAATTAATGCAACAGTAATAATAGTAATAATTATAATTATTCAGGAAATGTACACATTCGACAAGCATGAAAGTAAACACCTAATATACAGTAGTACTGTGTGAAATAACTTATTTATTTAACCTTCATTACTACATTTCCATTAATTTTTTATTATATCATGCATCTTTATTAAACTATAATGTCCGAGAAAGATGATGGTTTAAGAGTGTGGTAAAATCCGTACTGTTAAAGAGAAGAGACAGTTCACGTTGATTTGATTTTATTTTCAGTTTTGTTTCCCTTTTAGCAGCGAGGCTATATGAGACATGGACCTACAGCTTAATGTTGAATCGGAACCACATGAGCTCAAGCCAGGAATCGAACCCAAGTCTTTCATGCCAAAGGCAAATACACTAACCGCTTAGCGACAAGGAAATTCGAAACAGATCACGTGTGTTTGCAGGTTTGTGCTATCACCATTGGAAATACTATTATAATAATAATGCTTGGTTTCTAAACGTAATCATTATTTTGCTAAATTGAAATTACAATCCTGTTGTGTCAACTGTTTCTAACTCGTGCTGCCCACGAATTTCAGAAATTTCTCTTCTCGTGTCGAAAACAAGACGAGAATTATCACTTTTCTTATTCGTTTCGAGTTTTAAGAAGGTACTTCTCGCCTTCTTTCCAAGAGGAGAGTCGAGACAAGATGAGAAATTTCCCATCTCGTAGGCAACTCTATTTATTATTGTGTGTCATTGCTAGGAGATTCAACAACAACAATACATACAGTCTGCTACTAATTTGTAGTATTATTGGTGGGCATTGGCTCGATTCTGCATCCAATGGCCCCTGGCTCAGGAGCCATAGTCTCTCTAAATTGGGAGTGGTAACTTGGCCCACTCTTAAAATTTGAGTGGGGTACAGAAGACACGCCATAAATTTTGGAAATTGCAAAACTTAAAATTTGATATGGTAGCATAGGACCGGGAAAACTGTAACTGACACTGGTTCTTAATAAATATCTCTTGAGCCACAATATCTATAACAGAACATTGAAACGTAAATATTATTTATTTATACCTTCGTTTAATATTCCTATTACAAACCATTAAGGTAATAGTATACATGAGAACCCCCTGTCTTCCGTGCGCGAGGATACTTCATATTATATAGACCCCTATTTATACGTTACCAAATTAAATCACTGCGTTGTCTTCATTATATGTGCTTAATATTCTATTTTTACTTTCTAGAATAAATTTTGTTGATTTCGATTCGAAAAATGTTAAATATTTTTAAATTTATATCATGATGCAGACCAAAATCCTTGTTGCATATAATGTAATGCGCTATAGCATATAAAGTACAAGGGCAAATAGGTACGTTCTTTCTTATTTTCGTATCAGTGGATAAGTAAATGAAAGTGGGTTTTTTACCCCCTTTCTAAGTTCGTAGATACTCAATGAATAATCCCTAAAAGTATGAGCGTCCAGCTTCTTCTGGAACTCAGACGGTCTTACGTATACTATATCCCCATTAATTTCTTGAACATCAATTCTTCTGAGAACTTCGTAATCTTTCACTTAACAACCTCTCTTATTTATATTCAATTACAGTAACTAAGGAGCAATGATAATCTTTACAATTTCCTTTTTCTTCTTCTTTACAAAATATGCTCCGTTGTCGCACCTCTGATCGTCTTTCTAAGACCGGTACAGATAAATAATAGTACAACAGTACAACACATACAACATACCGTTGTAAAACTACCTCTATAAATTTGAGTCATCCACTTCATTCCAATTCATGTTTGAAAAAAAAAAAGCCAAAAATTTACATTTCGGAGATTTTAAACGTAATTTATCCTCTTTAATGAGGTTTTATCACATTACATGGTTATGTGGTTGAGAATAAAATCCTATTTCCTTTTAAACAACTACGTTTCTGCTATATTATCAAAATTTGGGAGGGGTACGTAGGACCAACAAAAAAGTAATAAAAAATAGTATTTTTTTTTCGACTCAAATACATAATTCTGTACAATCAGTTGGTCTGCTTAGCCTCTTCTCTGGGTGAAAAAAGTCAAATTATTATTTAAAATGAAATGTACTCATCACGTGGTCGGTTATTGATCTAATTTATCTTCTTTGGTGAGGCTTTATCATGTTATATGCTTGAGTGTAGGGTTCTATTTACTTTTATAAAACGTGGTTTAATCGATGCCCCCCCCCCCTTTTCAAAATTCGAAAAGGACGTGTTGGTCCATCCTTTAAATTTAGGAATTGTCAAAAGAGTAAAACTCGATAAAATTTCTCTAGGACTCAAATATACCACTCTGTTCATTTGGATTGTCATGCTTATCCCCTTCTATGGGTAAAAAATTGTCAAATTATTCAACTTCCGTGTGTTCACCACGTTGTCCATTATTGTTCAGAATGGCAAATACCATTTTTGATCAGAATTGACATGGTAAACTTAAAATAATTCAGTCACATTTTTAACTTTGTGGTGATCCTAAGTCTAATTCGAAATCTGCAGGTCTCTACTTTCCTATTTCATAATTTCAAGTTTTCCAAATTCCTTTCTAAAACAAATGGAATAAAAATAGCTAAGCTATCTCTGTTCTACTGGCTTAATGTTTTTAATAACCATTAGGTACTTGGGATGGAATCTGCATTAAGGTAAAATATTCAGACAAGTTCGTTTGACAAAAAGAAAGTAAAAGGGTATACTACTACTACTACTACTACTACTACTACTACTACTACTACTACTACTACTACTACTACTACTACTACTACTACTACTAATAATAATAATAATAATAATAATAATAATAATAATAATAATAACAAACTATTAATATTAATAAGAATAAACAACTGATGTTACTGTCAATATTTAAATACAACATTTTAACACAATACTAAGAACATACAAGACACAAAATACAAGATTTATAATCTCGCCCAACTACTATTACTATAGGTAGAAACGTGAAATTTAAACAGGAACTACTCTTTTCGTCACAGAAGCAAAAAATATAAGAAAGAACTTTTTTAAACATGCGTTCTAAGGGACGGTTAAGGGAGGGGTAAATTTCCTGCCAAAAATTGAGAATATCACAAATCTCTGAAGTTACAGAGGTGAAACTCAGCAAGTGAATTCTTCATTAAAAATAAGGAAGTACGTGTTTCAGCAATTTCGAAAATCCCATGCTTAAGGGTACGGATATCTGTAAGTAGTTCTCAACTAAAAATAATTTCAAATGCTCCTGTTTCTCAACACTCTGATCAGAGATCTGTATATCAGCTACAAACTTATCAATGTGCCTATTTAGATAGTTTCTTTCTCCTTAGGTCGACATATTATTTTCTCTTTTTTTGTGGTGATTTTTTCAACGAACTTCATATTCTCGTTCTAATCAACAAGTGTTACCCATACTTTAACCTGCAATACCTTTGCCTTTATTTCTTTCTTTTCACAGCGAACCGAACTACTGAACAACACGAAAGATCCCAAGACTGTTTAATCATATTACAGAAGATGAATTACTCAACATCCCAGTTATATAAACTGCTTTAGTTATTATGTCTTGCTGTCTGCAGCGCTATAGACATGCCTTTCTGGTATCAGTGAACAATATTTGATGTGACGAATTAAGTCGGAAATAAATGTTCATTATCTAGCAGAACACGCAAGGATACCAAATAAACTAGTCAACAACTGGGGGAAAGATGCTGAGTTGAAGTTATAAGGAGGAAAACTTCCACGTTCACCAGGATAGGTGAGCACCAAAGTGATTACACCAAAGTGATTTTTAATTCTTCGTGTGAGGAACAAAGAAGATATCAAGCAATCATTTGAATTAAGACGATTTAAACGCTTGACATAAACGCTTTTCGTTAAAACATGTTTTAAAGATGAGCAGTAAAACGTAATTTATCGCAGTCTTTCAGTTCGGAGTGTCTATATTTTGATCTTCATTATTCAGATATGTGTAACTTTAAGATGCGCTAAAATATATACATTGAAACTTTTGTTTTGAGCCAAAATCCACTACCTTAACGACTGAGAAGAAAATAGTAAATAAAACAATATTAAAGTTATTTTTTGTAAAATATACCTACTCTACTGAGGATATAACGCATTTCAAATTTCTCAAAATACTGCAAAATTAATTTTAATACGCTGTACTTTCCGTATATCCTATAAAAATAACTGTTTACAAGCAATTTCTCGTTGTTGGGTATTGCTGGGTATTGTTGGGTATTGTCACCAATGCTAGTCACAACATTTGATTTAAGGACATAACTCAGTAATGAAGAGCTTCTTGTAAACACAAGATATCTCACAAGTAAACCTTACGTTTGGGTGAATCGAGTTGCTGACTGAGACACATGAGAAAGTAGTACTAAATGTGGTCAGTATTTCAGTGAAGTTGTAGGTGCGAAGCTCCAGGGGTTTAGGAGATACAGCTACCAGAACATCACATGGAAGTACAGAATAGTCTTCATACAGTTGCAGGTATAAGCTCTGTAAGACCTTTTGTAACGACAAAAGGTGAATAACAAATGTATGGGTACATATTAGGAATAGGGAGAAGTCATATAGTAAGGATATACCTGACGGCGGCCATCTTGAAATTCGCAATTTTGAATTAAGGTCAAGTTTTTAAAATAGGAATAGGGTCATGTGATACATGATTTAAGGCGCAAATTTAATCAGAAGAACAATGGTGACGTTAATTTTGATTTACGCGCAATTAGTAAAAAGTTACAGGGAAATTAAATATTGTTGCAGCATATGTATTAGTCCTTTACCCCACCTTGTAAATTTTGTGTTAATGATAATAATTAAATAAAAAGCAGGTGGATAAATACGTACTAGGTCTATGGTAAGAGTTGCCTTGATGGCAGCCATGTTCAAATCCGCCATTTTGAATCAGACAAACGTTTTAAACAAAACGCATAACATTGACACCTTATTAATAGCAAATTTCACAATAAATCAAACGGTATAACCATTTTTGCTTTATCATTAACCAGCATTTTTAAAACTTTTGTCTGATTCAAAATGGCGGATTTGAACAGGCCGCCATTAAGGCAACTCTTACCATAGACCTAATATTTATCCACCTGCTTTTTATTTAATTATTATCATTAACACAAAATTTACAAGGTGGGGTAAAGGACTAATTAAAACATTGAGATGGAAATTAAAATTTCTAACCTTTAAAAGATAATTGTTTGGTCCAAATGTGTTAGTGCACAAGCAACCAAGCAAAACACTTACACTTGCCTGTCTCTGGCTTAATCAAAGGCAGTCCCCATAATAAAAGAATGGAACTATATTGCGAATAGAATCTAGCACAGCCCTCTATGATAGTGTTCATAAAAGATCGAAGAGATCAAAATGATCGAAGTTAACTAAAAGGAAATCAATCAAAAAGATATCGAGACTCCCCTGAAAAGATATACTACGTCCCGCTATTGATATGTACCCACATAAATTTTGAAAAGTCGGCGCCATTGGCTCAAAGTTCTGTCTATGACTATTGATGCAATGAAATTATTGCGAGGACTAAAACTGTATTAAGTTTCCAGCAAGTGTGCGTAATATTCAAGCCGCAACGGCAGAGTGGTAAGAACAATATACATTTCCGGATGCTATCGGAGCACTTGAGTGTACGTACACACGTGGCAATAAAGAAACCTAGTATTTTTGGAGACTAATACGTTAATAAGAAAGGGGTATAAGTGTGTGTGTATTTTGTTTATGTCAAGGCGGAAGGGGTCAAGTATAGTGTGGAAAAAGCAATCAGATGAACGTGCTTTATGACGTGACTGGCTGGACTTTCTTTAAATGGATACAAAGGAGCCAAGTGTCTGGTTTCATTCTTAAAGCCAAACACCCTACCATGCACCCTACAAAGACCTAGAACAACACATGTTATGCGCTTGTCCTGTTAATCTGATATTGCTAAATTCTAATCAGCATCCATCCACTCCAGTAGGTTCGTTACCCATGATTTCAGCATTACTTTCCTTTCCTTTTCATTCTTGTTTCTTTTTTTAAATATCAGTTTTTTGTTTTATTCTCGCTCGAATCTATATATATAAAAGAGAACGTACAAATCCTTTGTTAGCTCATCACGCTAATACGGCTGAACCAATTTCTTTCATTTTTGGGGGGTTATTAAGATTTGGACCCTAGATGGTTTTTATCATATCACTTTAATTTTCAATTACCAGTGTCTTGAGATAATTGACCATTCAAGTGTCCATAACGTAGAAATCCTTTGTTAGCTCATCATAGCTAAATCTAACCGTATTTATATGCAACCCACATGACCGTGTCACTCGGCGGGTTAACATAAATGACAGGCGATATAATGTTAACATTTACTGCAATCTTCTATGGTTTTTATCATATCACTTGAAAGCGAAAAAGTAAAAATTATCTAAGTAACAAAGTTTATTGCGTTCCGGGGTGACCCCAGCGAAGCGGGGTGAACGCTGCTAGTATTAAATATTTTATTTTTTTATTTATATCTCAGTCGTTGGTGTATTTGATTTTTCGTTGCATTTCACTGTAATTGCTTTCAAAGCTTCAGTTTTCATTCTTTTACTTTCTGGTAGCTGTCTCTGGGAGAATACCACTCGAAACTCTTTTGTAATATCCACAAATGCACTTTGATTGAAACTGTCGTTTGCTACTTGTCCCTTCCATGGCGTTTAGGATACTAAGCTGTAGGTTAATCACAATGAAATGACCGCCCGACAGATGGGAGAAATGAATAATTGCTTCTTTTATTGATGTGACTAACTACTACGCGCAGAGGAAACGCAAGTGAAAGTTCATAAATCTGCAGCTGTCTCGACCTGAGTATTGGCTTGTTTTATTGGTACGAAATTGAGGGAGATGATTGCTCCAGGTGTAGTTACTCCGATTCTCGATAAGCACTTCTCAGAAGTAGTTACTTATTTTTATTCATATCACCCAATGTGAAATTCGGTGTTATTGTAGTAAAAAAGGATGCACATGGAGCGAAACATATGATGATGAATCTTTATACGAATTCCAAATTTCATTCTGGAAATGACAGTGAGCGTCAGATTAATCATAAATTTCATAGAAATAGTATTCCGATGCAAGAAGCTGTGATTCATATGAGACTGTAGTACCTTCCAAATTCACATCAAAAATTCTCCATAAATATCCTTAGCAAGGACATACAGGAAGAAACTGTTTGTGTTTTTGATCAATTAATGGGAAATTTGTCATCGCTGTAGTAAAAAGACACGAGTTTTTAAAATCTGGATTGTTAATTATTTAACACACCGCCATAGTGGAAGCACAAGGGGCGAAAGACATAGTGAATCTTTATAAAAATTCCAAATTTTATTCTGGAAGTGCCAGTGAGCGCCAGGTTAATCACAAATGCCACAGAATTAATATTCCGATGCTCCTTACATGTGCTAGTTGCTAATATGGGCAGTTGACTCCAATCCTTTATGCAACATATTTACTTGGTGACTTGAAAAGAGAATTGTCCAGAGTGTCACTCGAGATATGCTGGAAAAGGTGTTAATAATGGTTATAGCAAATCCCATTTTTTTGTCTTGCTCGTTCAGGAGAGCATGCTCAATAAAAGTAAATTGATTTTATTTGTTTTATACTTACGTTGATGGTATTTTTAAACAATTAAGGATGATGGAGCGAAAAGGTGTTGTTTTCAAGAAGAAATGCATTTGAAGAAGTTATTCCTCGCGAGGCGTTTGTTTCTACTACAACTGTGTGTCCATAGTATACGATTCCTTGATGTATTTCATGTGCAATACATATGAATGGGTTACTGTCTGGAAAGTTGGATCATACGATTATTGTGTAGGAAGTATGAAAAAGATACCCTCTTTTTACGACTAAAGGAAACAACATTGAAATATAAAGTAATCTACTTAAACATTTTATTGAATTGCTTGTATAAATTGTAATTTGCAATGGATTTCATTATACAGAATGTTGAACATATATACATTCAATAGTAAGAAATATAAATCGAGAAACCATAATTAAACAATAACAATAATGTATGTAGGAAATTAGTAAATAAGTGAAAAGAACAACAAGACTATATGAAGGCTAAGACCATGAAGGAAAAAAAAATACAAGGAACAACAGATTCTAATAACACATAAATAATATAGAAAATCTAATCGTCACAAACCAAACCTCTTCTTCTTTTTGCAGAAAACAATAAGATAACCTACTAAAAAAGGTAATCTACAAAATATTTAATTTTTAAAATGTTACTTTTCATTAAGTTTTTGTGTGTGTGATTCCTGCGACATTTTCCGTTGTCATTTTATGTTTTAATTCGAGCTGGTTTTGTTTAAGTGTGCAGAAAATGCCTTAGTGACTTATGTGTGTGATTTTGTGCTATAATAAGAGTCCCAATTGAGTTTTAAAAAAAAATCTATGATTATATTCCAATGACACCAGAACAAGAAAGATATATGCATGCTGATGCATCTGTTATGCTGATAGAATATAATTATTTACAGTAGATTTGAGTTTATTTTATTTTTTATTTATTTATTTATTTATTTATTTATTTTTTTTTTTTTTGAGAAAGCACAACATTTTTCTTAAATGATGATAACATACCTAAGACATCTACCTTCTTGCAGTATATTCATGCTAAGGATATTTATCGTACATTTTGATACGATTTTTGGAAAGGAGGGAGCGTAGCCCTATATCAATCATGGCACATGCAATGATCACAATAATAACTATTAATTCTGTGACATTTGTAATCAATCTGACGCTCATTTTCATTTCTAGAATAAACTTTGGAATTTTTATAAAAATTTACTTCACACATTTCGCCCAGTGGGTTCCCCGAAGGCGATGCGCTAAACTAAAGCCTGTGACAAACATCTTGGCATTTCAGCTAAACGAATAAAACGCAAGCTCTGAAGCGACATTGCCAAGTGGTAAAGGGGTGTGGCTTTGGCTAAGCAGACAAACCTACAGCGCGATCAGGTGATAGGGGATAGACGTGGATGTGTACAAAATAGACGTGGCAATACCGATGACCTCTCATTTGCTAGCAGAATTTAAAGGGAACTTGGAGCGCCGGCATCAAATGCCAAGATGTTTGTCACGCCGTTTAATAAACAAGCTATATTTTAAAATCTCGCATCTTTTTACTAAAATGACGCCAAATTTCCCATTAATTGGCCAAACCAGAAATAGTTTCTTCCTGTATGTCCTTGTAAAGGATATTTGTGGAAAATTTTGGATGCGAATTTAAACGCTCACTGTCATTTTCAGAATGAAATTTGGGATTCGTATAAAGATTCACCGTGTATGTTTCGCGCCATATACTTCCCCTAAGGCGGTGTGTCACCAAAGTAACATCCTATATGAAGCAATTCATAAATTTTTACTACAACTAGCTTAACCTGCGCTCTCTACACAGCGCATCATTCACATATGAGCGTGAATCTCCTTGTTATTCGTCACGTCTGTACATGTCTCTTTACGGCGGCACAAGTCTCTGATAAAAATCGGCAAGAGATACCGTAAACGGAGATTTTTTTTTCGATTACATTTTCAATATCTCGCTCCGTTTGCAAGTTTGAGTCTACTTCCAGTTGGAGTTTTTAATTCATGTATGATCAGTGTTTTCTTTCTTCTTGCATGCAGTATGTAATAAGCAAATACATTACACAAACAATTAATTATAATGTCAGTTATATGGTGTTCATTGGTCAAAAAACTCCAAACAATAAAGATTCAACTTACTATTACAGTGGAAAAATAGTGTGCAACCCCTGTATACAATTATGTGGTGTTGGAATGTATAATGTGTAGGATATGATGCTTTAGTTTTTTTGTTTTTTAACTTCAACACTTCCAGTGTACCCGTAAACATGTAATAAAGGAATAATGGCCATGTTTTTTAAGTATTCATTTAGAACTGGACAATCTATATAAAATTCGCAATCGATCAGTGAAAACGTCATCTTTCTAGAAACTGTAGTTTCCGAGATCTCATTGTCGAAAAGATTGGCCACAAACATATAAACGCTCACAAAGGCACAGTTTAAAAGAACTCCAAAGATGGGAGCACAATTCATTTGCATTGATTTCGGAAAAGTCTTGTTAAAATAGAAACAAAGGCTTTGAACAATAATTAAAAAATAAACTTTATACGAAAAAGGACTACATAAATAATTTATTTAAAGTACACAGTTCAAAATATTTGTTTCTGTTAAACGTCAAATCACAAATAACCGTAAATCAAAGGTTATAGGTTGGAGCTGAGGCGCTTTTGTTGCTATTGAAGCATTTTATTTTACTACAATAACACCGACTTTCACATTAATTGGTCCACAAAATACCTTCTGCTAGTCCCTGCTTAGGATACTTATGGTGAGTTTTTAAAGTGATTTTTAGAAGGGGACTGTAGCACATATTAGTCACTAACAAATGCAAGGAGCATTGGAGCCTTAATTCTGTGACATTTGTGTTAATGTGATGCTTACTGGCGTTCCCAAAATAAAATTTTGGATTTTGGTAACACTCCATCCACCACCCTTTTACACAACTTGCTCCTGAAAAAGGAGAGCCTTACAAAGATAATGTTCGAGACGACTACACGAATGAGTGTTATTGATTTTTTTAACAAATAATACTCATTTGCAACAAAAATCCTTACCAATAATCATGGAAGAAAACTGCTTCAAAAATTTAACACTGAATCTCCCTTAAGGAAAATGAACTTTTGTGTTTACGCCCGCAAACGAGGGGCTAAACAATGACTTTATTCCATTTACTGTTAAAAATTGAAAAATTCAGACACTTTTAAATAAGAGTGCCAAATTGCACATTAATAGCGTGAGAAGTTTTTCTTTTTCCAGTACTATAGAAAATTACACGAATTATGGAACAGTATATATATATATGCCGGAATTTCTATACTGGCGTTGGTACTAACGAATCCTTTACATACCAACAGACACGATGTTTCTTGTCGAGTTATGAATTCTCTGTGTGCCCCCCGTTTATTAACTATGCTGATTGTTGCCCACCGTACATTACTTCAGTAATACGTTATTGGACATGCGCCGATGTGATTCTCTGCCTTACAGGCCACACAGCTTTCTTCTCTCGTTGATTTACAATCAGATTATTCTTCGAATTACTCAGCGATATCCTCAGACTATGTAGACCCAGGTATGGGCTAATATCTCTGATCTTGTATTACCTTCTTATATACAGATTGAATTGTTTCAAGTGGTATATTAACTGTTCCATACGTGCGCTCGTTTATTTGAGCTGAATCGTGTTCCTGACCCGCTGTGTTCTCCGTGCGTCAAAGAGGATACACTGGTACGTCAGTACAATCAGTGTATGGGTGCTCCAGCAATCTGGAACTGTCTTACGTCCTTCTTAGGACGAATTTCTCGACGACCTTCATACCAGTTCATAGTGTCATATTTTTTGTTTCTGGATTTTGGTTATTTTCCACAGACTAAACACCAAACTATTCTTTTTCTTGAGGCGTGTACAATTGTCTATGTATATACATTTTCATGTGGCTTTGCTGGATGCTCGCAGCTACTTGGATTTCTTTAAACGTACTCGCCGCAATCTCTTCTTTCCCAGTTGGACAGGCAGTATTTCAGTTGGTTTTCAGAAGTGGTGGTGTAGTAAGCTCCTTGTTTCTCGTAATTATATATATATAAACATGAGATCAGCTACCTTTTATGTATGTTTATCCTTACTCAAATTTTGTCTATTATTGCTGTCAATTTAGGTTTTTATTCTTGTATGTATGAACTATGGTGTTGTACTAAACCCAGAGTAAGTCCGTTTCTTGTACAACAGGCCACATGTACTCTTGAGATACAAAGTCCGTGAGTTAGGCAATCCAACTAACGCCTGCTCCGAGATTAATTACGCCTGGTATAGTAGCTAGAACAGCAGCATGAAGCTACCCTCACCTGTTAAAAGAACAAATCGTAAAGTGTGTTTTTGTGCAGGAGTGAGGCGAAACTCTGGCTGACGAAATGACTAAAGGGAGTCTTTGGATACTTGTACTCACAGTAAACAGCACAATGCCAGAACAAAAATAGACGGACATCAGAGGCGCCAATGACAAGATAACAATCAGGGGACTTAAATAATCTTATAATTAACAAAACAGAGGGATTTTAAACAAGTTAACTTACTTCAAATGACTATACACATATGCGTACCAAATAATATTCGGTATATGTAGCAGGTTATTTTTTTAGTAAACACAAAGCCTTGCGCTGAATTTTGGAACTATTAACAATAGTCCTACCTGCAAATCAATTAAAATATGGATGGATCATTCGGGAGAAGAACCCAGCCTCCAACGAAAATTTTGGGGGTCTAACAGTGAATGAGCTCCTTGTTTCTGGCGCCACTGATTTATACTCAATACTACTTCGAAAGAAGAACTTGTCCTATTTTATTATTCGTTAAATGACTTTTGAAAATGCTAAATATTGATATGTAGTAATTTATTTGAAAATATTAAAAATGCAAAGTTCCGTAACACTCAAACGATTGGAAGAACTAATCCGTACTAAGAGTATTTCCCCTTAGATTGCAAATATAGCTGAAGGTTCCTGATTTGTATGACATTTATAAACATTTACAGATTGAGACACAAAGAGAAAAGGGGAGAATATAGTATCAATTTACAACAGTTTTAAAATGCACGAAATTAACGGATAATATCAAATATAGATCCATTAACAGAATTAACTCTGTAATTCGTTTTCTCCATTTATTTTTCTTCCTTTATTTTCAGGATTACATTATTACTGAAGTTCTCCACTGGAGTTTATCTTTGTTCAGCAGTATCCAACTGGAGCTCAGCCTTGTAAATGAAACATTTTAAAAATGTTCTACGGGAGAGGTGGACAATCGAACCCGGACCAGTAATTTAGAAAATCACAACGCTAATTATTCACATAAACCGTTACTTACCTTGGCGCGCCTCAATAAAGAGCCCTTTCTGTTCGCTCAAAACAGAAGCTTGTTTATATTCAAATTGATTGGCAAAACACAGGAATATGTAATTGAGGGCACGGAGGGCATTATATCATTTTATTCACTAAATTATCATTCAGACTTTAAAAAAACAAAGTACAAAAGTCCTTTATTTTGAATAAAATACGGCTCGTATATTATACACGTACACAAACTAAAGACGAATCAATTAATGCGTAGTAATCGTGATTCAGTGGTCAAGGCGCTCAACCACTAATCTGAAGGTCCGGAATTTTTTTTCAATATATGGAAACATTTTCTTAATTTGAAGTTCTGTTTTGAAGTGCTTGAAAAACCAAAATTAACACGTTTCGTCACGTTTCAAAGCTCAGTCACATTTATTCACAATGTCCATCATTTATATAGGAAGACGCTAAAATGAAGAACGTTAAAGTTGTTATAATGGGAACAAATATCTGATTTTAATACCAACCTTAAAGCACACGTCCAAAATGAAAATTATTCATGTTTCTGATACATTTTGCAATATAGAGGTTTATATGTAGAAAAAGAGAGTGTGAGTCTATGTGTGTGTGTGTGAGAGAGAGAGAGAGTACGTGAGAGAGATAAAAAGACAATATATGCTTGTATTTTTACTTACCCAAAACGAAAAATGTAAGTATTTATTCAATTGTTGTGCATGGCCCATCCCCGAAACAAAATTTAAATACACTACTGTATATTGATATCACTAGATATATTATGGTTACCACAGTCATCGTGCAAAATATCTTCTTGACGCTTCGTATCCATATCTGTGGACAGTGCGAATTACAAGGAATATGAGGGGGAAATCCTCTTTGATAATACTGGATATATGCTGCAACCAAAGGCATCATTTTAGACTTCGCTTGAGGGCGGGAAGAGCACCACCGATATGACTTTCACGTTTTGTAGAAGTATATTAATAGACAATTGATTAAAGTATATGTATTCTTCAAACTCTTGGGGGGCAATTGCAACCTCATGCATTATGCATAGACTGAATAAATTGTAAACATTCCTTTTTCGTGTTTCTGAGACTAAATCATGCACCCCATTAAATTAAAAAACAATTTATAGTCATAATAATTAATATTTTCAAGAATTTTGATAGTAAGATATAATTGTGCAAAGCAAGAAATGTACCAAAGCATAATACACCGTCCGTAGTATAACCATACTATCTTGTAACCTAGCCCAACTTAAACTTGCACGGAATTAGAATAAGGTCACCAGTTCTATTGTGCACCTTAACAAATAATACTCACTATGCAGTGCAAGGAGTAAAAGTACTGTAAGAATAATACACAATGTTAAGCGTTGGTGAAAATGATTCGTAACACAGGATTGATCAAGGATAGTTTCTTTTTGTAGTTTTCATTTTGCGCTGTTTTCATGAATCTAAGACTTAAATACTGTCTTTAAGTATAATTGTGACTTATACACACGGCAACGTTTTTCTGAAATTATAAGCACAAATTAAGTGTGTCGCTTACAGATATACACGTGCAACTTATAAACTCGAGAATATTATACGTGCATTTCGTATTTTTCTCTTGCAATAATAATATTGTAGACTAATCTTAGGTTGGGGTAATTGAATGTTACATGAAATATTGTTGGGATTTTGAAACGTGTTGATGAATTAACTGTACTTAAATGCTGAGCAAAATGAAAAATTAGCAAGAATTAAATCTGTTTCTCGCGGTATAGGACAATATATATCCAGCTATATCTTAAACTGCTTTTAGATAGAATCAGTTCATGAAATAGTGTTTTTAAGAACATGAATTGTTTTTTAAACATAATTATCTTACTTTGGTATTTAACCGTGATATTTGCGTTAATATATCCGTTAGTTCCAAAGTTATACTTTTCAAAAGATCATCGATGAAAGTGTCATGATTAGCATCTTAGACACTAAATAAAACTACTCCGACTGTTCTTTATTTCTTTCGCTTCTAATAATTTATCACCCATTTATACATTAGTAGCAATACTAATTGTTTCATGTAGATTCATACAATATCAACAAGGGTAATAAAGAAAATTGTATAATTTGAAAATATGTATGTAAATTATATGAATTAAAAACATAGAGACCATCAAACTCACCTATGGGGCGTTCAGACCACAATGGTTTCAAGTTCAGTTGCCTGTTATGAGAAAAAGAGGCATAACGTTTCTAAACTCAATTTAAAATATGAAAAGTTAACATTATTCTTTACAGCATAAGAGTTATTTAAAATATCTTGACATGAATCTTTTGAACACTGAAAGAGGCTTCAGGAAGCAATGTCCAAAATAATCATAATTGGATTTGTATTCCTTGTGTACTGAATGCCGCATTTAATGGTCGTTGTTGTGTAAGTAATGAAGCAAGGCGTTAATAACATTCTAATTGCAGATATGTATAGAAGAAACTCTTATTATGTTGTTTCACTTTCCCTCCTTTAGGAACGAAATCCCATCATAGTCCAGAAGATTCATTTACAAAGCGTCGACGGTCCCGAACAAATTTCAACAGTTGGCAGTTAGAAGAACTAGAACGAGCTTTCATGGCCAGTCATTATCCTGACGTATTCATGAGAGAAGCTTTGGCGATGAGATTAGAACTCAAGGAGTCGCGTGTAGCAGTGAGTATATCTTAAAATTTCTTTCTAATTTCTTTCTAATTTCTATCTAATTATATGTAAAGCCAGGGTCTGAGTCTAAAATGTTAGCCACTATTGCAGGTATAAAACTTTCTATTAAATACACAAGGCATAGGTAAAAATTTTCTAAAGTCTAAAAAAGATACTAAATTTACTAAATTTAGAAAAAGCAAAGTTCCAACCGGGAACCGAATTCTGGGTCCCTAGAGCTGTGAAGCTATTCTAAGCATAAACAAGACACAACATGAAGATATTGAATTTACTTTATATAGGCACACACACACAAGTATTTTTTTTACTATCTAATGACTCACCTGATTGAAAATCCGGTATATTAACACTTTACAAAAAATTTAAATATTGAAATAATAACCCAATTTTAAATACTTCCTTTATTGTTTAAGTATATAACTAAAGAATTTTATATTTCCGTCGGAACAAGCCTTCTCATTGATTTATTGTTTTTTTTTTAAAAAAAACGTGGATAACAGCAATAATGTCATCAAGATCCCATCAACAATAATAAAACAATGAATAGTTTTGCTCGCAGCAAGTTAAGGAATTCTTTCAGAATAATAAGATCTATTTTATACGTAAATTCATATATTAATTGAACCTCATGAAACTGCACTTACTTTTCTAACAGATTTGTATTTCACAAGATTTTTTAAGAAATGAATATTGTTTTTAATATCGTTCTAAGAGTTAACAAAATTGTTTTCGAATCGTTGCATAAACATTTTAAATGACGAAAAAGACAGTAAACAAATTGGGTACCTGATGCGAATATCACCACCAATTCGGAATATTGGAAATATTTCATTGATCTTAAACAAGAAAAGAATTCTACATCAACTACCTATGACCGTATAGTAAAATATTCACCAGCTGAATTTTCAATATGAGAAAGCAGCTACAGTTTAATAATGCTTTAATTACAATATGCAAAACGGCGATATTGTAGGCATCCGAACATAATATCGCCACTTACAAATATAAGGATTTACAAAAAAGATACATACATTTGAGTGGTAGGTTTTTAATATAATATTAGTAAACATAAATACAAACACAATAAACAATATGCAGCAAATAATATTACACAATAAACCAATTATAAAAAATATGACCAGTAAGTATTAAAACAATATACTTCCTCTGTGGATTCACATAACGCAGATGTAACCTTAAAAAATAATCGTCCAACAGTACACAGTTGTCTTGACACTCCTGACAGTCCAGCTACTGACACAGACTTCACTCACTCACAGTGTTTATGAAATCACATTTTGCATTTCATCCATTGAATCTAGGATCTTTTGTCTTTTCGTACTGTGCAGTGTCCAGATCAGACAAATAGTGGGCAGACCAGATAGCTATGTCTGTTCACTACTACAGGATTTAGTGGTCCAGGCTAGTAACAGTTTGGTGGTAACACTTTCTGACAGAATTCACAGGAAGATATGAAATTCCCTGTTACATTGCGCATCTTCGGCCAAACAAAATACTTAGAAAGGAGTGGTACTAGTTTACTTGCCGAATTTTGACAACGCTCGTTGTGGTAATATTCAAGCAATGGTTGTACGAGAAATTTCCGGATGCATATTTGCAATCCATCGCAGTCTTACTTTCATAACCGACCATTAGAAAGCGCAAATTCATGATTGCTACTTTCTACTTCCTCCGAACACTCCTTCTCAATGTTTCTCTTAATTTCTCCATACACTGGACCTGATGATTGCATCTCAGACAAGATAGCAATCAATTTTCTCAGTTCACTTGGAATTTCAGTTAGTATGGTCATTAACGAGTCGTTTAGTACTAACTTTTTCTTTTGCTCAAATTCTTTGCCAGTGTTTGGCAGATACCGTGACAAGTAATCACTACCGTGACAATTTGTTTTTCGACTTCACGTACTCGAATTCGAATTCTAATATACTCAACGCGAGAATCCATCTCACAAATTTCTGTGATGTAAGACGACATAATAGAATGAACCGAAGAGACTGGTGGTCAGAACGAATTTTGAATAGATTGCCAACCAAATACTGTTTAAACTTCTTCGCGACATCAATCAACGCTACAAACTCCTGGGTGATCCCGTAGGTCCGTTCTGTAGAATTAAATATTTTCGATGTCATCCCTACTATTATAATGTTACCATCATCGTCAAGCTGATATAAATGCGATGAACAACTCACATCTGATGCATCACATTCTAAGATCAACTGTTTGTTTGGGAGTGGTTTCTTTATTACTACCTTTTCGTGAAATATTTCGCGAATGCGATTGCATTCTTCTTTATGGCATGGCAGCCACTGAAATTTTACTCCTTTTTTTAAGGAGCTGGAAAAGTGGAAAGAGTACTGAATATTGTGTGCTGAAAATCCTATACAATTGACAATAGCCAATAAAACTAAGTAACTCCCGTACGTTCCTGCTTCTTCTAAAAGTCATGACCTTCTCCAACTTTTCTGGACATTTCCCTATGCCTTCAGGAGAAAGCTCGTACCCTAGAATTGTTATGCGTTTTCTCGCGAACTCACATATCTTTAATCTAAGTGTTAAATTTTCTGCGTGAAATTTTCCGAGAACTGCATCAAGATGATGCATGTGTTCATCAAACATTTGGATAGTAATCGTAATATCGTCGACATCGTGACCGCAGAACTCTCTACATTCATCACCTAAGATGGAATCAATTGCTCTGACACACAAACCAAGGCTCTGTTGAGTTCTGAAAGGCAACTTAACGAAAACGTAAAGAATACCTTCGTGCAGGAATCCTAAAAACTGCTAACTATCCTCCTGCATTTTAATTTGTAAAAACTTTCAACGCTTTCCAAGCTGGAGAAATAACGTTTATCGCAATTGTCTTGAAGCGTACACAACGTTGGGATTGGTTGATCCATCTCGCTCCGCGTAATCTCTCCCAATCTCGTAGCGTCAAAACAAACGTGTACTTTCCCGACTTTCTTCGTGACCACGACCAACGGACTCATGTAACAGCTTGGAGACTTCTTCACTATTCCCAAAGCAAGCCATCTGTTTATGGTAATTTTCACCTGAATTTTATGTTTCATAGCATAGCGATACATTCTTACTTTTTGGGGTCTGTCATCTGTAACCTCTATGATGTGTTCATAATCACGAATGCATCCGGGCTTTAAATCAGAGATTTTCCTGTGTTTATTGAGAACGTCAAATTACTGTTATCATCCTTATTCAAATCGGTATACTTTTCTACATATTCTCTATCTCACTTGGTGTAGCCTGAGTACGAACTTTTGTCCATTCATAGGGCAAGTATACTACATTCGCCAGTTCAGCGGTAGTTGGGAATTTCTTATCATGCAACCGATGCGCAGTGTTGTCATCTCTCTTTCATGATATTCTTCTGCTATCAACGACTCTAGCTGAACATTTCTAGTGGATCCTCTATCCGACACGCACATACTACTTATACTTCGAAATTCATTATTCCTACAAATTAATTCTTTATCGAACTCCCAGGATAGTTCTGTTATAATCAATTCATTTTCTTCTATTTCAATATCACGAAAAATCATCTCTATAACATAGGGATGATTCAAGTGTAAAACGCCCTTGTTGTAGTTCACGACAGCTCTACTTGCAGCAAAGCATTAAGAACCAATAATGAGATCTCGGTTAAGCCTTTTAACAATAATTCCAACGATATAGAATGACTTGCGATTTATAACTAGCTCCAACATAACCTGACCAAGGATCAAAGCGATATCTCTACCAAACGCTGAACTAACTCTGATGTTAATAGATTTTATGAATGCTGGTGGGGGTCACATTCTCTAACTTGTTCCCATAAATCCGAGCTGAGAGCCATACGCTTGCTTCAGAATCAAGAACTGCTAAAGCTGATTTCGCAAACAGTATTACTTCCACTTCAGGAAGGATAATCAAATTATTAGTAGGTATCTTATCTCATCTAACAAGTCTGGGGAAATCGCGTTCGTCTCCTTAAACTTCTCTCTATGTAATTTTATTTTTTCCCATTTCTTAATACCAAATAAATTTCCTTTTGACATACGTCCGTGTTTCCTTCACCTGAAAAATTTGATTTCTCAACTATTTCTCGACATTCACCACAATTTAGCACCGCTTTATTTCCCTAAATTTCTTTTAATTTCGTTTCGCAATTATCATCGTGGTCAATACAATTACTTATTTCTAAATTACTCACGCTCCCAGGATTTAATTTATCAGGCTTAGTTAGAATATTCAGAAGACACTCTTTCTTTTCACCCCCTGTAAGCATGCGAGAAATTCTGACTTTCTCGAAGTGCTATGTGCACTTTCGAGACGTGGTCTATTTGGTCTTGATCTGTTATTCCGTCCTCTTGGTGATCGGCCTGTCTGTTGGTCATATGTCTCGAGAGCATTGACCTCTGCATGTAGCTGGAGTTTCCTTGGAGCTACTTGCATTTCCCCTCCTCCTGTGTAACCGCCTATTTCCTGTCTGCCTACGAGTACCCTCCTTTTCTCGCCCCTGACTGTATTCGTCCTGTGGCGACTCCCTACCAGTGATGCCAGTTCTATGGTTCTTCTCCCTTCTTCCTTTTTGGTTATAAGATGTGCGATTGTGATACGCTCTTCTGCGAAAACGTGTGGAGTTATACGGCCTATTGTTCCTGTTTGGATGGTGTGTCTGCTCTTAATCATCGAGCGACAACTTGTTTATGACCCTCCTAATATTTGAATTTGCAGTACTGGATGGGTGATGTGTGATTTGCAACTCGCCTTCTACAATCAGCAATTCCTCGATAGTTCGTGGCTTCGATGAGACGATGCATCGATATATCGAGAAAGCCAACTGTCTCGGTAATACAAGTAATGATACTTGTTGTGGAAGCGGTGGGTCCAATATGTTGGTGGTGGGCAGTAATTCCAGTAAGTATTCTGTAGGTTTTTGTTTATCCGTGTCTCGAACCTGAAAGTTAATATTCACGCACGCAAGTTGACCAGTTTTTCCTCACTGAGATACGTAGCCCTGAAATGATTCACGAAGTCGGTGTAGCTCTTACATTTTAACGCAGTGACTTGAAATCACTGGTTTGACAACCCACGAAAACGTCTCCCAACGAACACTAGGCTTCTCTCTGCAGGCATGGCTGTTACATCGAAATAACTATCTAATTCGATGACAAAATTCTGGGCTGGAACTTCGTTCTCTGTTGCGTAAAATATAGGTAACGTTAGGTTCCTATGCATCAAACCTAACACGGACACTAGTTGGCACGGCTGTGATGAGAGTTGGTGTTGAAGGGACAACTACTCGATTCTCGTCTCGTCTCGTATAACTCATGTCGTGCCTCGAGCTACTAGGACAAGCCTCTAAAGTCTCTTCTCTCGTATTCGAGACCGATTCTCGTCTCGTCTCGTCATTGTTCCTTTCTCGCATTGATTCACGTAATGATTCGAGCTCTCGTTCGAATTTCGAACATACATTATTAACATTAATTTGCACTACTTGCATCTCTTCGTGACATTCGCTGCGAATGTCCTCAAATTGATTTTCCGGAGCTATCTCGGCTCCTACTCGAATTAACTGCATCCTCCATTTGATCTCGGTTTGTCTGAGGTTAACTTCTAGCTGTCCTACCGAACCTTCCAGTCCATCAAGCCTAGTTCCTAGCTGTCGTACATTTTCTATTACATTTTCTACTTGGGTGTTTACCTGTTGGACAACGTCACCAATCTGGGCTACGTTTCCTCCTAAGCGGCCTAATTCATGGTCTAACTTCCCCACGTCCCCTCCTATAACATCGGTTACTTCCACGATTTTCGCTGTCTTGCTGACTTCTAGCTGCCGAACTCGTTCATCGGTATCATGAATCGAGTTCTTTAGCTCCTGACACGTAACTGCTAATTTCTCGTTCAGGTTCTCCCCCGTAGCGTCGGGCCTTGAACTGAGTTTCTGGATGCTTGTGGTAAGCTCCTGACGGACGTTTACAGTGATATTTCGCTCTGCACTAGCTAGCCTTTCTAATAGTATCTGGCTTGCTTGTTCCTGTTTTTCCGCAACCACTTTATGTTTCTTTTCCTGCTCCCCTAATTTCCTAGAAATTTCTTTCACTGCCTGTTCTTGTCTTTCAGACATCTCCCTCAGCATCGCTAGTAACGGAGTTAGACCCTGTTCCACCGTTATGGATGTTCCAGGAACCGGTTTAGTGATACTGTCACCTGCTCTTTCGCTCCGAGCGTCACCGCTATATTCTGCTACTACAGTAACACGATCTGCTACAATTTCAAGACCCTGACCAACATTACCCGGTCCTATTATTTTTTCTTGCTTAAAATTTTCCATTTCGTGTCCAAATTATCCTAACTGATTGAAGTTGTCTTGGTTAAACTCTTCCATTTTCCTCTGTTGACTACATGTCACTACCATTGAATCCTCAAATTCTCTTAATATACTCTATAAAATATTATACTTCTCAATATTCAAATTTCAATAAAGTTCACTTAAATTCTTAACATATGCACACATACATAAATAAACACTTAGAATTTTCTTGAACCTGCGCGTATTCTAAATACACGCAAGAAGCTTATTTCAATGACTTTCTTGTGTGTGATATCATTGGTACCGGTTGAGGCTACTGTAAACACATTTGTTATTTATGCAAATTAAAAGGGACTGTGAATTTTATTTAAATTTTCATTTTGCCTCAACTTTTCACTACTCAGCTCTCAATCATAAACAAGCAAACTATCTTGTCGCAAACAAATTTTGAAAAAGGGAATATTGCTCTGAGCAGTTTACTTTACAAATTTTAACCATGTTACTATCAAAATTTAGTACCGTAGTACATGAAGTCCCACGCTGGGCACCACATTTGCGTAATGCGGTCGGCTGAAGGCCAACACAATTTACATAAGGAAGAAAATTTAAATGCATTCGTTAGAGCAATATTAAGATCATTAAAATTGTCGTGATAAAACTAATCTGAACAAAATTATGCTAATTTTAAAGAATAATATGATATGAGACTCGGCTTCAAGTTTCCTGTGGCTTTACTTCAGGTTTGTGTACCAATAATATCACCCACGCAACTAGCTCGGATGATAGTTGCAACCATGCTCTGATGGGTCTCCGCATCTCCAAGCAGCTGGAAAAAAACGTATTAAAAACAAAAACCTTTTGCCACGTACCTAACAGAAGATTTTATGAAGGCACAAACGACTAATCTAATATACTTGTTTTACAAAAAAGTTTTAAATTTTGAACTCGTTTCAGTTAACTTAGGCCTTTTCTTTAAATCAATTTTTATAACTGTTCTTGTACTTTTACTTCAATTTCGATGAGATGTCTTCTGATCCCTCGCTGGCTTCTTTCTTTAATGAAGTTCGTTAACGAAATCGTGGCGCTCCCGCGCAGGTCGCATTTCTTCCCATAAATGGAACAATCTTTTTGCTGGTTGAAGTTCTTGGAAATACTACTGCAAGTCGCTCATCTTATTACAAATAACAAGTCCTTCGAGCAGTAAGAGACCCAGCATTAGGATTGGAAATATGACAATTCAAATCTCTCTCTGCTGTGCACGTGTTTGAACTGTATGCACCACTGATTCTCATGTAATTGTGCTCTAACTACCGCGATCCACCTGGGTGTACATCAGCTATATTGCGACTGTTTTCATCACCCTTATAATAGAAAGGAAGATGACACTTCTAAGTGAACAAGATTAAAGCACTCCCGTAATTGTTCTTGGTTTTGACGAAACTATCGACAATGTTGATTTGTCTATAGCACTTTGATATTCGAATCATCGTTACGTTATATACTAATTTACGTATAGTTTACGAAAGTTTTAGCACTCAAGCTAATAACACTCAATGATATTCATATTTCGAAGAAAAGTATTTAATAATGAACTTGATAGGCACAAACAGAAGATACTTCTTAACGTTTAAACAAATCTGGCGCTTTATTACTTCGAAGATCTAACTCTAAAGTTCTCTGCACCTTCGAAGACCAAAACAGAATTACCCCTTCTCAACCTCCACACTGGGTTTAAAACTTCCCTTGTTCCATTGTTTCTCATAAGCCCGCCTCCAAGTCCCGCGAAATCTTATGACGGGGCGTGGTTGAGGCGAAAGGGGTTGTAACTATTGTACTTTGAACTCACTGACCTAAATTTTACACCACACTTGTTTCACCTGCTAATAACTCTCTTCTTTGAATAATGATATTCTTGTCTTAACTCACACTGGCTAGCAACAATTATGACCTTTCGTTTGATATTTGTCACACCATATTAACACGCGTCTATCACAATGAAATTGATATAAAAAACATATCGTATGCACATGCATTTTGATATAAAGACAGGCTTCTCACCTGTCCCATTCAGTGTTGCACTCTGGTGGCACTTTTCGAAGTTATCTCACATGCTCAAGGCATTGTCTATGCGCGTGATATTTGATAATTTTGTTTATATTACTACAACTAAATATTGTACCATATAAAACACTATACTAGTATTAATTATATATACATATTTATCGATATTCTGAGAAGCTCTCTGACTGTCTTCTCATACTTTTTAATATTCAAACGATTTTTACTATTGTTGTGATTCTTTATAAGCAAGACTTCCCCTCCTAGCGGCTGTTCTGCTGCTGCCATTCCACGTAATACGCATCTCCCTTAGAGATGCTACCCGGAAAAAGATCATTATTTGAAATAAACTTTGTGTTAATGATTATAAATACACTAAAATATACGGATTAACCTGCACTACATATACCAACAACGGCATGTTCAATAAAATTTTACGACTATAAACAATGAATTGTGGAAGTTTATTCACATGATGGGGGTAAAAGCGTTTGAATATAAGGACTTTCTCTCTCTCATTTTCAACCCAGCTAGAAACATCGTTCAAATTTAGAGGCTCGCTATTCTTGGCAGTTAGGATATAGGCTGATCGAAGGTTTGCTCTTCTGACATGCGAAAAATGGTCAAGAAGAGAAAATTTCACACCTCATTGTTCCTGTTATTTTCGCATGTAGCTCTGAACTTTTCTTGCTTGCTTCAAACAATAGGAGCATGCGACATGTCGACTCCTGGCTCGCTATTCTTCGCATCGTATCCTCCTATCATGTGCTTTCAATGACTGCACCATCCTCTATACTCTATATACAGGGTACATAGCAAATTTAGCAAAACATACATTAGTTGCTTGTTTCGGTTAGCAACGCTACTTTACATTTCTAGTAGCGCACAAGTCGTCGACAGCGTCACAAAGTGTCGTATCTCAAAAAAATCGAAAATTGAGATATTTTACTATGTGGTTGCATACACTGACTTCTACAATTTCCCAAAACGACACATCTGTAATGTGCGTTGTTTTGACGGTGGTGATGGCGTCACTGTGTCGTATCTTATGATGAAGCATATAAACCATTTTCACAAACAGTCGTATCTTGAGTTACGACAGTTTGTGAGCAACAGATCTTTCGCAACTGGACAGATACGCCTATATTCAAAGCAATTTGTTTATATATACAAAGTGGCCCAAAAGTAGGTATACAGTCCCGTACTGATAAACTCAGTGCTTTTTATATCATTTCTTATTGTTCTCCATCAGGTAGACTTATTTTCTTTATCATTTGTTCCTAATGTATTTTTACTTATATCTTAAGCTCGGAAGAGCCAAAGCAAATAAACTTATAGGCTAGAATGTTATACTTGATCAATGCGGGGCTGTATACATATATATTTACACGGCATGGGCGTCCTCAGGTTGCGGATCGACATGACATGATATTTTTGAGTTTTACGTCCCACGGTTATGCCGGTTAGGCTAAAGGAGACGGTGATTATGAGAAATGAATGAAATGATGGAATGAAGAAAGTGGGAGGAAACGGGAGAACCCCGAGGAAACCCACGCACACGCTGTTTGTCCACCACAAACTTCACTTGGCGGGAGCAGGGTTGGAACCCGCGACCCCATGAACCAGAGGTGAACGCTCTACCACTGAGCCACCGCGGCCCCAGGTTGCGGATCGAGGAGAAGGACTTTAGATATAGAGGTTAGCTGCGAATATACTGAATAAGCAGTCGCGGGCAGACAAGGAGTGACCCTCCAGCTTGGGGGTTTGGGTGAGCCTAACAAACTCATCCTGTAATAGAAAAAAAAAGACACTTTTTCAGAAACAATCGCAGAAGCCTCGGACCAAGATTGATAACTTGGCACGACATCAGCAAAAGAAAATGGACATGAGATTTGGAACATGGAATATTAGAATTCTTTATAGGGAGGCGCGTTAAAATCCGTAACGAATGGGTTAGAGAAATACAGGATGGACCTAGTAGGAGTTCAGGTTGATTGCTATGATGGGGTATGCGGTGCAAACACGTAAGAACATCAGAGAAATTCTCTCCGATTCTTTGAATCTAGGCATGGACAAAATGAGGGAGATTCAGTCCACAGTGTATATATGCACATCTATTAAGCACTGCGACAGCAATTTTGTACCCTCGCAACTTGAACCGATTGTTAAACTGGCAAGGAAAAAGTACCCGTATACCGTTCATTGTGTTGAAAGAAGCGACGTATGAGACTAGATCTCTGTCCCAATGTCTTTGTATTCCGTCAGTTAGACGTGACGAAAATGGAGATCCAATCAATTGGACGGAAATGCGCGAAGTGAAAGTGAACAAAGACTATCCAAACTGCATTCAGTTTAAGACAAGTCATTTTGAGGACACTTACATAACTATTTCCCTGAAAAGAACGCAGATTGAATCCACCAGATAGAAGTTCCTACTTTTATCGCTCTAGAGAAGTACGAGGACTCGTTTTGATTGATTGATTTTTAACGTCCCTTTCAGCAGCGAGGCTATATGAGACGTGGACCTACTGATTAACGTGGAACCCGAACCACATGAGCTCCCGCCGGGAATCGAACCCGGGTCTCCCACGCCTACGAGGACTCGTTATCATTGTGTCCGGGCCCAACTCCAATCATTCGAAACCCTGAACATGTTCAATTTTACAGAAACTTACCACATTAGCCATCCTTCTCAAGTGCAATATCAAAGCATGCAATTTGCAAATTACTTTGCAAGATTTTATATTCTGGCAATGACAACTTGATAGCATTATTTTATGTTATGGTTAGTATGCTCTTAATATTGTGTTTCTTGTGTGTTCTCAGGAATTTCGTTTTACCCTCAAGAATCTCAGGAAGCATTTGTTAAATTATTTTGTGTAATAAACACGGTTTTTCAATAAAAGTGCAATATATTCCGATTGTTCATCTATTAATGTAGTTCTCAGTATAAAAAATATGCGTCGTATCTTTCATACAAGAGAGGATTACCATCGTCACAAACTGTCGTATCTTTTTCCCGCCAAATTTTCCACAAGCTTTTACAGGCAAATTCCATAAAACTTTCTACACTGAATTTTTATGATTTAAGTTATAACTTGATAAATTTTCTCTCCTTTCGGTAAAATAGATTTTGAGTTATGGCTGTTCAAAGTTGTGTGAAAACCTAAAAATCGCTCTCCTGAAAAGTTTAGAAAACTGAGATACGACAGTTTGTGACGCTGTCGACGAAGTGTTCACTTGACATCAAAGCAGAGAACTTTTTTATTTTTTTTATTTTTTACTTTGAACTTTCATCTCAGCTCCAATGCTGCGTCCTTACAAATGATATAGGAACTACCACTGGTTTAATTTTATTTGCATATGAGATAGTAGCTGTCGTTTAATTTTATACGATGATCCAATACTTGATTTAGAATGTATCTACGGTAGTTAGTTTACATATAACAATAAAATATCTCCCTTGTCTTAATACATACAGAATTACTTACAAATATAATATATATTCTTACTAAATATCCTTCCACAACTAATCCTTTATGGCAACATATTTAAATAATAATACGAAAAATGGGAATAAATTTTAATATATATTAGGGTGGAGCGAAAAGAGGCCAATTTTTTTTTCGAAATTCGATTTTGGATAGGGGGCAAAAGTTGCATCATATCGTAGTACTTTACCATGCAAAATTTCAATTTTCAAAAATAATTTTTAGCCGAGGCGCAATGGGCCTTAAGTTTGACAGATTTTATAAATGAGTGAAAAGAGCCCAAATTTTTATTTTTTTAAAAAGTTCGAATTCGGATATAGGGCAAAAGTTGCATCATATTGTAGTACTTTACCACCGGAAATTTCAATTCTCTAAAATATTCTTTAGCAGGGGCGCAATGGGCCTTAAGTTTGATTGGTTTTGTAAATAAATACACGTTTATTATTCATTTGTGTAATTATTAGGCAGCTCTTCGCTTGAAGGAGACTATAATTTGAAGGTGTTAAGATTCGTTGTCGTGTCCAGGTTTCTAAAGCTATCGAAGTTCATATTTTATGTTACAGGCTACATCAGTATTAGATTGAATGTTTCATAAATTTCATTCACGTCTTCAAGCAAAATACTGCGACTTTATCTGAAAAGTAGTCATGTATTTTCTTAAGTCAAATTCGGAACGAATAAAGAAATCTTTCGTGGCTCACATACTGACGAAGAACCTTCACTAAGTATTTTCACTAATCTTTCCACTGCTTGCGTATAACATGGAAACTCAGGGATATCAACACTTGTACTTACTCAAGAACAAATTTCTCGCAATTTATCATCTGTAATATGAGTCAGTATTGGCGGTTCTGTTGTTATACCCATTTTAGTTTATCATTTCTGTATAATTACTAGCCACGAAGTTTAACACTAGCACTTGGAAGGAACGAGTTTCACAACGTTTGCATTGTTTTCTGGATTTGAGGATTTAACCGGCAGCAAGGATTCGCGTAGCTGATCTGTAGTCACCAATCATGGCAATAAGAATATTTTTAGAATTCGCATCGAATGCATTTCTAGAAATTACTTTATTGACAAAGGTTTTGTATGGTTCTTGCAAACATCTCGAAAGTCTTATGGTGAAGAACAAATGTTTAGCTCCGTATTTGGCAAGAGGTTTCAGTTTTATGCTGAACCACACTGGTGCATATACTTTTACTACGAACTTTACGAGAGTTTAGAGCTTCTCTCAAGAATTTGGCGTATATATTCATAGACGCAAAAGTCTGCAAGCCATTGTTAACCAGCGAGTATGCGCAAGTTTCCTAGGTTTCTTATCTGCTAAGTTTTTATCACAGCCTCCTCTTATGACAGATTGACATATTTCATACAAATATCTTTGATCATAACTGAGTTGACGCACGTTTAGGTATGTAGGGAGTTCTAAAGAGATCTTTCCGACGCTGCACACTGGATTCGTTTCTCAATTCACCAATGATCTACCAATAGGACCAGACAAAGTACCAGTAGATACATAATCGATTTCTTTCAGTAAATGACGAAGTAGTAGTTCAATGAAGTGCAATAAACGTATGCATCACTGCAAGGACCTCTCTAAATGGTTCTCGAGCACTCTAATCATCATTCTTTTAACCCAACATTAGTATTAGTACCATTGCAACCGATAGCTAACATATCTCATAGGTTCACATTATTTTCTTGTAATACCCGGCAGATGGAATTAACAGTATTCTTTGCTGATGCTGAAACTGTCAAGGAGACATAGCTGAGAAATTTATTACCCGGTTCTTCAAGGATACAATAATGTTCTTTCCTCTTCATATCTCTATGACTTCCGGAGCCGGACATTACGAGTGTTTGGTCTTTCCTCCTATCAAAATAGATGGTACAAGGTTTCTCTTTATTAACAGTCACTTTAGTTCTTACACTTTTACGGTTTTTCGCAACCTCTCTTTGTATTTTACTTCTATCAATTATGTTTTGCAGCTGCTCTGGACTCACAATATTAAAATCTTCCAAACCTTCAGTAACAATAGCTACAATTTTTCTTCCAATCATGCCGGTTTTCTCCTTAACTTTTGCTAATGTCGAGAGGAATTTTCTCATTTCCGTGCATCTAATTTCTGATTGCTTTCTTGTCTTTAAAGGATATTTCGAACTAAAATCAGGATCTCCTCCAGCTTTAGCATGTTTTTTATTGCCTTCGTTTCTTGTTTCCAAAGATGATGAGGAGTATAAAGATTCAATAATGTAACTGGTACTGTTTTGGTTGAAAGTTTGACCACAAGTTGCTTTTTGGCTTTCCTTTCTTCTCTTTTCTTTGTCCAAGTAACATCAATGCCACCGATTACCATTTTTCTACTTATCCTTTGGTCTATAAAATACTCTCTCCGATTCAGGCATTTTGAGTGAATATAATTTTTTATATTCAAATAAATGTATACAGAAAATTCATTTATTGATTTTTATTTAATAAAAAACTTTTCCTAAAAAGAAGGTATCATTGGTATTTTACAAGGTGAAACTTATCATATATAACTTATATATAACTTTTTTATATTCTTAAAATTATGGTACACAATTTTATTTTAAACTCTCAAACATATGCTACACGATTTTAGTTTCCTCTAAGTTTGATATTTGATGTTTTTTTATTTTTCTTTAAGATTTTTACTATTACCTTGAAGTATTTAAAAAAGTTTGATGGGTACTTTATTACCTTCTTGAAAATTTTACATTCGATTATTTAAAACTTTACAGTATACATTTGTCAACTGGTTTATTTTTTTCATAATTGAAATCGACTTTTTGCAAGTTAACACTGTAAGTGTTTTGATGAGGTTCCAACAGGAATCGAATTACTTACAAGTTCAGCAGTGAAATTTGTTCCGACTAATTTATTAGGAGAATATAAATAAGAGCGAGTTTGTGCAACAAACGTACCATTGAATAGGAAGAGTTCGTGTAAAGAACGAAGCATATAAATAAATAAGAATGAATTTCCAAACGAAAGAAAACAAACTGAATTTCTACAAGAATTTTAATGTTCTCGCAACTATGTTGCTATGAGTTTGCACAGCAAACGAACCAATAAAATAATCACACTGTAAGGCCTACCGCTCACTGGCGACAAAACAGTTGCGCAACTATCTCGTCGCTGTCGCTTGCAGTCAGCAACTTCACGGAGACAAAACAGTTTTGTTGCCATACCCTCGCTCACTGGCGACGGCAACAGAAAAGTTGCCGAGCATTTGATATTACAATTTACATAATCGGCAACCGGAACAGTTCACATAATCGCTGGTTTCGGACATTAAAAAAAAAAAAAAAAAAAAAAAACTACCGCCCATTCCAATGGTTAAATAAATAAATTTAAATAAACTTTCGAAGGTAGCGTTAACAGGTGCGTTATTTCAGACTTCAGTTGAGGGGGGCAAGAGCACCACCGACATAAGACTTTCACGTTTTGTACTAGTATATTAGTAGACACTTGATTAAAGTATATGTATTCCTCAAACACTTGTGGAGCAATTGCACCTCCTGGCCCCCCTAAATGACGTCCCTGAACGTCAATGACTGACAAAAGTAACAGCATTGTGTAAGCTAATATGAACGGGAACAATTATTCGAATCAAAGGATAACAAAAATAACGAAAATATAAAACGACTGGAAATAACTAAGAGAACGAAACTAACAAAAGCGGCAATCCAACAACACTGTACCGTAACTGTACTATCAATGTTCTACGTATAGCCATAAAATAAAAATTGGCTTTCTTCGTCCTTCCCGCGTATTCTTCACGTTTTAAAATCGGCCATATTTATACAGTACAGTTTTTTCTTTTTTATATTTGAAATGGAAAGAAAATTAACTTACTAACTAACTAACTAACTCTATGGCCTATGGAACCCGGAGGTTCAGTGCCGCGTTCACAAAAGCTCTCCACAGACTTCTATCCTTAGCCAACTGGATCCAGTTTTTACTTTGTATTCCTATTTCTGCGAGATCCATTTTAATATTGTCCTATTTGCCCCTAGGTTTTCCTAATGGGTATTTTCCGATTGGATTTCCAGTTAAAACTTTGAAAGCGTTCCTACCTTCCTCCATTCTGGCTGCATGACCTGCCCACCTAAGCCTCCTAGACTTAACGACCCTAACAATGTTGGGTAAACCGTATAAACTACGTAGTTCCTCGTTATGAAGCTTCCGCCATTCCCCATTCTCGTTCCTCTTGGGTCCGAATATTCTTCTCAGGATCCTGTTTTCAAATACTTTCAGTCTATGTTCTTCCCTCAGAGTAAGCGACCATGTTTCGCAACCATACAGAACAACAGGCATGATTATCGTTTTATATATTTTAAGCTTCAAATTCCTCGACAGAATTCGCGACGACAAGAGATTTTGAACCGAGTAGTAACACGAATTCCTTGCTTTTAGTCGACATTTAATTTCTTCGTGAATATGATTTTCGTCTGTTAATATTGATCCTAAATATTTGAAAGTATCCACTTTATCAAAAACATTATTTAATATTTTAACGCCTCCACAATTTGCCGTATTACGGTCCCGACGCACTTCCATGTATTTAGTTTTCTCTGCATTTACTTCTAAACCCATGTCCCTGCAAGCGTTTAATAAGATCTCTGCATTTATTTCTACTGTTCCCCTATCCTCCCCTATTAAATTTACATCATCAGCATATGCCATAACCTGGTGAATGCCGTTCAACTCTAGGCCCTGGTTGCTATCTTTGATTTTCCTTATGGCGTATTCCAGCACAAAGTTAAATAATAATGGCGACAACGCATCTCCTTGTTTCAGGCCATTTTCGACGTGGAAGCTCGTGGACAAAAATTTTCCTACCCGGACTTTACTTTGGGATTCATTTAAACATATCTTAATTAATCTAATTAGCTTTCTGGGTATTCCAAGTTCTTTAAGAACGTTGTATAATGTTTCCTAACCGAGTCGTACGCCTTTCTAAAATCAATAAATAGTTGATGTACCGGGGTATTGTATTCCCACTTCTTTTCGAGTATTTGGCGAATGGTAAATATTTGGTCGATAGTTGATCGATTTCGTCTAAATCCGCACTGATAATCTCCAATAATTTCATCTGCGTATGGGGTCAATCTTGCTAACAGAATATTTGAAAGGATTTTATAGGATGTTGACAGAAGAGAAATGCCTCGATAATTATTACAGTCAGTTTTGTCGCCTTTCTTGTGAATTGGAACAATGATTGACTCTTTTCACTCTTGTGGCAATTCTTCCTTGTTCCAGATAAGGAGAATGAGTTTGTGTATCTTGTTCCACAATTTTTCGCCTCCAGCTAAAATTAACTCAGCCGGAATTTCATCTACACCCGGAGATTTGTGTTTCTTTAATTTCTTTATAGCGGCTTCCGCTTCTATTCGGTTGGGTTCTGGAATATACGGTTCTGCGGTGTGTATCTCCTTTTCTCCACGCACATTAGTTTTTGGCTGCGTGTTCAGCAAATCGTCAAAGAAATCTTTCCATCTATTTAAGATGCTATCCGTATCAGTGAGAACTGTTCCGTCAGATTTCTTTAATATATAAGCACGAGGTTGATAGCCTTTCTTAAATTCGCTGATCCCCTTATACATGTCCCGAATATTTTTATTTTTACTATTATCTTCAAGTTCCTTAATTTTAGCTTTCAAAAAATCTCGTTTCTTTGTTCTAAAAGTTTTGGAAGTTTCCCGCCTGATATCTGCGAAATTTTGTGTAGTTATTTCATTCGGATTTTGTAGCCACCGTAATTTTGCCTGTTTTCTCTTCTCTGTTAGTTTAATGCATTCTTGGTCGAACCATGGTTTGTTCCTACGTATTTCCGCGTGTCCCAATTTTTCTATTGCTGAACTTTTAATGCTATCTCTAATTTCAATCCAAGTATCCTCAACACTAGTGCACTCCGAGTCTTCTAAGACCGAGAATCTATTCGAAACTTCAATCTGGTATTCCTCTCTTACCTGGCTCTCTTCTAATTTCTTTAAATTAAATCTCTCCGTTTTCGGACATTGAATATTACCTTTATTCAACGATAATCTCTCCCGTATTATCGCTACTACCAGGTAGTGATCAGTGTCACAATCAGCCCCTCTAAAAATGGAAAGAAAATTGAGAATGATAATTTTATCTGTATTTTTGTCTAGTTGTGGGAAATTAATGAAAGTAGTAGTGTCTAGTATGACAGCGATATGTCATTATCGAAAAATGTACCTACCTGTGTTGTTTTTTCTTGGCTGGAAACCTCATTCTAGTTTCTTATAACAGCGAAACACACTTCCTTCCATAGTTTCTTCTTTATATATATATTTCATCTTTAACGCTGAGCGTTTCTCTATATCCTCAATTAATTTTTCATAGTCTTTATCACTAAAAACATGATAGCCACTAATCAAAGAATGTATTAGTTTCCATTGCGAACACTTCTTTTCACACGGAACGAACTGTTACGTGAAAAAAATGTAGAAAACATTTATTTTTTTACCTTTCTATTTGGAGGTACCCCGGCAACTTTTCTGTCGCCGTCGCCTCAGTGAGCGGACTCCCATAAGACTCAATGCATTTTTAGATGTTGCGCAACTGTTCCGTCGCCGAGCTGTTGCCCTGCTGTCGCCCTGCTTGGCGACACCTCGGCAACTTTTCTGTTGCTGTCGCCTCAGTGAGCGGACTCCCATAAGACTCAATGCATTTAGCCAGAGCAACAAGATAGTTGCCCGACAAAATGTTGCCAGTGAGCGGTAGGCCTAAGGCCTACCGCTCACTGGCGACAAAACAGTTGCGCAACTATCTCGTCGCTGTCGCCTGCAGTCAGCAACTTCACGGAGACAAAACAGTTTTGTTGCCATACCCTCGCTCACTGGCGACGGCAACAGAAAAGTTGCCGAGCATTTGATATCACAATTTACATAATCGGCAACCGGAACAGTTCGCATAATCGCTGGTTTCGGACATAAAAAAAAAAAAAACTACCGCCTATTCCAATGGTTAAATAAATAAATTTAAATAAACTTTCGAAGGTAGCGTCAACAGGGGCGTTATATCAGACTTCACTTCAGGAGGCAAGAGCACCACCGGTATAAGACTTTCATGTTTTGTACTAGTATATTAGTAGACAATTTATTAAAGTATATATATTCCTCAAACTCTTGGGGAGCAATTGCACCTCCTGCCGCCCCCCTAAATGACGTCCCTGAACGTCAATGAGTGACAAAAATAACAGCATTGTGTAAGCTAATATGAACGGAAACAATTATTCGAATCAAAAGATAACAAGAACAACGAAAATATAAAACGACTGGAAATAACTAACAGAACGAAACTAACAAAAGCGGTAATCCGACAATACTGTACAGTAACTGTACTATCAATGTTCTACGTATAGCCATAAAATAAAAATTGGCTTTCTTCGTTCTTCCCGCGTATTCTTCACGTTTTAAAATCGGCCATTTTTATGCAGTGAATACAGTTTTTTTTTCTTTTTTATATTTGAAATGGAAAGAAACTTGAAAATGATAATTTTATTTTTATTTTTTTCTAGTTGTGGGAAATTAATAAAAGTAGTAGTGTGTAGTATGACAGCGATATGTCATTATCGAAAAATATACCTGCCTGTGTTGTTTTTTCTTGGCTGGAAAGCTTATTCTAGTTTCTTATAACAACGAAACACACTTCCGTCCATAATTTCTTCTTTATATATATATTTCTTCTTTAACGCTGAGCGTTTCTCTATATCCTCAATTAATTTTTCATAGTCTTTATCATTAAAGACATGCTAGTCACTAATCAAAGAATGTATTAGTTTCCATTGCGAACACTTCTTTTCACGTGCTATACACGGAACGAACTGTTACGTGAAAAAACTTGTAGAAAACATTTATTTTTTACCTTTCTATTTGGAGGATACCTCGGCAACTTTTCTGTCGCCGTCGCCTTAGTGAGCGGACTCCCATAAGACTCAATGCATTTTTAGATGTTGCGCAACTGTTCCGTCGCCGAGCTGTTGCCCTGCTGTTGCCCTGCTTGGCGACACCTCGGCAACTTTTCTGTCGCTGTCGCCTCAGTGAGCGGACTCCCATAAGACTCAATGCATTTAGCCAGAGCAACAAGATAGTTGCCCGACAAAATGTTGCCAGTGAGCGGTAGGCCTAAGTGTTCTTAGGTCTTTGCGTAGTCATATGAAACGCCTACATGTGTAGCTACTGTTTGAGCTTTAGGCACATGGTCTAATTGAATTGTTTTTCACAGCAACATTCGCCTTCGTGTAGAATGTGTGCGGGAGACCGGAAAAGGTTCCATAAAACACAATTACGCACCCTGTTATTAATGTTTCACCCCAGTATACCTGTTTTTGAATATCATGCATGGTTTTGTTACCGTAACAACTCACGATAGATTTTCAGGGGATTTCTCTTTTTGACCATAGAAACATGATCAAACTTCGCAGTTCCACCGTTTTGAATTCTTGAGCCGACGTGCCGTTTCTGGACAGCTGTCGTTCCAGTGTTGCCAAGAATATAACTAAGTTCCTATAAGAGTTAAAATGCCCTACTTTACACAGTAAAGTCCCTACGAAAAATGTTAACTTATATACTAATACGGAATATGTCATCATGCATTACAAATGTCATTACATGAGATTATGTAATATCAATTTTTACTCAGCAGTGATGTATCCTTTCATTAGTTTTTTCTGAAAACATTGAAAGGCGAGCTTGCATTTCACATACAGCTCTTTTCCATTATCACTGGCTTCGGATCTTTTGCTGAACAAGAGAACCTTCGTAATACTTCGTTTCAGGGGCGGATCCAGGGGGCGATCGCCCCCAGAAGGGGAAACTTTCCTATTTTATATATATAAATAAAACCCATCCCAAAGTTTGGAGCCCTTAAAAGTAGCAGTATGACAACCCACCGCCCCCCAGAAGTCGGTCCTGGATCCGGCCCTGCTTCGTTTATGGGGAGATATTGACCTTGCACGTCAAAAGTTGTACAGTCTCATTCTAGCACCTTCAGGGAAGAATCTGTAACTAGAAGCGAATTTAGAAGCTTTGCTTCTAATTTTGTTTGTCGTCTTTGTTTTAGTGACACTCAACATATTAAAAATTCTTCCCAGTCAATTTAACTTTAAATTATCTTTCTTACTTGTTCTCAGAAGTTCTGAATCGATCGAAACCAAGATTGGTAACTCAGGTACAATTATAACTTCTGAGGATAATTTGAAGCGCGCTGACATTGATCAAATAACGTTATCAATATGATGATTAATTGCAGTTTATTTTCACTGATTAAGTTTTTCTTTCTTTTAATCCTTACGTTTTTCCTCAATTTTTCAAATCTGTCAATACGGTTAGTAAGAATGTCAAAATATTCATACCTTCAAGGACATTTTCCTACAGTTGGCCACAGTATTTCGTTCAATGTGGGAGGTGCACAAATCTGCTTTCCCGTGGAAGGTGAAATAATAGATATACTTCAAAATTCATATTTGAAATTTTAGGATTAGAATCTGGAATTAAATTTCTGGGCTTTCGGTAGCTATGGCCACCTTAACCCGTCATTATGAGAGAAGACCCCCCTCAGCAATCACACTACCCGGGGAATTGGTGAGGAAAGAAGGAAGCGGTCTGGGGTCATTATGCGAGGTACCACCTCAGCATTTGCCTGGTATGAATAAGTAAAACTCAGGAAAAACTCACTTAGGATCGTTGACTTGGAAAAGATAATACAATACACCTTTTCGACTGAATGTGTCCACCAGGAATCCAACCCGACCGCTCGCACCCTACGCTAGTCGAGGCCACATATTTCAGATTTTGTGGATTCATCTCTGTTTTACTTTGAGAAATTTACTCAATTGCTTTTAGATTTTCCCTCAAAATAACTTGTATTTTGCTTCCAGAGGCATAGAAAAGGCTATATCATGAATAACTCGCATCTCTGTCGCCTTGAATACCTGCTTTGAATGGAACAAAACTTTTCGCTTTTAATCTTAGAGTAGGATATTACTATATCTGATTTTACTAAATAAGTGCGTGCCGGAGTTGGTTGAGATTCGTCAGCAACGCTAGAACTTTAATTCGAACATTGATTGCACAATGATAGGGTTGATCTAACCCTTTCACTACCACTGGGACATATTGTCCCACGATATATTCTGAGAACCAGTAGTAATTTATCACATGTTATTGCTATGAATCAATGTCCAATTGGTAAATGGGAGCCTGCTAATGTTTTACAGAATTCTTATAATTACATATTTCACATGTAGGCCGGGTTGCTGTCAAGTTTGATTGTTAACCCTTTGCTCTCTAGACGTCTTCTGTTTATTATTCAATATGGTAACTGTCTCACGTTTTATTTTATGTATTTGTAGTGACTTTTCCATTCCAATGTTTTCAAACTACGTAATTTTTACATAAATCATGTACTTAGGAAGGACGTGCTTTTTAGCTACTTTTTACATTCGGGACAATTGTGTCACACTGGTATTTTTAGTGGGACTTATTTATCCCAGTTGTTGTGCAAACCATACTTATTTATAAAGGAGTTTTTCGATCATAAATTTAGATGTCAGTGGTGTACGATGTCTGAATGCAAGCACGATGCAGATGAAATTCGAAGATTTCTTAACGATTCTGACCTTCACTGTGTAAGTGATGATGCCATAGCTGATGATTATCAATTAGACAGCACTGGAAGGTGAAAGTGGAGATAATAGAACAGACGAATGTGAAGAACAAGCTGTTAGCGATAAAGCAGTGGTTGCATGTACTAATAGAGAGTATAAAGCTTATTGCAATTTCAAATAAGCTACCGAAATGTAAAATATCTGTAATCATAAATACAATGCAGGTGTTTTTCTGACAATATATCATGATTGAAAATACAAGATGATCATTCATTTCACCACCACTGGGACATAGAGTCCCAACGTAAAAATACCAGTGGGACACATGTCCCACCCCTCCCTACGTTGAAAAACGAAACAGTGGGGGATTTTTTTTGTATGTTTATACTTTTGACAACAGTTTTATTTAAAATAACCATATATTACTATATTTCACTCCGAAAAAAAAATGGTAGTGAAAGGGTTAAAACCGTGAAATTGATTACATGCACTACTAGATTTGTTTTCCCTATACGATCAGATTTGCGTGTTTATCAATTTTGTTTTAATGTCAGTTTGGACTGCCTCTCAGTTATAGACCATAATCTTTCCTAACTTTAAAACTCAAAATTCAGTCTTTGGTGAAGAACTGAAATTCTTTTTGTTTATTTCAGGTGTGGTTTCAGAATCGTCGTGCAAAGTGGAGGAAAAAGGAGCATACAAAGAAAGGTCCAGGACGGCCAGCCCACAACGCACATCCACAGACTTGTAGCGGAGAACCAATTCCTCTAGAAGAGCTAGAGAGAAAGGAACATGAGCGACGGGAGAAGAAACTTCTAAAATCTTTGGAGAAACAACAGAAGAAACTCGCTCAGAAAGGTATTCATGTTGACCTGTCATCTCTTCGAAAAGACTGGGAAGCACAGCAGAAGAAACGGGGCGAACAATCAAGAAATAATTCCGGAAGTGAAAGCACGGCGGATACTATTGACTGTGATACATTATCTTCAGATAAAAGACCCGAGTTTTACGCAAATGATGTAAGTGTACGTCAAGATGCTGCAACTGCGACGTTTACAACAAATGAACTATTACAAACCCAGGACGAAGCAGTAAATACAGAAACTTCTAATTCTCCTGCAGTTCAAACAAATGTAAAAACTGAATCCGATAACAACAATGAGGACAGTAAATCTCTTAAACTAAAGAGACCAAATCCGTTTAGTATTGAAAGCTTGTTATTTGTTGATAAAAAAGACGAACCAAAATTATCGCCATCAGACGCAAGTCATTGTTAACTAACTGGTGACTTTTTTCTTTCTTATAACAGCGCGCAAAAAATATTAAATGTTCCTCGGTCAATTTGGCAAATATCCTTTATAGTGATTCCTTTATTGTTTTTTTTTTTTTTTTTTTTAAGTTCAATTCTTTAAGCGTTATTTGATCGAAGTGAACACCAAATTTTGAGATATAAATTAGTATTAGACCAAATAGTGTCAGAAATATTCCAACTCCAAATGTAACACTTTTATACATCTGAATCTTCAATCGTACAAGAAATGTAACTTCAGTTTATTTTAGTTGAAAATGAAAGTTATATTGGTGATAGCTGTTCTTTGAAAAATTCTAAAAACAGCTGTTCATTTTCCACTAGGCTCAGAGGTTTGTTGAGCTTGATTTCATTACTACTTGCGGAAAAGTATGTATATGTATCATGTCTCGTCCGCACGTAACAAGTTACTGGATGTAATAGAAAACCTAATTGTATTAATTCAAGGAATTAATTATTTCCAGAAGTCAACATTCCTCTGCTTAATTAAAAATATTCTTAATACATATTTCGTTCAGTTTATTTAATTATAATGATAGTAGAACACAATCGAATAAACCAAGTATATAATATTTATTTAATATAATTTAAATTATGATTTTATCTAAAAGATGCGTTAATTATTCTGACATTTTGGTATTAAAAAGTTGATAGGGGCAGAATTACGATCTAACTTTTATAGTAGGAACAATCCTTACAAGAGAAACAATCATACAGTATCTCTCTTTTTCTTAAATTAATTTCCAATCATCTTGTAAGCTGTGACTCTATGCGGTGTTAGGAGAGAGAAGTAAACAAATATTGTCTTGAAAACCATCGTCTAGCAAGTACAACGAGCTTTCCGGCAGAACGAATCTTTCCCAAATTTTATTTCAAGACCTGTATGAATCCTATCTAGTGAGAAGTCTATGAGATAATGGATATATTCGTCTTTAACCTTTATCTATTCACACAACAATGAATTCCAGAGTAAATGAGTATCTCTGCCAGTGAGTAACCCGCAGCTATGATACAAATGACCTTACGTAATTTCTAAATGATTTAAAACTAACCATTTGTGGCCGAGTAGTTAACACATGCTTCCTGCGTATGTGATTCCGTTATTTGCATAGGATACACACCCGAGTAGTGGTTCTGACTTCGCTTTGAAGAGCAGGTCTCGTATCATATAGCAGTACTGAAAAGGCAAAAGGGCAGCAGTTAATCATTCAGAAATTGAAGATAGGAGTTTTATATATATAAATTAAGGAATGTAAATTAGAGACACCTCTAATGGTGCGAAAACTATCTCCAAAGAATCACAAAGTTTTCTTTCATTTCAAGTATAACTTCAACATAGTCTGGTTCGAACATTTCACTTCACTCGAAGTGGCTCGACGCTGGGTGTTATAGAATATGAACAGTCAACACTCCTCTGACACATTTTCAATAGTTGATATAAAATATCAGCAGCACCGAGTGCATTTTAAGCTTGCATCTCGTTGAACACTTTTTGCACATTTAGTGTTAGTGTACGTTTCGATATTTAGGTTAGACTTCTGGTTGGATTGCATGTGACACCCAAGCCTTGTTTAGCCTCATACTGAAAAGATACCTTAAACTCCGAACAAACAAACATATTGCATCACTTCAACACAGCAGATAAAACTACATTGTGCAGAAACATATCATATGAATATGCACTGCTGGTCCTAGCATAAGAATGCTTTCATGAAATCGTAAAGTTTTCTACGGAGCATGTGTCCCTCTCACAAGCAAAGGTTCTCTCTCATGAATCCGGGATCCTTAAACTGCGAATATATTTAGATAGAGGAGGGACACGAAAGAATACTGGTGAAATATCCCGGGCCGACAGCAAAGGATAAATGGCCGTCAATATAGCAGCCCGAAGGTCATGCCAATCGACGTTAGCAAGCAACCTCTCATTCACTTCCCATGGGCAGATTGACTTAATGTTTTGCAGATTTATATATCTATGAACACTACACATATATTGGTTTGAAATTTCGCGGGCGGACGTTCACGTATTGAACCCAATATGGCTGATCAAAATGTCAATGTGTCAACGACTCGTGTCTGTAAAACGAATTGTGCTATCGAAGTACAGTATCAACTAGACGTGTACGAAAAGCATTAAACGGTTCAAAAAAATTACGCCATCTGAAAAACAATATGGCCAAACAAAATCTTGAACCAAACAGCTTAGTAGTTCAGCTGCCCATTCTTAGGAAAAGTGGTCCTAATTCCGTATGATTAAAATTATCTGTTTTAGGAATTTTTAAGTGTTTTATTCCCTTTTATACTATATTTTCGGTCTTTAGAGGGTTTCATGTGGAGCGGTGTTCTTAGAAGAAGCTCATTTATGACTTTAAAATTCGGTATAAGCAGTTTGAATTGGCCGCTGAAGAATAGAAACATTATTTATATTTATAAAGGGACGTGCTTACTATTTTTACTTATTGTTGTTGTTGTGCAGCAAGCCACAGCTGTTGAAAGAAAACGGCTACCAACTTCTTCACTTATTGTCCTTTCCTTCTGTTAACTACCATCATGAAAGCCCTGGTACATGCTTTGTTACTAGAGGTCACTTTTATTTTCTACGTGGATCAGAACTTGTTCCATGCGCATTTAAACGTAGTAGAATTAATTCGAACTGACCGAATAAATAGTGTTTTGAAAAATATTTTTTTAAGCTATATACGCTTAACGTTTAAGTATATCAGTTATGTAATAAAAGAATTATTTAGTGAAAAGTCATATGAATTTGATATAATAGTAAGAATAGTAAAAATTTTAAAACACAATATTAGGTAGTGCATTCCTGTTACGCGGCAAAGTTATAACTGATACTCTTTGCAGATAAGAAACATATGTATTCTTCCTTTATCTTATACAGAATACACATACTTATTGATATGATACCAATTATTGGATGTATATAGGTATAGGAATGAAACATGTTAATGAAATTTGTTATTTTTTATTGATTTGTTCTTTGTTTAAATACATTATTTAAATAGAAAATTTGAATAATTGTAGTTTTCATTGGTATATTTTTTACATTTTGATATTTTGAAACGTATATTTTCATTATTTTTCAGTGATTGTTTTTATTCGTATATTTACAATATTGATATTTTTAAAGGTATGATTCGAATATTTACATATTTATTATACTTGGAACATTTACTTATTTACATATTTCCAATATTTAGAAAAAAGAATATTTACATATTTACACTATTTACAATATTTAGAAAAAAGAATATTTATATATTTACATTCTTTACAAAATTTACAATAACACTATTTACAATATACTATTTATATATTTATAATATGTAGTTGATATTTACATTATTTACATATATACACGTAGGGGCAATGTCAACCGCCGGGTGTGAAGGATCGTGAAAATATTTATGAAATTTGCCTCTGTAACTTATCCGAGAATATCATGACTATGTCAGTATGTAAGGCCTACGAGGAATGATTGACACAGTGTTTCCTTCCACATTCACACATTCGTTATTTACATTATATATATATATGCAAATATTTACAACACACTTATACAAGTGATGCCAATCATTCAGCACGCCTTATACTTTGATAGCTGTATGGCAATGTCCTAAAGTCAATCAAACTATTAGGATCAAGTCGTCGCCTTTTATTATCAATCATTTGGAGTGTCTTAGTTTCGGGCCTGGACACAATGAGAAACCCCGGTTTACGAACAATCCTCCCTGGGTTATTTAACTGTTTATTGTGAACTTTATCGCGAACTGGATTTTAAAAATTATCAAAATTAATTTCTTGTCGCTTCTGATAATTTAAAGTTATTCCCCTGATTGTAAACACAAAATCTACTTTCCCCGTCCCAATTTCTTTCAAACGGTAGGCATAATTCTTTGGCCCTAATCATATAAGTGCATTAATTTCCCACCGTTCTGGAACTTCATTAGTTTACCCAGGTTGGAATCCAAAGAAAACGTTAGGATATTGCCATACGTCTATCAAAGTATTAGGCGTGCTGAATGATTGGATATTTATATATATATATAACGAATGTGTGAATGTGGAAGGAAATACCGTGTGAATCATTCGTCGTAGTCCTAACATACTGACATAGTCATGATTTTCTCGGATAAGTAACAGCAACTACATTTTATAAACATATAAATAGTACAGGGTGCTGCACGTAAAACCGGCCCGTCGTAATATTCTGGTATATTGTGTTTTTGGCAACACTTAAATAATCTACCTTCCTACCAAGAGATGGCGTGTCGAGCTCGGATCGACTTACGTGACCTGCAGCAGTCACGTGCAGCCGCAGCCAGTGAAACTTGTCGAAACCAGTTGAGAAAAAGGCCTCGTTGTGTTAAGCCGGGTAAGTGTAAGTGTGTGATAATGCCGTATTCGATACCCGAGCGTGTTGCCATTGTTGAAGGGTTCATTCTCACTGGATCTTTTGTGAAAACAAAGAATTTGTTTCGGGAGAAATTTCCAGGACGTTCTGTGCCAGCAAAAAGCAGCATTCAGGAATTGATTGAAAAATGGCGGCGTACAGGTTCGGTTCAAAATGCTCCCAGGAACAGACGACCATCTGTCTGCACACCTGAATTAAAGATGCAGGTGAAGGAGATAATGACAAGAAGTCCTCGAAAGTCAACCAGGAGATTGAGTCTACAGGTTCATGCGAGTGAGAGAAGTTGCAGACGTGTTTTAAGGGGACTGAAGTTAAAACCGTACCGGATAAGTGTTGTGCAAGAACTGAAGGAGCCTGACCTGCAGAAGAGGGCGCATTTCTGTTCATGGCTGTTGAGTAATGTTGCCAGTGGTTTCTTGGATCCACTAATGCTCATCATGAGTGACGAGGCGTGGTTCCACCTGTCTGGGTACGTAAATTCCCAAAACAACCGGTATTGCTCGACAGAAAATCCACACGCAATCCACCAGGTACCCTTGCATGATGAGAAGATTGGTGTTTGGTGTGCCATTTCCGCCACACGCGTTATTGGGCCCATATTCTTTGAGACGACAGTGAACAGTGACGTGTATATGGGAATCCTGGAGGAGTTTTATACACACTTGACCGAAGAGGAGCGTCAGTTATGTTACTTTCAGCAGGATGGTGCAACATGCCACACATCAGCTGCATCATTGTCCCTTGTGCATGAGATGTTTACACCAGAGAGGACAATCAGCAAAGGCTTGTGGCCTCCTCGGTCACCAGACTTGTGCACGTGTGACTTTTACTTATGGGGACTGTTAAAGGGAAAAGTATACGAAACAAATCCACACACAATTGAAGAACTCAAGACCAGGATCCAGGATGTCACCAATAGCATTACAACACAAGAACTGACAAGGGTATATATGAATCTCGTCAATCGTGCTCACATGTATGTTCAAGTGGGCGGAGGACACTTTCAGCACCTGCTGTGAAGGCTGCTGTGAAGGTGAGTAGTCATATTCAATACATTACATTTCATTTATGTGTTGTAGTTTATCATATTCAATACATTACATTTCATTTTATTTGTTCACTTTACGGGCCGGTTTTGCGTGCCGCACCCTGTATATTGTAAAGAGTGATATTGTAAATATTGTAAACAATGTAAATATATAAATATTATTTTCTCTAAATATTGTAAATAGTGTAAATATGTAAATATTCTTTTTTCTAAGTATTGTAAATATATAAATATGTAAATATTCCAAGTATAATAAATATGTACATACAGTATATAAACATTCTGATTATAGGTTTGAAAATATCAACATTGCAAATATACGAATAAAAACAATCACTGAAAAATAATGAAAATATACGTTTCAAAATATCAAAATGTAAAATATATACCAATGAAAACTACAATTATTCAAATTTTTTATTTAAATAATGTACTTAAACAAAGAACAAATAAAAAAAATAACAAATTTCATTAATATGTTTTATTCCTATATCTATATACATTCAAGAATTGGTATCATATCAATAAGTATGTGTATTCTGTATAAGATAAAGGAAGAATACATATTCTTCTTATCTGCAAAGAGAATCAGTTATAACATTGCCGCGTAACAGGAGTGCACTACCTAATATTGTGTTTTAAAATTTTTACTATTCTTTCTATTATGATATCAAATTCATATGACTTTTCACTAAATAATTCTTTTATTACATAACTGATATTCTTAAACGTTAAGCGCATATAGTTTATAAATATATTCTTCAAAACACTATTTATTCGGTCAGTTCGAATTAATTCTACTACGTTTAAATGCGCATGGAACAAGTTCTGATCCACGTAGAAAATAAAAGTGACCTCTAGTAACAAAGCATGTACCAGGGCTTTCATGATGGTAGTCAACAGAAGAAAAGAACAATAAGTGAAGAAGTTGGTAGCCGTTTCGTTTCAACAGCTGTGGCTTGCTGCACAACAACAACAAGTAAAAATAGTAAGCACGTCCCTTTACAAATGTAAATAATCTTTCTATTCTTCAGCGGCCAGTTCTACCTGCTGATACATAACTTTAAAGTCATAAATGAGCTTCTTCAAGAATACCGCTGCACATAAACTCTCTAAAGATCTCCCCTATTTCCGCTTCAGATGGAACACGTGTTACCTGATGCTTTGAATTCTTCAACAAAAGAACGAATTGAATCCATCTCTTAATGTTTCACATATAAGTAATTTAATATCATTAGATATAATACCCGTTCAATTAAATCATTAAGGGGTTAATATCAAAGTATATCAACAAAATGTTTCCTAACAATTTCCTTTAGTTAGCAACACTGAAAATCACTATACATGTGAGAAAATAGTTATAAAATACTCGAAAAACAAAATAAATCAGCATAAAATAATATAAAATCGTCATAAAAGGGTACAACTGCGCCCAAAATAGAGTAGAAGGCTATGGAATATCCGGAAATATACGACAAAAGGGAATAAAACCCTAAAACAGACTGAAAGTATAGGGTAAAAGGGAATAAAACACATAAAAATCCCTAAAACAGATAATTTTAATCATACGGAATCAGGGCCACTTTTCTTTAGAATGGGCAGCTGAATTACTTTGCCAGTGCCTATGTTATCTGTTTGAAGTGTTACACGCAAATATATACTGTTCATTTGGGAAGGTCTAGAACGCACTAGTCACCAACGTCCTAGAATATACGTCTTAAAGTTTGCAACCATTTCATATATAACAAAAATCGCCCTTGCCAACCCTTGCACCGTGGCTACACAGATAACATCGTAGTTTACGATCCAAGGGTCCTATGTTCGAACCCGGCGCAAATCAAGGACATATTTCTCGTTACTCACATAATTTTTAATTATTCTATACATTGTTACAGCAAACTAAATATGTATTGGTCCATTTATCATTCATTGAATGTTTCTGTTGAAAGTCATGCAATTATGCCAACGAAATTACGGCATACGATTTGGTGAAATCGTGGCGCCAGAGTGTCATATATTTCACCAAAATTTTACGCTATAACTTCTAGAGTGTATAAAAATATGTGTTAGGTCAAATGGTGTAGATACAGGAAACAAAGTAAAAACTGTTTGTAGTCTATTATGCGCTAAGGAAATATGTAAACCACTATCGTATACCACGATGTTACCTGTGTAACCACGGTACCAGTGTTGGCTACGGCGATTTTTTTTTTATACACGACATGGTTTGCAAACTTTAAGACACGTATTCTAGGACGTTTGTGGCTAGTACGTTCTAGACCTTCCCAAATGAACACTATATGTTTGCGTGTAACACTTCAAACAGATAACAAAGGCACTGACAACATTTTTAACTTACTGGCATTCAACCTGCAAAATCTGTTCCAGTGAATTGTTGGTGATTTTCATGCGAAACCACCTGAACTGTTTACAGTGTATATTTTATATGCGTATTTCACGGCTATATTGGATACACGATGTAGAAATTATGATCAATTTGTATTATTTTCCTCACCTATTAGTGGTAATAGACCTTTACATCAAATTTCGTTTTTGTAGTACGAGCTGAGTAGCAGGGTAGTTGCCTATAATGTATTCCAAGAGTTGCCAGTGCCTATGATAAAAATTATCTGTTTCTAGGAAATTTTACCGCTTTTATCGTATATTTTCGGACACTTTAAATCCTTTTACGCTATTTTAGATGCATTTCATACCCTTTTTACACATATTTTTATATTGTTTTATGCTCATTTATATTGGATTTTCGAGTATTTTATAACGATTCTCCCACTTTTATTCCGTTTTGTAGTAATTTTCAGTGTTTATAGCTAAATCCAATTGTTAGGAAAATTTTGTAGATATACTTTGATATTAACCCCTTAATGGTTTTAATTGAACGGAACATTCTATCTTATAATATTATATGTGAAACATTAAACAGCTGGATTCACTTCTTTCTTTTGTTGTATAATCTAAAGTACCTGGAAACACTGTGGACACGTGTGCGGAAATAGCGGAAGACCTTTAGAAGGTTTTATGTGGAGCGGTGATCTTAGGAGTTAATTTATGACCTTAAAGCTATGTATCAGCAGGAAGGAGATAAAGATCATTGTTTATTGTTCTTGATAGGTATTGTATCTTTTATCCGTGACAGAGAGAGTACATAGTGGAAAATCCAAGTATTGGAACATATGTGACACACCTGGTAAAAAATATATTGTTGTTCCTATGATTTGGAACCATGTAGTTGAAAAAGAATTTTGAACAATGTGTTCGTTTGACGAGAGGTGATATATGTTTAGGAATACACTTACATTTTCTTTCAGACCCTCCAAAGTTTCGACTGGAACTATGAGAGAATGGAAAACACTTGTATTGTTTGAGAAACATTTTAGAAATTCGAATAATTTCATGTTTGTCTTAGTAGCGAGTCCCTGGAGAATTAATTGAGAATACCGCTTGACAAGAGCGTCGTTACGTAATATGTCTTTAGTTTGAATGGACACATGTGAAATTACACAGGAATTTGAAGTTGTTTAGCTCAGAGGTAAGTCCGGAGGAAGAGGGTAACATCATAGTTATTAATGGTAGGTAGGTAGGTGATATTTTTTAAGCTAAAGACCAGTTGGAATTGAGAAAGAATTTTTGACAATGTGTTCGTTTCAGAACTAGGTGTGATATCTGTTTACGAACACACATTTTTTTTGAGACCCTCTAGAGTTTTCAATGGAACTATGAGAGAAAGGAAAGCACTTGTATGGTTTGAGAAACATTTTAGAAATTCGAAGAATTACTTGCTTTTTTTTTTTAGCGAGTCCTTGGAGAAATAATTGAGAGTACCGCCTGACGTGAGTGTCGTTACGTGTTATTTCTTTAGTTTGAATTGACACATGTGAAATTACACAGAAATTTGAAGTTCTTTTGCTCACATCTAGGTCTGAAGAAAGTGGATAACATCCTAGTTATTATTGGTAAGTAGGTAGGTGATATTTTTTTTAAAAAAAAGCTCATTTTGGGTTTGAGAGATACGTCTATTTAATTCGTTTCTTTTGTGTATTGTAAGAAAAGACAGTTTAGGGATATAAATATTCGAAAGTCAAACACTGCATTGTCATTGATATGATATATATTTGAGACCCTTCCATGAAAGAAATATGACTTCTTGAAGAATTCGGAAAAATAAAATAAAGTTACACATTGTGTTTAACCTCTTTTTTTTGACGATTTTTTGTTTTGGGTAGGACTTATTGCATATGCTGGTCATTTAATAAATTTCACCGCTTCCTCTTTGGAACACTTTAAAATATTTTCTTTGAAAGAAGAAAGAGAAAAGAGGAAGAAATGAACCAGAAGGATCCTTATGGAGTACTTGCTTGCCAAGTTAATAACCTTGGAAATGAAATAATTAATTGCAAAATACATTGGAAAGAAGACAATTTATTTGAAAGCTGTAGAAAATAGAAAAAATGAATGGGGCATTAGATTAGTCGTTGGAGCTACCTGCAAACTCTTTTGGAACGTTAAGGGATGGTAAGATGAAAAAATGTTATATTTTTAAGTATTGTTCGTTGTTAACGCGAAAGGAAAGAAATCCTTATTTTTTCCTCAACTCTCTTTTAGTTGGAAGTAAGTTTTAATTGTTGTTTACTTTAAGCGAGAATAAGATCTCACCTTTTGCGTGGTGACTTTTCTTCTTTGTAGGGAAACAGAATGCCTTCATTGTTCCTATTGTATTATTTTTTTTTTAACTTGACCTGACTTTTTCTCAAGAAAGGGGATTGTGTTAAATTGTTGTTTGAAGTTGAGTGGAACAAGTTTGTATTGTCGGTTTTTTATCTTTGAATGACCGATCCCTACGGTATAAGATGTTTCTATTTTTTCTTTTCTTTACGACTCCTTATACAGGACTGAATTTTGAAAAGTCAGAAGATTATTTCTGTCTATGTGTACGCGTGAAGTTGTGTTTCTACATTCCTATTATTTGTAAATATTTCTGTTTCACGATTGGAGTTTGAAGCAGTAAGGTAAATTGATATTTTTATTAATTTAGTTAAGTTGTGCTGTTAGCGTAATGCAGGATTAAGATTACGCATCAAAATTGAATATACTATGATTTAGATACCGTCTTCATATATGTATGGGGATAACGTTTTGTTGATTATAGTATTTGCGGGGAAAGAAACGATTGCGGGAAGGGATATGGGACCTATATGTTAATTATCCTGTAAATTCAAGGAAAATTTCGTTCAGAGTGGACTGATTGGAATATTTTTATGGTTTTGGTTGGCTGTCTTTATCCCGGAATGGAACCTGTGACTACTTACACTGAAAACTACAATATAGATAATGTTGGAAGTTATATATTTTAGCACCGAGGTTATTTGTATCAGTAAGAATCAATTTGTGAGAACAGATAGATGTAGTTAAGTGATGGTCAATACTCAGGCTATATGAAACCAGGACCTATATTTACAGGACAGATATTATTTAAATAATATTCTATTACTAATCTTGTGATCTGAACCATCGCTGGGGATGAAACTCTTGTTTACGTATATTAAGTGTTATTTGATTTAATTTTCAGTTTTTAGTTGTATGAGACGTGGACCAAAAGTGGAACCTAAGCTTTTGTCGGGAACAGATTTGGGTTTGCTCATGCTAAACACACGCAGGGTAAACGGTTAGTAAGAAAGAGATCTATTATTATTATTATTATTATTATTATTATTATTATTATTATTATTATTATTATTATTATTATTATTATTATTATTATTATTATTATTATTGAGTTGGAATTTCTCGGGCATCTTCAGTTTGATATCAAACTTTTGTGTGCCGTTTTGGAGATTTTTGTGTGTTTTACTATTATTATGCAGTACAGAATAAGAATAAGTTGTAGGAAACTATATCTGTTTCAGACGATTTTTATTGGAATTTAGCTGTGAGGCATGTGGATTTTCAGTTTTACGTTGAACACTGCATTGCGTTGGTGGTTAAGGTTTTCTAACTACGAATCAACTTGAGATTACATGTGTATATGTAAAAAAGAAAATAGGTCATCATTACTTCAGCGAAGAGGCTGGAGCATAAGAACATTAACTATGACTTATTTGGTTGCTCATACCGCAATTTTATCAACATTACTTTTTGTTTTTCTTATCTTTTGTAATACGCTCAGCAAATTGTGACGACAGTTCTATAGGATTACATTTTATGATGTTCCCTTATGACCAGCGGTTACCAAACTTTTTATATTGTAGACCCAACATAACGTTACTAGATTTTCAATTGATAATAGTATGGCTTTATGACTTTGTATAAAGTATTGACTTTATGTAATACTGAACATTCTTGCTCTCAGTGGAATTGTTGCTTGGCAAAATAATTAATAGATGTAACAGGGGTTTTGAATTCTAAGATTTTGTGACAAGCCAAGGATTTATTCTAATGGCAGCAGTAAAACATGAAGCAGCTATGGACAAGTCAAGAGATGAAATTGTGTAAATTCGTACATGTTTTGCATTAAAATCTACAATGTTATGGGTTGACTTTTACTTGTGTTATGTGTAACGAATGCCGTCAACGTTCTAGATTGAAGTTCAGTAGCTTTCATTTTTCTTTAGATGCTTCACACCTTATAGTGAAACGAGTCTATGATTATTGATCGGACAAGGTTATTTTATTATATTAGCCTTGTAATCGAGGATACCTGAATTTGAATTTTATTTTCCCATTTAGATCTTTTCTTTGTTCACGAAAATATGTTTTCAATTTCACGGTTATCGAGTAAATCTTAAAGTAAGTTTAAAGTCCAAGATAATGCATAGAGTTCATTCAGCTCTAAGGCTATAGGAGACACAGCTTAGCGTTCATCGCCCACTTGAGTCTCCCACAAAAAAGCCGCGTACATTATCCGCTTAGCAAGGAAGAAGTATTATTATTATTTAGTAGTGAGGCTATTTCGGACGTGAACCTTTAACTTAACCACCGTTGGAATTATGTTTCATACCAACGACCCAGATCTTCCATACCAAGGACCCGTGCTTAATTATAAATAAATTCTTTTCTGTAGTTGTACATTACATGGAAAGAAAAATTAGGATTTTTTACAAAATTGCGTAAAGAGTTTGGATTACTAAGTTGAAATCAGAAGTGACGCTTAATTTTTTTTTTAAATCTTTGACTTAATTTTGCGTTTTTAGCAGTGAGGATGTGTGAGATTGAACTTGTATTGTATTATATGCGGGACCGCATACGGTAATTTTTGTTGAGCACGTAGTTTTAGCTAATGTTTGTGTTTTAATTAAGGACGGAAACATAGGCTTTTAAAAATGTGCAGCACTTCCCTGAGAGCCGCCACTGTTGGAAGACTGATTGCGTGCTGTATATAAATTTGTGTTTAGGATAATTGCTTAAATTTTTCACTGCTTATTTCCGAAATTAATTGGAGACCAGAGTAACGTTACTTTTTAGAAGTAATATACAATTTACAAGAGGAAACAAACTGAATTTCCTTCTTATACTTGTAAATGAATTTTCAAAATCTGAGGAGATTTTTCATTTTTGTGCACTTTTCCCCTTAGTTACATTATCATAGGCGATAACATGTAGTAGAATGAACTTCGACAGGATATGATTTTGCCGTCTTTACTTTTGATGGGTTTTGTAGATATTGTGTGGAACTTATAGCTAATATTTTGTATTGTTTTCCATTTTAATGTGCTCGTAATGATTTGGTAGGAAAGCACTTTATGGTACTTACGTGAAAGATTTTTTTCAGCAATATGACGTGAGATTGTGCCTCAGACTACGCACTATATTACTTCGATGCATTGCAGACACAAAAGGCAGTTTTGTATTATAATTTTGGGGACCCGCACTTGTGTGACTTAGTTGCTTTTAAAATATTGTTTCTATTGCTATTGCTTAAGTTATTTAGATGTGCAACATTTTATGTAGTTTCGCATGGAAATTTACATACTAGCAACTATAGTAGTTTGTTTTCGTAGAACTTTTTGTTGGGAGGGGCTTCTTTGTTTATTGTACGGAGAGCAACGATAATGTTTCACACGAGCAGAAATTAGTAGTAAAAATTTAGAATTGTACATCACAGGGGGATACCGCGCTTACGGTACTTTTAATTAATTTGTAAACAAGTTAGAGATATCATGTAAGGTTAAGTGGTTGACCGTTAAACCGTTCTGAGTACGTAGTAGATGTGAAAAGTAGGTCTGAGTGTTTTTTTCCTGGAAAGTGAATGACCTTTGGTATGTCCATACAGTTACATGGTCCCTGTGTATGTACTACGTCCTCCAAGTTTCCAGGACCCCTCTAACGCTTATATATTTTTAATCGTATTAATTTCTTTGGAAAACACGTTGTTAAAAGCTGGGGCCATTCAATGGTTTTCAGGACCAACTATTGGTTTATTAATTCTTGTGGTGTGAGAATATAAAGATAATAGTTCCATGAAGCTTTAGTTGTGAAAAGAATGCCCCCCAATGAATTTCTTATAGCTTCTGGAGGGGCCAATGGTGAATGTTTTCCCAGGCCCCCTTCAACATATAAAGATATTGGTCCTATACCCCATGTAAAGAGTGTTTATGCTTATGAAGGCATAATCATTGTTAAATGTGTGAGCATTATTTCTTAATACGATCGTTTACCATGGAAAATAATTTTAAAGAATGGGTCCTGTGCAGAACCCGTCTAATGGTTCCCTTGAATGAAAGCTCATACAGAGAAACTTTTTTCGAAATATTTAGAAAAAAGCTCATGCTTAAAGAATGGTTCGTATCTTTTATTCTTTCGTTTTCATTAAAGAAAACTCGGAGAAATTATGTTCCGAAATATTTTAAAAAAAGGTCATTGTTAAAGAAATTGAGAATTGGGGATCGAACACTGGAATTGTAGTGAAAGATGTCGCGAAGACGTAAATATGTATGTCTGTGCTGAGAATTGAACCCGGGACTCCTTATGTGAAAGCCCTGCACACTAATATTTTATTTCTTTTTCTTGTATTATTTATTATAATACTTGCTGTTAAAAATTTCCTATTGAAAATCAGATTAGGAGGAGCAGGAGAAGGCGTATTGTGGATTGATAGGAATATTATGGATTCTCCGTCTGAAAGACGTTCGCGAACACGTGAGGTGTAAAATCTTTATTTATTCATTTATTTCCTGTGGAAAGTCGTTGTGAACATATTTAAAATATGATTTAAAGCACATTGGTACAACGATGTTATGTACATATACTTCTGCATGATAGCGAATATGGTCTTCGTATGTCCTTCCTGGCCGAGGTTTGGATACTAAGTGAGCTTATGAGGAAGCTTGCTTTTGTGCAAAGTGAAAGTGTGTTTGTGGACTATGACATTTCAGATGGAATGACCTCTGATGTTGGTAGTGGATAATTCCCTGTGCTTACGGGGCTTATGTGTGAATGACCTATGACGGGGAGGAGAATAAGAAAGTAAATATGTTTGTGTTGACATACTTTTGATGGTTGAGATTCAGACAATTTTCTTTGTTGATGAGAACCCTAAGAAATTATTTGGAAGTGAACCGTTTTTCGTATTGCTACAAACGTGATAATAACATAGATTTAGTACACAGTTAACGCATATATACATGTTGTACATAAACGTTAGGTGTAAACCAGTAGTCCCAATTATGTCTAAAATTTCCCATTTACCGTTGAAATTTGACGCTGTACATGCAGAGAAACTTTTATCCAATGTCAGATGAAAATCAGATTTGAGAGAAGCATTTAATGAAAATGAGATGAGAACCCGATAACAACCGTATATGCACTACTTATGTTTGAACATGTTCTAAAACAATTTCTGAATTACAGTTAATAGTTTGATGCACTCTCAATAAATGAAATAAATGGCATTTCCACCTATTGCAATATTAAAATATCTATACAGAGAAAAAAATTAAGTAAATAAAATACATATAAATTACCCCTGATCCATATCCCTTATCCTTATTTTGTGATGTAGGCGCGCTTATACACAGCGGTTGAACAATATTACTTGTATTTACAGATTTTTTGTGAAGTTTCTCATGTTAGAAATTACACGTAGGTTACTACTACTTCTTTTTCTGACTCGGTATTTTACTGTGTTTATGTATGAGACAGTTTAGACTATTGAAAAAAGTAGAATGATAATGTAAAAGGAACCGAGGGAAAATTTATGGGAACACTTAAGCATGTTTATTGGATCCTAAAAAAATTAGTTGGTAATAATGCAATTTTTTTGAAAAAATGTTGAGATGGGAATGTTGGAGGAAACGGGAATAGACCAAGAAAATTTACGGGAAACTTACTTAACTTGTCCTAAAAAGATTAGTTGGTAATAAGGGACTATCATTGAAAAAATGGTGAGATGAGAGGAACGGACGAGGCACCCCAACTTGTTGTATTGTTAAGTTTCTGAGAAAACAAATGTACTTAGCTTGAAGAGGGTAATTGGTTCCACTGGAATTATTACATGTAGCAAAGGTGTAAACACCACCACTGATGCTATATATTTTATACTACCGAAACTTTTAGTTGTTTGTACTCACAATCTGAACTGCATAGTTTCCACATAGTTAGGGGGATCCCGGACCACTTTACAACATGGACGTGTATGCAAGTTTTAACTCTGCTATTTTTTACGACGTTAGACGTAATTTAGGTTTTGAAGATTTGTCTTTAATCTAAACAATTATGAAACATAATGTAATGATATAAATAATAGATATTTATTTGTTTTTCATATTTTATTTTACGGTGTTAGATGTAAAACATTGAATAGGAGTTTCTCTGCCTTTAGCCCCCTGCTTTGAAACAAATGTTTATAAAGTAAAAAAATATTGGTATAGATTTTAAAGGAGTTGAGATTTTTTATTGAAATCCATTATTATTATATTACATTGTACTAATCTCTGCTGGAAACTTAGCCCTACACCTAGAGAAAAAATAATTAAGTTTTAAGGGTAAGGTCTTACTTTGCTGTCTGTTGAGCGGCCATAGTACTGACATTTGGGAGTCATTTTTTTGTTTTTGGATATTTATTAGAGAACACCTAGGGATTAAGAAGTTTGTGTTTTGTATTTTTATATTTATTGAATATTTAAGAGAAGAATTCTAAAAATTTGCACTTTTTCTTGGCTTGTTTTTTTAACCAAAAAATTATTGCTCACTGAGAGAGACTCTTTTCCTTAACTATAGTCAATCTTCTGGAGACATAAAGCAAATTAACTGATGTTATTTTGTTTTACTTATTTGATTATTATATAACTAATGCTTGAAAATAACTAATTGACTATTCGTTTATACATTATTTAACAATAGTTTGAAAATAACATCGATTTTCTTGTTAGAATCAATTTAATTCAGTATTGTTGAACAGTAAGAAAGACTCTTTGTTTAAAAAACTCTAGTAATTTTTTTTGCATTAACTATTGTGATTGCTGGATAATTTATACTATTATTATATAAATAAAGATTGAAAATAAGCAATTAATACCTGTTTATATATTATGAAACTGCTTTTTGAAAATAAGTTTTTGGTTTCATTGTTACACTCAATTTTATTCAACTTTACTGAAGACTGAGAAAGTTTTTTTAAACTCTAGTTAGTTTTCTGCATTAACTATTGTAATTGCTGGATTACTTATTTGATTAATATATAACTAAAGCTTGAAAATAGCTAATTTACCATTCCCTTCTATATATTATCTAACTGCTTTTTTGAAAATTTTGACTGGGTTTGTTCTTAAAGCTCAATATTTATCTGGTCCTTGAAAATAAGTGATTAGTTTCTATTATTACTAAAGCGTGCTTGATAACTGAAAAGCGTTTTTCTCTTTTGTTTATTTTAGATGGATTTCTTCTGCCCCACTGAAAAACTCAATATGGTTGATGAGATCTACCCTCATGAAGTCGTTCGCGGTCTCAACGATTATCCGAGAGTTTTCAGCGCATGGAAAACTATAATTGAGCTCTAGCGTTTGTGACATCGGGGCTCCGAGAGATGCGACGCACTACTACGCGCCCGTCGCGTCGTTAAAGGTAATAACATTTTATTACTACATTTTGTTTTATCGTTGCCGACGTATTGGACATGTTTGTTTACGGATTTTTCCGTACATATGATGGTTATGAACAGGCTCAGCATAAACTTATTTATTTATTATCTTGTGGGGAAGGTCAGGTAGATAGAATAAAAGATTCGGAGTTATCTAATTTTTCAGATTTTGGGACGCTGTTTGTTTCGAATCAATGTGTAATCCCATTTGAAACACCCATACCCGTGTCCCCTCAAGACAATTGTAACTTGAGTAGTAATATTATAAATCAAATAACTAATGATTTATCATTTTTAGATGGGATTGGTTTAAATTCCGTTGAAAAGAAGAAATGAAGACGTTGGTTGGAAATATGGACGATGCTGTGGCTACACCCTCGGAACAGGTCCAGGGACAATATTCTCTATACAATCGCCCGCCTAAACATTGGGTACAGGATAGCCATGGCTATGCGAACCAATTTGATCCTCAGCCTGGTACGTCGTACGCCCCTAATCCAGTACTGGTAGGATATGGAAGCAATAACAGTAATAGTACAGGTGGTATTAGTGGTAGTACTAGTAGTAGTAAAACAAATGGTAGTAATAGTAATAATAATAATGATGGGCAAAATCAGAGCAATAGTAAATTCGAAGTTGTTAGAGGAAGCAGAAAAAGGTACCGTATGTTTATCTTACGGGCGATGAAATTGCTTTTAGACCTGCGGATAATGAGAGACGTATTGATAATCCAGAGTCCTACGTTGAAAGTTTGATTGATTTTGAGTTGAACATGTAATTTCCAATGCACGCTCCATGGATAATATTGGGCTGTACATAGACAGTAGTAATAGTAGAAATAACAAGTCTGTGTATATACCATTTCGAGGAAAGCGCGATTTCTGTGCTAGAACTGTCCTTACCTCAAGTGAACGAGTATTAAATTCAAATGAGGAGTTCGTTTTCCGGGACGAAGTACTCTTTCGGTTTCCATTGGCCGACAGTATGCATTGCCAAAGAAGAAATGCAGCAACTATTGATGAAAAATATGCAAAACATCAGGATTATTTGTAAAAGTGTTGATTACGCATAGAAAATAAGAATATTTATTGCCTCCCCATGACAATTGTGTGGTGGATAACAAAACACACTGCATGTGGCAAAGTTTGTGTAATTCAAGAACAAAAGATCGTGATACATGTCTTCTTAAAGCAGAAGTACTCTGCGAAATGACAGGAGTTAACGTTAAAACGAAGGGATGTTGTGATTTTAAAGACGTTGAAATTTTCCAATAATATTTGAAACGGGATTATCAAATCGTGATTTATAAGGAGCATGAAAAAATAATCGGGAATATATAGTTCGTTATCCAGGAGAGTCTGCCGAAAATAAGAAGTTTATTTACTATCAGAGGTGACAGTGTTGATCATATTGAACCGATTTGCAATATTAAAACTTTTGTTGGTAAACTGAACAATAGCTATTATTGTTCGGAAACGTATAAAGGGTTGGCATATAAACACAAGTGTTAAACTCAGTGTTGTTTTTGCGAACAGAAACACGGACGAGATTATAACAGTAAGAAAATTAAATGTGATGAGTGCAATAGGGAATTTGCTGAGGATGTATGTTTTGAGAATCATGTGAAGCGTACTAAAGCGGCTAAATCTGTAATAATGTTAAGATTTGCATTGATTGCGGTGTCATGCTCGATAACAGGAGTCGAAAATCCAATCATGTGTATGGTGAACATTTCTGTTTAACATGTCACATGCATGTTGATATAACCCACAAATGTTTTGTACGGAGAGAACAGCCTATACATACTAATAGGTTTATGTACATTGCTTATGATGTAGAAACGATGTTAAAGGCAGCAAATGCATGCGGTGAAAGTGAACACGAGGTAGTGCTCGTGTGTTGTAAGCATGGGTGTCACAGCTGTATAACTAAAGGCATCGATGATCCCTGTAAGATTTGTTGTTATAAAAATGGAAATCGTTCGCTTTCATTTAAGACGATGACGGTTTTTATTAATCATGTAATAATAGAGCGTCCCGTCTTTAGTCCTATAATTTGCGTTGGTCACAACGCTAGTAGATACGATGGTCTCTTCTGGCTTAGAAATCTAATAGAAGAGCAGCATATTATTCCTAATGTCCTTATTCAGGGTCAGAAAATTCTTTATATTAACATTGGAAATCCTATTTTTCCAGAGATTCTTTGTTTATCGGCTGCAAAGTACCCAGGTTACCCAAAACTTTAGGCTTTAGTGAAAATTTAAAGAAGGGAGATTTCCTATATTTATTTAACACAGAAGAAAATCAAAATTTTGTTGGTCCCTATCCCCCTCTTGAATTCTATGATCCTGAAGGGCGAAGCACAGAAGAAAAAGAACAATTAGCAGCCTGGTGCCAAGAACGTGCGTTGAGTTGCGAAGACTTTAACCTCAAAAGCAAATTCTGTCTTATAGTTAGAATCACGATAGAATTCTAGCAGAAGCGATCATCAGATTTAGTGATATTATTGAGGAGAAAACGAATGGTTTGTAATGTTACATTACGTCATCCACCATTGCAGGCGTGCGATGCGTACTTATGGTATTTTGTACTTACCCCCGTAATACTATCCCCGTAATTCCCGTGTTGCATTTCGATCATACGACCAAGTATATTATTAAAGCTATGTAATTTCTTATGTGTATGGAAGAACAATTAGGGATAGAAATCCAGAATGCTAGGAGAGGTGGAGAAAAGTGTATTGGTAGGTACCAAGGCGATAGATGGCACGAAGAACTCAACGCCGCCTTCGAATTCATGCGATGTTTCTGGCACAGTTGTCCGCTTTGTTACCATTTTAATCGCGACGCCATTTTGTATAACGCTCATGTCTCTTGCAATACGATGGAAAGAAGTACGAACAAACAATGCTCCGCCGGAAGTACCTGGAAAGTTTAGGAATAAACCTATACGAAATCTGGGAATGTTCTTGGGATGAAAAGGTAAAGACGGATAAGGGCGTACAAAGTTTTATTAAAGACCGTTGTAGTAACCTGCCCGATTTCCTTATTCCCAAGAATTGCTACAACGATGGTCGCACTGAAGGGTTTCGATCTTCCGTCGGGTTGGGAGTGATGACGTCATAAATTACGCCGATATTATATCACTATATCCAAATGTGATGTCGCGCAAACCTATACCGGTTAAATCACCAAATATATATATAGGGCCGGACTTTCCAGATGTGGAAAGTATTTATGGTGTAGTTAAATTCACTATTTTGCCCGGAAAAGACCTCTATTTTCCAATCCTTCCGTACGTTGCGGAAGGCCGATTACTTTTCGGTCGCTGTCGTACATGTATGGAGGAGGAAAACGCTAACGATTGTACTCATAGTGACGCTGAGTGTACTCTTACAGGGACATTTTGTACTCCAGAGTTACATCTGGATCTTCTAAAAGGTACAAAATACTCGATATACACGAAATATGGGAATTCAGGTAGGTTGTTCGGATCTTATGTGAATTCCTTCCTTCAGATGAAACAGAAAGCCTCTGGTTTTCCTGCTTATTGTAAAACAGAGCAAGACAAGCAAAAAAATCGAGGAATATTATGCCCATGAAGGCATACAGTTGATTTATGATAACATCAGGTCGAACCCGGGATTGAGCCAATGTGCAAAACTTTACCTCAAATCATTATTTGGGAAATGGGGACAGCGGACTGATATGTCACATAGTGTAATCGTTAGTGATGAAGTGACGTTTCTTAGGTATTTAACATCGGCACGGTATCAAATTCAAACTGTGGTCCTAATTAATGATGATCATTTAATTTTCATTTACAGAGTCATTAAAACTGAGAATGTCCCGCTCGAGTTTTCCAATGTAATTTTAGCTCTCTTTATTACTTCTTGGGCTAGAGCTGAACTGTACAAACTGCTGACGACTGTAGGACCAGACAAAGCAATTTACTGACACCGACAGTATTATGCATATACAGAAAAAGATGAAGAACCTTTGTTACCGCTTGGTAACTATTTGGGTGAACTAACAGATGAAATTCCAGAAGGCTCAAATTTACACACTTTTTAGGATTAGGCGCCAAAACTTAGTTATAGGATAGTTAACGCCCAAGGGGATGTTCGGAACATAGTCAAAATTAGGGGGTTACACTAAACGATAAGACCTCTCAAAATTAACTTTGAGAGTGTCTATAAATTAGTGTCTGCACTTTTAGAGTCCACAGTAATAGAAAATCGAAACAGTATAATGCGTAGAACAGGGTTCCGTATCTTTAGCTGTACAGAGACAAAGACACACCGGAAACCTGAGGTCAACCAAAAACGTAAACGAATTGATGAACATGACGTGACTGACGACGAACCTATACGAAAACGTTCAAGCATACCTGACGGTTATAGGACCACGAACGAGTAAATGTAAGCTGTATGAATGTCTCTCTGTTCTAAACCAGTTCGTTTCTTATTGAAAGTAGTTAAATCTAGTAATTGTTATTTATTTATTTATTTATTTATTGGATCGTATACATAGCATACTCAGAACATCTATGCTGTGATCATATTCAAATTTTATAGATACTCATTCTTGAGACTAGTCATTTTTAATCATTTATTGGATCGGCTTCTGCAAAACCTCGAGAGCTTTAATTTTTTAACTTGGAAGCTTTAATATTTCCAGTTTTTAATAGTTTCATTTCTTATCTTTTCCTTTCGTCGGATCAGAAGCTCGATGTTTATTGTTTATTTATTTATTGTGTATGAGTATGTATATAAAGCAAAGTCTCTATTGTATGCATTCATTTGATTACATGATGTTAAAGTTTCAACATCCTTCTACAATTTTAATCACCGGCCTGTCAAGGGCGGGGTAAACATGTTTTGTAAATCGATTACTTAATGAACGTGATCAAATATTTAGTATAAAATTTAATGATGCACTTAGATGCACATGCAAAAATACGTTTTCTAGAGGGGATACCCGACATGAATAATTTTGAAATTAAAGAAAATTCATCATTAACAGTTGATGATTTAATATCAGAAACCAATGGTGATGTTGCTAATTTATTTACAAAGTTTGCACATCATGGAAAGTTGACCGTAATATTTATTATTCAAAATTTATTTCCAAAAGGAAAGCATTCACGTGATATTAGTTTAAATGCACATTATATTATAGTATTTAAAAATCGTCGTGGTAAATTACAATTACAGTATTTAGCAAAGTACAGTATACAGTATCTATATAATGCCTCGATGTAGTAAGGAGATCGTGAATTTGTTCGAACAAGTAACATGCAAGCCTCATACTTATGTATTATTTGACTTAACACAAAAAAGAAATGATGCATTGCGAATACGTAAAATATTTTTCCTAATGAAATTATGCATGTGTACGCTACATGCATACAGACATTTTTGTTCAGCCTGAATCAAGATTTTGAAGGTGAAACAACAGTACAACATGCTCCGTGCTTTTTGCAAATGCAAGAATACAAAACAAAAACAAATTTTACAAAGTGCTTCAGGGGATTTAATAAGAACAATTTCTCAGGTAGCTAAAACACAATAAAGGGAAACATCAATTTAAATTCTCGTCAGAAGCAATGTTTACGTAGACATAAAAGGATATTACGTGCTTTATCTCAACTACGTACATCATTAAAGAAAAAATTTGTTAGAACAAAAAGGTGGTGCACTTCTAGCATTAATCTTTGGATCACTTCCTGCAACAGTAGGAAGTATTTTGAAAATGCTGTACATGAAATTCGATCCAATCTTAAATCCATAGATTCACATCAATCACGTTTAGATGAAGAAATGAGTACTATTTTAAAATGTCATGATCTTGGTGAACAACAAAAGTGGAAATTATATCAACAAGCTTTGTATCGTTACTTACAGTATACTTCATCTTCACATAAACCTATTACATTGCCTGTTATTCAGGAACGAGAAGAAGAAGAAAAATCATCATCATCAGCTTTTCATCATGATAACAATACTTCTATTTTAATATTTGTTTCACACATTTTACAATCAGTACCGAAAACACTACATATGAAAACAGATCTATTATTAAAGCAGTTGACAAGCTGATAGAATTCACTGGGATAACTCTGGTATAGTACGTATGCAAGGAAAAACAATACCCGGTACAAATACTATTAGATTTAGTAAATGATGTCGTTCGTACAAGAAAATATTCAAGAAATCCTATACGTATTCACGAATTTAAAAATTGGATAGATCTTAATGTTCCTAAAGAATTTATTTGCACTCCAGCATCAAAACTGAGTAGTAGTAGTAGTAGTAATAGTAAAAGACAACGTACTCGTAAAAAAAGAAAATCATCAAGTACAACAGCAGTATCCAATTTACTTAAACATTGGAAAGAATATAATATGTAAAAATGACAAAGTTATCAAAAATATATTATGATTATTCAAATCCTGATTCTTTATCGAGTATACAAATATTACACGTAAAACAAAGTTGTCTAAAAAGAAAATTAAAAATTGGTTAGCTTCTCAAGATGCTTATACGTTACATGCACCAGCTCGTAAAGTTTTTAAACGTAAAACGTATTATGTTAGTGCACCAAATGACACATTACAAATGGATTTAGCAGATATGCAAAATATAGCAAAGTATAATAAAAATTATAAATATATATTATGTTGTATTGATACGTTTTCACGTTATGCATATTGTGTCCCATAAGAACAAAGTAAGGTCCTGAAATGGAGAAAGCAATAAGAATTTTTTTTAAATTTCGAGTTACCCGTGTTTAATGTACAGATTTAGGTACAGAATTTTATAATCGTCACGTGAAACAATTCTTTAAAGAATATGAAATTAATCATTATAGTATTCATTCCGAAATAGAACACTCTTTAGCAGAACGTTTTGTAACAACATTAAGAGAAAAATCATATCGTTACTTTAGTGCAAAGAACACTTATCAATATATTAGTCTTGGATAAGTTTGTAAATAATTATAATCATTCATATCATTCAAGTATTAAAATGGCACCCGCAAAGTAAATGATTCCAATGCCAATCAAGTGTGGGAAACATTATACGGAAATACAGTAAATAAATAGAATACAAGTTGTAAATTTAGTCCTGGTGATTATGTCCATGCTAGTAAGCATAAACATACATTAGAAAAAGGATATTTACCTAAATGCTCACAAGAAATATTATTGTTAATAAATGTCTTAAATCAGATCCGATCACTTATAAATTGAAAGATTGGAATGGTGAGAAATTAAAGAAATATTTTATGCACAAGAATTACAAAAAGTAATTATAAATTCAAGGAAAACTTATCTCGTTCAAAAAGCATTAATACGTAAAAATGGGTGGATGTATGTAAAATGGATGGAATGTCCGTCAAGTCTGAATTCGTGGATTAGATCAGATTATACTCAGTCTGCAAGATGAATTCCAACTTTACACATGACTTTTACGTTACTCTTCCTTCAAATACGAGTAGTAAACTTTTCGATAATAATACTACAGCTTTACTTCGAGTTAAATTAGCAAAACATATTGATTTAAATGATGGACAATGGGGTGTTGCATTAACACAAATTAATATTCGAGTTTCTACAATGTTGGTGAAAATGAAGAAATTACAATTACTACTGTTATTGATGATGAAATTGAACGTCATGATGTTCCTATAACACCAGGATATTATTCATCTATTGAATCTATTCGTCAGTTGATTTCTGAGAATCTACGTACATTACAATATTTACAAAATAGAAGAAATTTTGTAAATATTGTAATGTTTATTTACAAAATGTAATTAAACATTCTTTAAAATTAGAAGACCAATGTATGATTAGTATTACACCGGAATTTCAATTTATTTTTTGGATTTATTAATGAAAATGCAATTGATATTAAAAATGTTATATATACAAAAGTTAGAAATGTTGTTCTGATATTAACAAGTGGAAAATTTCTATGCAATTTAAATTATAATATTCTCCATACGATTAATGTTTGCGTCGATATTGTAAAACAACCACAAAATATTGGACAGATAGTTCGAACATTTAGTGTGTATAATGTACAACATGGTAATGTAAAACCTTTTGTTCCACACACCGCATTATGTTAAAGTTGAAAATAAATATTATGATACGATAGAAGTAAACTAAAAATGAGCACGGGTTGAAATTAAAATTTCGTTTCTGGACTTCAAACTTGACATTTCTCTGTAAACGAAAATGATTTCCGAAGGTATTAATGATAGTTCTTATATTACATTACTTTCAAACGCTAGTCGAAATGTATATCCACCAAATAGTCGAACACATTTTATTAATCAATTAAAAAGTTATATACCATTATCAGAATCCGATTGGTACGTAATGTTAAGTGAAGTATATATTCCATCAACTTGTTATAATGATACCGAAGATGAAAATGTTATATGGTATAAATTTAAAAATGCACAGCCTATGAAAAGTAAAGTTATTGTTGTATATTATCCAAACATTCATAATTTAATAGATTAATTAAACACATATCAAGATTTAGTTTTTCAAACATTGTACATGTCGAATGTGATGAGCGTAAAGAATCTCCCACATTGTCGCCTACATTAGCATTACAATTAGGTTTTTCTTAAAAATCGGATCTTGTGAAAGAAGGTCGGGGATTCAAACAACCATACATAGATACTGGATATCCACATCAATTTTTTATTTACACAGATGTTATACAATATCAGTTTGTAGGTAACACAAAAGCTTGATTATTAGGTATAGCTACAATCTCTGATGTTAAATATGGAAAAGTAGAAACAATTACCATTGAAGATATTCATTATGTGTCACTTGTAAAATTTTGTTTTAACACAATCGAAATACTATTAAAAGATCACACAGAGCAAAATTTGCCATTTCGATCTGGGACACTGACCGTAACTCTACATTTTAAAAGCTCATTTGCATTTGTTAAAATATATAATAATAATAATAATAATAATAATAATAATAATAATAATAATAATAATAATAATAATAATAATAATAATAATGAGACCAAATAGTGTTCTTATCACCGTGGACACGAAATACCGTATTTTTGAGGTCCTGTATATTAAAGGGAAATGGTATAGGTAGTTTCTTTAAAGGGTTATTTCGTTTTGCTTTACCATTTCTTAAACAAGGTGCAAAAACTGTAGTGCGTCGGGCATTACAAACGGGTATCCAAGTTGAAGGTGATGTATTGGAAAATCGTTCATTTAAAGAATCTGTTCGCGCACGAGTAAAAGAAGCTGCTGATAGTTTAAAGACAAACGCCATTAATACATTCGGACAGTTGCTCACTGGTAGCGGCAAGAGGCAGTCACGCAAAAGGAAATCTCCTGCAATTGGACCACCAACAAAACGTAAACATATAAATTTGTACCAATGAATTTGATTTATTTTCTATACCTATGACACAAACAGCTATTAAAGCTACTACAAAAGCTGAATATCGCCGTATTTCAATATTAACCTTGGAAGGTCAATCTGAATTTGTTATTCCTGTAGAGACAGGGGAATTTATTCATCCTGCGTATCTATATCTTTATGTACGTTCTAAAATTTCAAAAGCTGATGGTACAAATTTAACTGAAGATGATACAGTAAATAATTTCTAACATTCATAATTTAATCAAATTTATATTTCATTTAATGATAAATTAATTAGTTCTTCATGACGATCTAACCGTTATGGTGCATATATTGAAACATTATTAAATTATTCTTATGATGTTTCTCAAACACATTTAGCATGTGCCACGCATGATAAATATGATAATACAAATACTCGTTTTGAATAACGTGCTAATAAGGTGAAAAATGGTAAATATTTTGAAATGTACGGACCTGTTCATACTGATATTGTTAGCTTAGATCGTATGCTTCCCAATAAAGTAAGTTTAAAATTAAACCGCAGTAAAGATAAATTTTGCTTAATGTCTCCTGAAAATACAAATTATAAAGTTGCGCTTGAGGAAGGTATTCTTCATGTACGGCGCATTGATGTAGCAGCAGATTTAGCTATGGAATTAAATACGGGAATGGTTTCGGAACCGACCAAGGTAGCTCTCACAAGAGTAGAAACAAGATCTTATACTATTTCTGCACAAGTCAAGACTTACAACCTTTATAATCTCTTCCTGGGTAATGTTCCTAAAGGCCTGGTTATTGGTTTCATCTCCTACACAGGCTTCAATGGGAAATCACATCTTAATCCCTATGAGTTTCGAAACTTTAACGTAACAAACTACAATTACATGTCGTCTCAAAACCATTTCCTCCAAATCCCCCTGATTTTAATAATGGTTTATACTTTCTAAGTTATTATACTCTGATATCAGGTACTGGTACATATTATCAAAATTATTCACATACTGTTACTTTTGATGAATATCCTAATGAATATGCTCTGTATGCTTTTACTCTGTCTCCAACAGGAACTTTAAACGATAATACATGGGATGTAGTTGGTGATTCGCCTGTAAATTTGAAAGTATCATTTTCAGTCACTTTAACTGAACCTGTCACATGTATTGTGTATGCACAATTCCATTCCTTAGCACAAGTAGATAAAGATAGAAATATTTACACTGATAACACCTTTTAATTTATTCAGTTGAGTATAATGAAAGATGTTGTCCACTTCTCTGCATTCCACGATAACGATGATGAATTTATTGTAAAAGAACTAGCAATTGTAAATCCTCATGTTCACTTTTTTCAAAATTGGATATTTAAACCACCATATCCAATAAAGAAGTTATTTGAGCCAATCATCAGTGCAAACAAGTATCTAACTGAGAATGTATATGGCATTACTTGGCGCGAATGCGATGTAGAGACTTTACATCTTCAGGAGATACTTCAATCATATTCAATAACTAGAAAGTGTTTTCTTCAAGAAATTCTTTAAAGAAATATTACAAATTTGGAAGAAATAGACTGTCCAAAGTATACTGGTTTAAGTTTTCACGTTCACAATTGTGCACATAACTAGCACCGTTTCGGACAATATAGGTGCAGTGTTCATGAAGCATTACTGTATAGTGAATATGTAAAAGTATATCATTATGTTTTACATGTGAATAACACTGATAAATACATACCTACTACAATTAAGAAAAATAATAATAATCATAATGTATAGTGACGAATTGTTAAGTGTTACTAATTGATAAAGTGACTGGTGCAAGTGTTACTGAAATTTACCACATTGAGACACTTTCTGTAATGGTGGAACCGCCTGCTGCACTTGTGATTAATATTGATACATCTGATTCAAATGGTACGCAGTGGGTTGCAGTGTACATTAATGACAAACAGGCTATTACTTTGATAGTCTTGCTATGGCCATTCCCAACAAAATAAAAAACTTTTATAAAAAAATACTAAAAAATATTTTACAAATAGTCAACAATATCAGGACGATGAATCTGTGTTGTTCGGATATTTTGTTTTCTTCTTTTGGCATCATAATATTCGCACTGAATCATTTCAAGTGTTTTAAAAAGTTCAACAAGAAAAATTTGAAAAAAAATGACGATATTGTTTATAAACATATGAACAATATTTTAAAAAATAAACACAAATATATTTTTATTTTTTATTATATATATTTACAACTTTTTATTTTTATTATAAATACAATTTTATACTTACATTTTTTAAATTTATACATTTTTTTAAAATTACATTCCTACTACATTTAAAATTACATTACTTAATCCATAAAGATTTCTCTAGACCTTTACAATAGAAGCTTGATTTCTTTGCACATAATTGATATTTAGATTGCGTATGAATGATACAGTATATTCAATTTTTGCTATCCCACTTCAAAATGTGTAAATTTAATGTTAACCAATCAATTTGTTTTTGGAAACCTAATGACAATAAATTAAAATCCATTGGAGATTTTACCAAGCAATGAAAATTTGCTGGATCATCACATGCGCTTAAACAAAACTCACGAATAATAAGTTCCTTATCAGACATTTCAAATCTTGCATTTCAATAATATATTGATTTACACATGGTAAATTTCATGTTTGCGCTTAACAAAAATGGTATAATTTCAAGCATAGAAATGATATTTCACTATGTTCTTGTTCAAACACTTCAAAAAGTTCACTAAGAGTTTTATCAAGAGATAAGTAGTTCGCTGCAAATGTTCCAATATTATGAAGATGAGTACAATCTTGGAGAATACTCAATTTGCATTCCACGCATTCAATTGGATTATTATTACGTAAGGATACTTTTATTGTTTTCAATACACAATTCACATTAAGATTTCTAGCAGTATATAACGCACATGAAACACAACCACAATTTGAATACATTTTTCACTCTGGAATGCTCGATTTCCGTCTGTCTTAAGAAAACGTCCTGTAACTCCGCGTAATGATCTGTATCAGTTACTAATTCCAGATAGGACTTATAAAATTTTTCTCTTGTTAATATTTCAATAATGTTTGTATTTACATACGGGTAAAAGACATCTTCAACACTAGGACTTGCTATAATACTCCATGCACGGGTTTCCACTAATTTTGGGTGTACATTCATACAATCATGAGTATAGGTATGATAGGAACCTTCTCTACATCCGTCGCATATTAATGTATCATTGCATACCCATTTTTCTATGGCCTTCTTTATACATTCTTGGTCCACTTTTTGACTATTACAACAACAGTCGAAACTCCAAAATCTTGTTTTTTTTCATAATACAGGCGGCGATGTTGGTGGGGTTTCTGAAACTGTTAGCGCTGATGATTGTATCGCTTCGATATCAAATTCTTCATCTGACGATGATTCGTGTATTTCTGTTTCAGCATCAGATGATGATGCTGCTTCAATATTACTTTTGCAATAATCCTTTTTCTCAAACGACTTCATGATGTTTCTTCATCTGACGATGATTCGTTTATTTCTGTTTTAGCATCAGATGATGATGATGCTTTAATATTACTTTTGCAATAATCCTTTTTCTCAAACGACTTCATGATGTATCTTTATATATTTTGTCTCTTATAACTTGTATTTAAAGTATTTTTATACCAAGAATGCAATCATGTGTTCACCTTACATGACGTCAACGTTCTTTTCTATTAGTCCCCGCCTTTCTCTGATGTTACCTAGCAATAAGGTCAATCACTTATCCAACCGCCTTTTCACTTCCGCATATCAATACAAGTTTCAATGTTCTTTTCTATTAGTCGGCGGTTTTCTTTGATGTCTACTCACCGTTGCGCCGAAGTACTTTTCTTTTACTCAATGGTTTTCTTTAATGTCTACACACAGCTGCACCAAAGTTTTTGTTAATGGGTCAGGAACTTTCTCTAATGCCTCAAGGTCAATAATATGTAAGGCAAGCTTTCCATCTGGGTTCCAAAAGCGCACGAAAACACAAGTTACTATCCACACCTCGGCAGGAAGGACATACAAAGACCATACTCTCTATATGCACCAGTACACGTACACGACGTCTTTTTAATTTTATTACACAACAATCAACTTTAATAACGAGCTTTTAACATAATCGCAATCAAAGTTTGTTCAACGAGTACATTGCGAGAGAATAAAAGATACGATCCATCAAAATACAAGTTGCTAAGCAATTGATCGAATTAAAGAAAAATATCCCGCATGAATAAAGTTTATTTCCTCCCATTTATAACAAGGAGCTTTTAATATGATCACACAGAGTGTTCGAGTAAATTACGAGAAAATAAAAATATGATCCAATTAAAAATCATTACGAGGGATTAAAAGATACAAACTAACTAACTCTATGGCCTATGGAACCCGGAGGTTCAGTGCCGCGTTCACAAAAGCTCTCCACTGACTTCTATCCTTAGCTAATTGCATCCAGTTTCTACTTTGTATTCCTATCTCTGCGAGATCCATCTTAATATTGTCCTCCCATCTGCGCCTAGGTCTTCCTAATGGTCGTTTTCCTATGGCTCTACCAGTCAAGACTTTGAAAGCGTTTCTACCTTCTTCAATTCTAGCTACATGACCTGCCCACCTAAGCCTCCTAGACTTGACGACCCTAACAATGTTGGGTAAACCGTATAATCTATGTAGTTCCTCGTTGTGAAGCTTCCGCCATTCCCCATTCTCGTTCCTCTTGGGTCCGAATATTCTTCTCAGGATCCTGTTCTCAAATACTTTCAGTCTATGTTCTTCCCTCAGAGTAAGCGACCATGTTTCACAACCATACACAACAACAGGCATGATTATCGTTTTATATATTTTAAGCTTCAAATTTCTCCACAGGATTCGCGACGACAAGAGATTCTGAACCGAATAGTAACACGAATTCCCTGCTTTTAGTCGACATTTAATTTCTTCGTGAATATTATTTTCGTCTGTTAATATTGATCCTAAATATTTGAAAGTATCCACTTTATCAAAAGATACAAACCAATACATATACCGAGTAAATGATTACGAGAGAGTTAAAAGATACGATTTGAAAAAAAAATATGTTCATACATAGTGTTTGACGAAACCTTTTAATTTTATTACATCAGAATCAAAGATTCTTCATCGAATGTTTTAGTACGTTCACACACAGTGTTCGAGTTTCCAGGGGAAGCGATCTGATTAAAATCATTACAACGGATTAAAAGATGCGGACCAATTAATATTAACATCATTTGCAAAAAACAATCTAATTAAAGGGCTGGGTTCGAGATTAATTTTATTTTAATATACTTGTTCTAATAAGCTACATATCAATTTTAAAATATGTTCACATCATCGTTGTTTTATCGAACTTTATATCGAAGGAAAAGAATAAAATATTAATACCTAAGCAAAGCTTCATACGAAATCAATCAAATAAAAATCATTATATAAGTTGAGCTTCCTATAAAAGCGATCGTTTAAAAATTATTACAAGGAAATTAAAAATACGTTATAAATAAATATAACACGTAAAACAGGTCATTTACCGTACAGGAAAAAACCATCACCTTCATTCACCACGTGGCAATTAACGTCACACGCTTTCACGTGTCATATTTACGTCGCACAATTTCTAAGGTACCGTTACCGCGGCATCCATTTGTCGTCTACAAATCTAAATTTTTACTACCTGAATTGCAGGATTGCCATACTTCATTGATGTAATTGCAGGTTGAAAATGTCTTTATTTTCGCATTATCCGACGTTTCTTTAAATCCTGAACAATAAATGCATTTCTTTGGAGACGATGCTAGGTTATAACTTTTTGGTAATTGAAACTCAATTTTTTTTTTTACATTTTTCCTTGGGAAATTTTATAATAGGACGGAAATAATTATATTTAGTCTACAAGAAAATCTAAAACGAATGGTATTTAGATAAAAGTTTTCATTTTGTTTAGTAACTAACATGAACTAATTTGAATAACTATTAAAAATATTATAGTTACGGTGTTACTGTAATATAATGCAAAGAAACTGGAAATTTGACTTGAAAAGTATTTACACTTTCGAGTGTATCAAAAGGCAGGAGCGGAAGCGGGGAATTAGGAGCGCGGAAGAGAAGCTCTTAAAATTAAAATCAATAATTTATTTGCACGCTACAAATTATCCAATATAACGTAGCATCGTTTCGAAAGAGTTACCAGGATTTAAGGAACGGGTAATGCGTAAACAAAAGCATTTTCTTCCTGGAATCACATCAATAAAGTATGGAAATCCTCCCCGTGTTAAACATTATCGTTGTTCTCCGTACAATAAACAAAGAAGGAACCCCTCCCAACAAAAAGTTCTACGAAAACAAACTACTACAGTTGCCAGTATTTAAATTTCCATGCCAAACTATAGAAAATGTTGCACATCTAAATAACTTAAGCAATAGCATTAGAAACAATATTATAATTATATTTAAAAACTGCCTTTTGTGTCTGCAATGCACCGAAGTAATACAGTACGTAGTCTGAGGCACAATCTCACATCATATTGCTGAAAAAAAGTCTTTCACTTAAGTATCATAAAGTACTTCCCTACTAAATCATTACGGGCACATTAAAATGGAAAACAATACTAAATATTAGCTATAAGTTCGAAACAATATATATAAAACCCATCAAAGAGTAAAGATGGCAAAATCATACTATGTCTAAGTACATTCTACTGCATGTTCCCGCCTATGACAGTGTAAATAAGGGAAAAGTGCACAAACATGAAAGTTCACCTCCTCAGATTTTGAAAATTCATTTACAAGTATAACAAAGAAATTCAGTTTGTTTCCTATCGTAAATTTTATATTACTTCTAAAAAGTAACGTTACTCTGGTCTCCAATTAATTTCGGAAATAAGCAGTGAAAAATTTAAGCAATTATCCTAAACAATTTATATACAGCAAGCAATCAGTCTTCCAACAGTGGCGGCTCTCAGGGAAGTGCTGCACATTTTTAAAAGAATGTATTTCCGTCTTTAATTAAAACACAAACATTAGCTAAAACTACTTGATCCGCAAAAACTACCGTATGTGGTCCCGTATATAATACAATACAAGTTCAATCTTACACAACCTCACTGTTAAAGGACGCAAAATTAAGTCAAAGCTTTAAAAAAACAAAATTAAGCGTTTTAAAAAAATTCTGATTTCAACCTAGTAATCTAAACTCTTATACGCAATGCTTGTAAAAGAATCTAATTTTTCTTTCCATGTAATGTACAACAACAGAAAACAATTTATTTATAATTAAGCACGGGTCCTTGTATGGAAGACCTAAACATAATTCCAATGGCGGTTAAGCAAAATGTTCACGTCTCAAATAGCATCGCTACTAAAGTAAAAATAATAGAACTTGTTCCTTGCTAAGCGGATAATATATGCGCCTTTTTTGTAGGACACCCTACTTTAGTTCGCTCGGGGCGAACAACGCTAAGCTGTGTCTCCAATAGCTTCAGTGCTGAATGAACTCTACACACTATCTTGGAATTTAAACTTAATTTTAAGATTTACTCGATAACCGTGAAATTGAAAACACATTTTCGTGAGAAAGGAAATGTTCTAAATGGGAAAATAAAATTCAAATTCAGGTATCCTCGACCACGAGGCTAATATAATAAAATAATATGGTCCGATCAATAATCGTACTCTCTTTTCACTATAAGGTGTGAAGCATCTAAGGAAAAATAAAAGCTAGTGAACTTCAATCTAGAACGTTGACGGCATTCGTTACACATAACACAAGTAAAAGTCAACCCATAACATTCTAGATCTTAATGCAAAATATGTATGAATTTACACAATTTCATCTCACGATTTGTTCATAGCTGCTTCATGTTTTACTGCTGCCATTAGAATAAACCATTGGCTTGTCACAAAATTTTAGAATTCAAAACCACTGAAATATTTATTAATTATTTTCTCAAGCATCAATTCCACTGAGAGCAAGAATGTTCAGTATTACATAAAGTCAATACTTTATACAAAGTCATAAAGCCATACTATTATCAATTGAAAATCTAGTAGTGTTATGTTGGGTCGATAATATAAAAGTTTGGTAACCGCTGGTAATAAGAGAACATCATAAAATGTAATCCTATAGAACTGTTGTCACAATTTGCTGAGCGTATTACAAAAGATAAGAAAAACAAAAAGTAATGTTGATAAAATTGCGGTATGAGCAACCAAATAAGTCATAGTTAATGTTCTTATGCTCCAGCCTCTTCGCTGAAGTAATGATGATCTATTTTCTTTTTTACATATACACATGTAATCTCAAATTGATTCGTAGTTAGAAAACCTTAACCACCAACGCAATGAAGTGATCAACGTAAAACTGAAAATCCACATGCCTCACAGCTAAATTCCAATAAAAATCGTCTGAAACAGATATAGTTTCCTACAACTTATTATTCTTATTCTGTACTGCATAATAATAGTAAAACACACAAAAATCTCCAAAACGGCACACAAAAGTTTGATATCAAACTGAAGATGCCCGAGAAATTCCAACTCAATAATAATAATAATAATAATAGATCTCTTTCTTACTAACCGTTTACGCTGCGTGTGTTTAGCATGAGCAAACCCAAATCTGTTCCCGACAAAAGATTAGGTTCCACTTTAGGTCCACGTCTCATATAACTAAAAACTGAAAATTAAATCAAATAACACTTAATATACGTAAACAAGAGTTTCATCCGCAGCGATGGTTCAGATCACAAGATTAGTAATAGAATATTATTTAAATAATATCTGTCCTGTAAATATAGGTCCTGGTTTCATATAGCCTGAGTATTGACCATCACTTAACTACATCTATCTGTTCTCACAAATTGATTCTTACTGATATAAATAACCTCGGTGCTAAAATATATCTTCCAACATTATCTATATTGTAGTATTCAGTGTAAGTAGTCACAGGTTCCATTCCGGGATAAAGACCACCAACCAAAACCATTAAAATATTTCAACCAATCCACTCTGAACAAACTTTTCCTTGAATTTACAGCATAAATAACATATAGGTCCCACATCTCTTCCCGCAATCGTTTCTTTCCCCGCAAATACTATAATCAACAAAACGTTATCCCCATACATATATGAAGACGGTATCTAAATCCTAGTATATTCAATTTTGATGCGTAATCTTCATCCTGCATTACGCTAACAGCACAACTTAACTAAATTAATAAAAATAACAATTTACCTTACTGCTCCAAACTCCAGTCGTGAAACACAAATATTTACAAAATTCTGTCTTGTATAAGGAGTGGTAAAGAAAAGAAAAAATAGAAACATCCTATACCGTACGAATCGGTCCTTCAAAGAAAACAAACCGACAATACAAACTTGTTCCACTCTCAACTTCAAACAACAATTTAACACAATCCCATTTCTTGACAAAAAGTCAGGTCAAGTTAATAATACAATACGAAAAATGAAGGCATTCTGTTTCCCTACAAACAAAGAAAAGTCACCACGCAAAAGGTGAGATCCTGTTCTCTCTTAAAGTAAGCAACAATTAAAACCTACTTCCAACTAAAAGAAAGGTGAAGAAAAGATAAGGATTTCTTTCCTTTCGCGTTAACAACGAACAATACTTAAAAATATAACTTTTTTCATCTTACCATCCCTTAACGATCCAAAAGAGTTTGCAGGTAGTTCCAACGACTAATCTAATCCCCCATTCATTTTTCTTCGTCCTTCCACAGATTTCAAATAAATTGTCTTCTTTTCAAAGTGTTTTGCAATAAATTATTTCATTGCCGAGGTGACTTGAGTGGGCAAACAAGTACTCCATAGATATATTTCTAGTTCTTTTCTCATTATCCAACATTTTCCCCCCTCTTCTCTCTTTCTTCTTTCAAAGAAAGTATTTTAGAATGTCCCAAAGAGGAAAGGGTGAAATTGATTGAATGATGAGCACTTGTAATAAGTCCTACCTACAATAAAAAATCGTGAAAGGAAAAAGGTAAAACAATGTGTAACTTTATTTTATATTTTCGAATACTTCAAAGAAGTCATATTCCTTCCATGGAAGGGTATCAAATGTATATCATATGAATGACAAAGCAGCGTTTGACTTTCCAAAATTTATATCCCTAAACTGACTTTTCTCACAATACACAAAAGAAATGAAATTAATAGGCGTATCTCTCAAACCCAAAATGAGCTTTATTTTTTAAAAAATATCACCTACCTACTTACCAATAATAACTAGGATGTTATCCACTTTCTCCAGACCTAGGTGTGAGCAAAAGAACTTCAAATTTCTGTGTAATTTCACATGTCAATTCAAACTAAAGAAATAACGCGTAACGACACTCACGTCAGGCGGTACTCTCAATTATTTCTCCAAGGACTCGCTAAAAAAAAAAAAAAGCAAGTAATTTTTCGAATTTCTAAAATGTTTCTCAAACCATACAAGTGCTTTCCATTCTCTCATAGTTCCATTAAAAACTCTAGAGGGTCTCAAAGAAAATGTGTGTTCCTAAACAGATATCACACCTAGTTCTGAAACGAACACATGGTCCAAAATTCTTTCTCAATTACATGGTGTAAAAGGGTATAAAATGCGTCAAAAATACGGTAAAAGGATATAAAATGCCCGAAAATATACGACAAAAAACTGTAAAATTTCTTAGAAACAGATATATTTTTATGATAGGCACTGGCAACACATGGAGGACATCCTAGTCAACTACCCTAGTTAGCAACATTTTTAACTTACTGGCATTTCACCTGCAAAATCTGTTCCAGTGAATCGTAAGTGATTTTCATGCGAAACCACCTGAACTGTTTACAGTGTATATTTTATATGCGTATTTTTCGGCTATATTGGATATCATGTAGAAATTGTGATCCATTTGTATTATTTTCCTCATCTTCTAGTGGTAATGGACCTTTACAACAAATTTCGTTTTTGTAGTACGAGCAGTTTGGTTCAGGATGTTGTTCGGTCATATTGGTTTTCAGATGGCTATATTTTGAACCGTTTAGTGCTTTTCGTACATGTCTAGTGATACTGTACTTCCATAGTACAATTCGTTTTACAGACACGAGTCGTTGACACATTGACATTTTGATCGGCCATATTGGGTTCAATACGTCAACGTCCGCCCGCGAAATTTCAAACCAATAGATGTGTAGTGTTCATACATATATAAATCTGCAAAACATTAAGTCAACCTGCCGATGTAAAGTGGATGAGAGGTTGCTTGCAAAGGTCGATTGGCATGACTTTCGGGCTGCCATATTGGCGGGCATTTTTCCTTTGCTGTCGGCCCAGCATATTTCACCAGTATTGTGGCCCTCCTCTATCTAAATATATGCAGTTTTCGGATCCCCGATTCTTGGGAGAGAATCTTTACTGTCAGATGAGCTTCGTATAACATACAAAACAACTTTACATTCAGATAGTTATCAAAATAATAGATACATTTATCTTATTAATATGGCGGAGGACCATCTTAAGCATGTATTCCAGTGTGTAGTAAACTCAAAATTGAGGCACAAAACTCTTGAGTCAATCCCAGTGCTATGGCAGGACAGTCATCAATGTGGTGCAGCACTCAGTTGCATCAGAAATAATGGAGGATGACATCTGTACCGGACGCACTTCAGCAAATGCCGCCACGTGCTTTCAGTCTTCCATCAACAACAACGGCAGATCCGCTCGAATGTGTAAGTAATTACATTCACATCAGCTTCCGTATTTGGGTTGCTTTTGTTGGTGCGGTGAGTGACTCGATTTCGTGTTCGGAGCGAAGTCGGAGGCTGCTCGCTGGGCCTTTTTCGGCCAGTAGGTGCTATAATGACAGCAGACCGCAACCTAGTTACTCGAATTGTTTTGAGAGCTTCTGTCAGCCATGTTCATCTTGTATTTATCAATTGCTAACAACACGCCTTAGCGCACATTATATACGGTATTATTCATGGTATGAAAGTTTGTTCAAGTTTATTCCATAGGGGTAACTCTTCATTCAAGGACGCAACATTGAATTTGAAATCAACAGGTGATTTTTTTTTTATTTATGGCTGAGGTGATAGAGGGAAAAATGTTGAAACGGATTTTGGTAAAGAGAACGACACATAAATATAAATACCATTATATAAAAGTTAAACGAATTTTAAACCCAAGATGCAATTTAAAATAAGTCTACTATTGCATATGGCAGGAAATTTTCAATTGTTACATACATTGAAACACTCATTTCATAGGAATGAATGTATATTGTGCAGGGGCGGATCCAGGTCGGACTTTTGGGGGGGCGGTGGGTTGTAATACTGCTACTTAGAGCTACTTTTAAAAGCTCCGAACTATAGGACTGGTTTTATTTATATATAAAATAAGAAAGTTTCCTCTTCTGGGAGGGAGGCGACGGCCTCGATCGCTCCCCCCTCGATGCATCCCTCATAGCGTGGAAATAATACTTTTATTTAGTTAGTTAGTTAGCTTTCTAGATATATTATTAGAGAGAGAGAGAGAAACAGAGAAAGTAGTAATGGCCCCACCTGAGGATAACTTTTGTCCCCTGGGTCCCTGCCTCAGGACCCATGGTCCCTGGTCCGGGGTCAATGACCTAGGGGTACATAGGACCATCCCCTCTAAATTTTGGCAGGGGTACCATGGTCCACCCCCTAAATTTTGGCAGGGGTACATAGGACCACCCCCCTTAAAGTTTGGAAATTGCGAAATCTAAAAATTGGATGTGGTAGCCTAGGACAATAGTATGTACCTCTATCAGTATTGGGGGTCTATGTCGTTCCCTATCATGGGTAAAAATTGCCAAAAATTCTAATTTCGGAGGTTTTTGACCTGATTTATCGCCTTTGATGCGATGTTATTATTCTATGTGGTTATATGGGTGTATACAGGGGTCCATTACCTTTTATAAGACATGGGTATATTAATGCACCTCTTGAAAATTTTGGGAGGGTACCTTGGCCCACCCCTTAAATTTTGGAAATTGCCCAATTTAAACATTTGGTATTATAGTACTGGACTCTAACATGTATTATGATAAATTTGGGTGGTTCACCTCGTTCCCTTTTAGGGGTACAAAATTGCCAAAATATAAACGTAAGCAATACGTTGTACCACGTGTTTGGTATTTTGGCTCATTTTATCACCTTGGATGAGGTCCTATTACCTTATATAGTTATATGGGCGTATACAGGTGTCCATTTCCTATCATAAGACATAGGTACATTTGTGCACCCCTTTAAAAATTTGGAAGGGGTACTTTGGCTCACCCCTTACATTTTGAAAATCGCCCATTTTATATATTTGGTATTATAGTATAGGACCCTAATATAGATCACTATAAATTTGGGTGGTCCACCTCGTTCCATTTTAGGTGAACTAAATTGCCAAATTTTAGTACAACCACGTGTTTGGTTTCTGGCCCAATTTATTCCCTTGGATGTGGTCCTATTATCTTATATGATTATATGATCATGTATAGGTGCCCATTCTCTATCATAAAACATAGCTATATTGATGCACCCCGTTAAATTTTTGGGAGGGGTACCATGGCCAATCTTTTAAATTTTGGAAATTTTCCAGTTTAAGCATTCGGTGTTATAGTACAGGACCTCAACATGTATCATGATAAATTTGGGTGGTTCACCTTGTTCCCTCTCATAGGTAAAAAAATTGCCAAAATATAAACATAAGCAATATGTTGTACCATGTGTTTGTTTTTTTTCCCAATTTCTCCCCTTTGATGTGGTTCTATTACCTTAAATGGTTATATGGTCATGTATATGGGTTCATTTCGTATCATAAGACATGGGTTCATTGATGCATCCTTTAAAATTTGGGTGGGATATCTTGGCTCATCCACTCGGTTTTAGAAATTGTTTAATATAAGCATTTCATAACAACCTCATATGAAATAGTGTTCTGAGCATTTGAACATGTTTATAAGTTTTCTCTCATCAGCTCTGATCGTGATTAATGTTCGGAATGTAGTAATATAGTGGTAAAGAGTAGATCGTGATAGCATTGTGTTCTGAGTTCCACAAGGAAAAACAATCAGTAAAACGAATACTTGAAAAGTTTAAATCCTTTGTTTAAATTTTGTTAGTGTGGATTGGTTTCCCTTAGTATATATTTCTTTACTCACTGAAACAGAATATCGTGTGTATTACTCCTCACGACATATCACAAGCGTTCGTACTCATTCAGTAATCAGAGAACACGGTGGTTAAGTGGTGGAGTATTCATCTCTGGTGCGATGGTCCCCTAGTTCGATTCCAGGCTATGTAAGTTTATTGTGGGCAAATATCGTGTTCGTGAGTTTTCTCGCGGTTCTCGCATTTCCTCCCACATAACCATTCTACCAATTATTTTATAATCATTCACTTTCATTTAATCATTCCTCTCTCTTACCGTACAGGATATAAATGGGGAACATGTAACCTGAAATTTAATTTCATTTCATACAATAATCAGCCAATCGGAAATATCATCATTATTGTGCTGTCACCTGTTTATTTGTTCATTTAATTGTTAACTCATGTGTTCAAAACACTTCAACCGATCTCTAAATTTAAACATTGACCCCTCTTACGAAATTCTATCATTTATATCAGTTATACCTAGGTATTTATTTCATGGACTAATATAATTAGTTACGAGCAGTGTTGGGAAGTAACGTAACGCAAGTAACGCGTTACTTGTAAGGCGTTACTTTTTAAGTAACGTTTCCTAGTAACGCGTTACATTTTTTTCAAAGTAACTGTAACGGTAACGCGTTACAAATTTTTAAGTAACGTACCTAGTTTGCGTTACTTTTTTCGCGTTATATTTCGGATGAGTAACTACAATATACGTATATTTTTTTTTCAGAAACAAATGTTTCTTTCCTGTAAGTGAATTTCTCAGAATGAAACAATCGAGCATGAACTACTTATGTCAGTGACCGACAGTCACAGACACACAGAGAAACAGATAAGTTCGTAGTGCCACTTACTGTTTTTTGAAGATAAGGACAGCCTTAGGGAAATCACATGTACTGATTAAAGCACCTGGAAGATTTTGTCGTAGATTTTGACAGCTCCAAATCAATACATTCAGTGAGTGAACTAGGAGTGCAATGATACCGGTAGTCTATTTTACTTTGATTGGTGTTGCATTTATAAAGATGGGAAACGAAAATATTTTACCGTTCGAACATTTGAATGAATACTTTTTTCTGAAAGGTTGAGGAAGATGGTGGACAGAATTTAAAAGTAAAGTGTCTGAAGTGCCCCGGCGGAAAATATTTATCAACAACTAGGGTGCCATAATTAACGATTTACAGTAAGGGGTTAATATGAATGAACTGTTTTCTGATGAGCAGACCTACTTTATTACTAGAAAATAGTTTGCTGATGGTATGTAATATTGGAGTTCTTTCAAATCATTTTTCTTATCTTAGAGTCCCGTTGATTATTGAGTAGCGTAATGTTTCTCTATATTCTGTATTTTTAATTTTACATAACAACATTGTTATTATTATATAATTAGTTTAACAGACTAATAATAAGCAACAATTTTTTCTAACGTATAGGGATGAGCACGAGTCAAGCTAAAACTCGACTCGACTCGAATTCAAGTCGAGTTTCGAGTCAAGTCAAGGGTAATATCCTCGAGTCGAGTTCTGAGCCGATTCAGTTTTTCGCGTCGAGTTTCGAGTCCAGTCGAGTTTGATAAATGGCTCGTTCGTTTTAAGTCGTCTTGAAATCATGGCCTGATTACACTGGAAAACGAAAGCCATGAGAAATGTAAGCAAAACAGTAATGTGGAATACTTTTAGTGTTGCTCACGAGAGGGGACACGGCTAGCATCTCGTCTCGTCTCGATAGCGAGACCACAAGAGATTTTTATAACAAGCTCAGCTCGTCTCGGCTCAACTGAGAAGATGGCTCGAGCCGGCTCACTTTGGGTGAACCATCGGCTCGCGCTAGCTTGGTAGGGATGAGCCATTTGCTCGGTTCGGCTCAACTGAGCCGAGGGCTCTAGCCGAGTCGGTTGGGTGAGCTGTTGGCTCGGCTCACTTCTCGGTTCGGGTTGATAGTGAATAAGCTGTAACCGAGCTGCTCGAGTCGTTGATAATTCTAAACCCGGGCCAAGCAGTTTTGAAGATATTTGGCCAGTGCCCTATAACTGTTAACAGTGTTTGGCTCGAGCCCGAATACTCAACCTAGATCCTCAACCCAGATTCAGAAGCTCGTGAACCATGTCCTTGACTCCTAGACTTTACGACTACCGAGGTTGGCAATCAACTAGTTTTTTAGTATTCAAATACAAACCACCTATCTTTTTTTTATATACAGTGTTGTTATAATAATAATAATAATAATAATAATAATAATAATAATAATAATAATAATAATAATAATAATAATAATAATAATAATAATAATAATAATAACAGTTGTAGTAGTAGTAGTGTCATTGATAATAATTATACTGTCTATGTAATATACTTGAAGAATGTACTCGAAACTACACACCGGATTTGGCTCGAGTCGACTCGAAACTGGACCCCAATTCGAGTCGAGTTGGAGGAAATTTTTCGAGTCGAGCTCAAAGATGTCTATTTCCAGTCGAATCGAGTGTCAAAGAAAACTCGCTCGAACTCGCTTGTATCCATCCCTACGAGTAACGCAGTATGGCATTTTATCAAAGTTACATTATATGAATATGTTCATATATCAAGTAAAAATTTGTCCTTGAATTTACATAAAGCGATTCAGAACGTGCAATAATAATAATAATAATAATAATAATAATAATAATAATAATAATAATAATAATAATAATAATAATAATAATAATAATAATAGCGGTAGTAATTGTAGTACGGAAAAGTGAAGTCATAATTTTTTCACATTTTTAAAGCTTCGGACCTAAAAGTAACGCGTTACTAACGCGTTACTTTCGAAGTAAAGTAACAATTACTTTTGGGGGGCAAGTAACGCATTACATTTTAAGAGAAAGTAAAGTAACTTGTAACGCGTTACATTTTTACAAGTAACTTACCCAACACTGGTTACGAGTATATTCCATTGGGTTTAAGAAAATCGACTCTGAAATAATATTGTTAATGTGGAAATTCCCAGACAATTCCCAGAAAGCTCATACACATGATTATCAACTTAAATTTGTGTGTGCTTGTATTAAATTCAGTGGAAAATTTACATTACTTTTACTTATTACCTTTATTTACTACATTTTATTTTGAATTTATTTGTTCTCTATTGAAGAACTGTTGCCATACACAACTACACTGCTACATACCAAGTGTATCATGTGCTTGGTTTTTTGCGCAAAACTTTTATTATTTCCTTTTCATTTTCTTGACATGAGGAATCTTTTCCCCAAATATTTACACGCCTTATTTTAGATTCTATATAATAACTATCGACAAACAAAATTGAAAAATAGAGTTTGCAAACTACTGTACCTGCTTGGTGTTGTTGATTTTAACAAGAAAAAATGACAATTATGTTTTCCATAGAATTTGAACTCAGTAAGTCAAAGTAAGGCAAAGTGGTGTCAAAAATGAATTGATATATTGTCTGACAGCCAGCAAGTAGCGGCGGCTTATATTTTTAAGCAAAGGTGCCCACTTTGGACTAGCCTCACTCAACCTCAGGCTCACAACATCTTTTCGACCTCTCGCTCACTTGACCTTACACTCGTAACACCTCGACATGACGCTCACTCAACCTCAAACTCACAACATTCTTCCGACCTCACGCTCACATAATCTTTTCGATATCATGCTCACATCATTTCGACATCACGCTCACTGGATCTCACACTCACAGCATCATTTCGACATTACATTCATTCGACCTCAAGCTCACAACATCTTTTCGATATCACGCTCACAACATCATTTCGACGTCACGCTCACTCGATCTCACGCTCGTAACATCTTGACATCACGCTCACTCAACTTCACGCTGACATCTTTTCGACATCATGCTTACTCAAGTTGACGCTCACAACATCTTTTCGACATTATTCTCACTCGAACTCACCTCACAATAGTCCGACATCACGCTTCCTGAACCTCACGTTGTCCTCATTTTGACCCTACCTTCATTTAACTTTACGCACACATCATCATTTGGACTTTGACCACCAGGAAGTCATTTTCACGCCTTCAAGTTTCAATGCAGCAGGTAGCCCATTTGAAAGGATGATAAAATCTATTCTTGAATTTGATTTTCTGGAAGATTATGTCGACTAGATTAAGGGAATTCCTTTTACAAACTCATATTCGTTTTCAGTACATATATTTCTTTACTTTATGGAATAGAGTACGAAAAGAAAAGAAAAATGTTGATATTGAATTTCATTTTCAAATTTGCATTTTTCATTTCAAGTGTACATTACATTACATAAAATATCGAAGCTGTTATAATCTGAAATGAGATTTGCAAGGAAATTATTTCTTCATACGCTTATTTTTGTATCATTCCTAATTGTTTCTAACTTTTACATTCCCAAAAGCATTCATTAGTGTTGCCATGAGACAAGAAATAAAATTGTCTCGTTCAGTAATTTGTTGTAGAACTCTCATATCAATTCTCGGATTCTTTCTAGTCTCATCTCTATTCTCAGAGCTCTTTTTCTCGTTTCGTCTCGTTTCATATATGTCCCTATTTTCTTTGTAATTTCATCTAGAAGTTATCAGAATTCTTCCGTGTCACGAGAAGTTCACAAAGGGCCTGATGCATCAACATTTAAACCATACTTATTATTGGGTATATTGTGTAATGACTTTCATGTCTTTAAACGTTGATAAATATTCTTCATTGTGTTTGTACAATCTTTTTATCAATTTGTAGTTTTTTTCTATTACAATGAATTATATAACACTAAAACAGTAATTGAGATGTAAAACTTGGTTGAACTGGTGTTCCCCACGAGTCGTTTCCTCGTCTCCTCCTGAATTTCAAAATGAGCTTTTCGTCTCGTCTCCGAGATGGGAAAGTTCTCATTTCGAGGGAAACACATTCATGAAGAGACTTATGAGGAGACATTGAACACCGTCTCGCCTGGTAAATGATCGGGTTACATGCATTGGACCGACAAGGCGTAGGACCGAAAGCAGTTACCTGCATACGATCGAAATAATAAAAAAATGCATTATCTTATAATTATGCAATATTAAGTAACAATTATTTTCTTGAAGATATATAGGAGAAAATCGTCATAGGACCGAAACTTCATACGATCGATACCGACAAAATAATAATATTTGTACGATACATTTACAGTGTTATAAATTTTTGTCAGTCGGTGTAGAGTTTCTATCTAGAAATTTTTAACTTTTGAGAGAAGCAATCCTTATTTTGCTTTACAACCTAGTGTGAATTATGAACAATGTTTGTCCTGACATCCTAATGGAAGAATTTTACTTTAAAAAATTAATATTAATCAATAGGCTATAAATACGTTTATATATTGGGATCTTGTATGTTTTGTTGATTCCTGTTTCGCCAAATGCCTTAACCTACAAAATTATCGCACACGTGTCCAGTCAGTCATTTCCGACGAAACAGAAATTCCTGTTTCGCCGAATCTTATTTGACTGAAAACGAGTTAAAAGGGAATTTACGTACAGAAAAGGATTTTCCCATCTAAGTCTTCAATTTCTTATGGTTAATTTGAAAATGTTGCCAATTTTCATGGAAAGCCATGCGTACCGTCGTCGAACATTACACTCCAATTAAATTTTCTTTTCCAAAAAGAACATCTAAATTAAGCGTGCTACTTCGTGATTCTCACTTATAATTAACTATCAAACAGAAACATATAATTAAAGTTTTAACAAGTCTGACTTGCGCCCTATGTTCCAAACAAGGAAAGGTTTGATTATTTGGTGGAAACATAGAGAGACGAGGTCGACGCGTTGTTCCCTTCGTAAGCATTATAACCTTTCTACTTTTCAACATATTTCTTATATAGAGTAAGTGTGTTTTATTTGAACATATTTAAGTTATAATTGTTGCTGACATGTAAATGGGACTTTCATGGTACCAATGGCGAGAATTATTTATTTGTAACTTAGTTTCTGATGTATGATTCTTAATTTTTGATTTATTATTAATTCGACTGGAACCTGCCAATAAAGTAAATTAATTAACAAATGAAAATCAAAGCGCTGGAACTTACTGTCGAACAAAATCTCTTTTAGGACGGCAAATATCAGTCTATTAAAAATCTCTCCATTACATTTAAATTTCTGTCTGTGCCATAGAGACTTGTCATCGGAATCGCATAAATGAACTTGTGTGTTAAGGGAAATGTTATGGAGTATTTGCGTAAATTATGGCAGCCCAAATAAGTTTCATAAATGTATATGTTGTATGTTTATAAGATTTTCAATGTAATTTGTTTTCTCAATCGATAAGCAATCATTTTGAGAACGAAAGTGAAGGAACAAATAATAATTTTGAAGAACGGCACTCGAAGATGAGGAGAAAGTCAATTTACTGATCATGAAGATACATTCAGGTTTATAACCTTGACGCAACAAGAATAAACAGAAAACGATGCATTAACGTCCATGTTGCTAGCTAAAAATTGTTTGCCCAAGAGTTGAAATGGAAGCTTAAAAACGAACGCCTTAAAGTATTCAAGACTGGACTTCTTAGTGGTCACATTGACTTGAACCGCTGTGACACACTGCATACATTTATAGGATTAGATAATTAGTAACTGATCACAAATAATTATACTTCTCTCAATTTACTCTGCATATATACACATTCATTTTAATGTCTTGACTTTGATTGTATTCGCTAATATAAAGATTACTTTTATTTACATACAATCTGTTCATAGTTGTAGGACTTTTTTTCTTTCTTTTTATATGACACGGTTTCTTAACTACTGTAGCGGACAAGGTTCCATTTTGAAAGCACACCTTTTATTTTAAAGTTTCATTTAGTTAATTTAAAAATCAGTTTTAAATATACGTGTAGTGTGTCATGGCTGTAGATCTTTTGTCTTTCAATTTATATGACACGGTGCATTGACTACTGCAGCGGACAAGGCTTCATTTCTAAGTCACATCTGATTATTTGCTTAACGTGACTCTTTATATATCCATAGCACGTTTTTCAAATCTTTTGGTGTGTAAAGACCACAAACAGAACATGGCAAGGCCACAGAACATGGCAAAGAGTAGAACAGCAAAAGGGGTAACCTAACAGCATTATCTTTCGGGAAAATGGGTCTAAAGCCGCATGATCGGCAGTCCTGATAGAGAATTTTGCACCGTCCGCAGCCTGTCTCTACATACCGCTCAACAGTCTGCATGACATTCCATGAAGATCGGCTTCTTAGCTGTCAAATTAATTTGACACTTTCTGTTAATCTGTTTCATACTGCAAAATTTAGAGAATTACATGTAGTCTAACTTTGTAATCACATACAGTCTATTTTCATTGCATAGTTCTCACATGACGTGGAGCTTCCCCATCGTGTTTTTGCCCCGACATTATATTGTACTTGTGATCATTTCCCGAAAATAATGAGGCCGAGTCTAAAACAAGGATGTTAGAATTTAACAATAATGATTATATTTTTCTGGCTATGCCACTACACTGAGGATTAGTATTAGGCATTAGAAAAAAGTATCAATTTCATTCTCCTGTGATTTTGTGCCCTTGAGCTAATCCAGTTATTTTAGGGAAAAAAGCACGACAATATCGTAAAACAGATCTAATTTGTAATTTCTAAAAGGAAAACAAAATAAATCAGAAAAGAGTAAAAAGGAAATAATCAAGAAACGCCATTATTCTAAATTTAATTTTACATTGCATAGAAACGATTTCTTTTCGTGTCTCATGCAATTAGCTTGCAATCGTTCAACATTAGCCGGAAGCAAACATGCAGATAGAGCAGAAAATAGAAAAAAAAAAAAACATACAACGAAACTGCAGACATAAGATGGAAACACACTGAAGAGAACGTTCTCATCACAAGCAATTGATTTGCTGAGATAGGGACGCCAGATCCTTCGAACAACGCCGAGCGAATTTACAAATAGAAGCAACAATTTGTAACACTAAGCTTTTTACCTCGGTATTTCAAACTCGCAACATCTCCGTGTGCGAGATACTCCGATTTGTCTTATTTTGTTATTTAAGCATATACGAATTTGAAGAGGAAAATACCTAAAATGAGAAAAGGACTGTCATAGACTTTTAGGGTATTTTAGAACCTTACGAGACACCCTCGTGGTCCTCCCAAAAGAGGGAAAATCACCGAAAACTTCGCCCATACAGAAAAGAAGGAAGAGATGGTTGCCTAGCAGTCTACGATGCTGGAGTCCAGATTCCTAATTGGTCGCCGCCCAGAGCTGATCTCCAAGCAATTTAGATGCTTAATGGACTAAAGACCTTCCCACCTCATTTTTCGGACTAAGACAAGTGACACTTAACAACCTTCAGGAACTGTGTATTAGTGAAGTGTTAGTGTGAGTGTTAATGCAGACTACAACGAACTGGAATGGATGGAACCAAATCCGTAAGTAGTACTCATTTATTGGCAAATCCGAGTCAGTTGCAGTTTCTATACATATATTCTCCATTCTGCTCTCTAATCTGAATGTTTCCTTTTAGGCTGTGTTGTTTCCAATCCAACACTAACCCAAAATTTTATCGGGAATTAAATTTCAAATTAGATTCGTTTTAAGAAACAAAGGCACTCGCATTAAAGCCTCACACATTGCCTTTGCTGTGAATGAATGTTTCCTTTCTACTCGCACATTTCCTCCTCGAAAACTGTGTACCTTTCATTCACCCAAAATGCTCTCCCTAATAACTTAAAAATGAAGATACGTTCTAGGTTGCAGGTACGGAAACCTCATCTTGACAAGAACGTTTAATGTGCGCTGTGCCCTGAGACCAGGTAAGACTCAGGAGCATATGCACACAACGATATTGTTCTTTCGGGGAAAGTCCACGAAATTCACGTTCGATAAGTTTGGAAAATAAACATTCAGCCTCTATTTTATTTTTCTTAGCTTAGTTTGCAAATATGAATATTTTTAAGCTTTAAATGTGATTTTATTTGACATTAATTTTTATTTACATATAAGTTACTTACGTAGGGCGGTTGTAGATGAAAAACTTTTTTTTCTTTTAAGTTTAGAAGACACAGTTGACAGTCTTACGACGTATTCCTATACTTGGAATTTGATTTTGTTTAGTAATTTAAATATCACAAGTTACATACAATAAGCTCAAAATTACATATTTATTTTTTCGATTCAGATATCAGTCTTTAGACTATTGTAATCAAGTTCTTTTTATATATATATATATAACACGCAACTGATTTTTATTTCCCTGATGTAACTCTTTAAGATTATCAACAGAACGTTTTTCAAGTTATTTTATATGAATAATCATTAGATTGAATTGTCAAATTATTTGTATGGATATTTGCAACGTGTGGAATGATCTAGTAGATTATGCAGGACCTTTAAAACTCAATTCTCGTGGCTGTCAATCATAAGAATTTTTTAAACTAACAATCCTTTTGAACTTATATCAAGTAAGTACCGAATTATATAGAATAATAAAGCTATTATTGATTCCCTCTCTCATCTGGTGATTTCAAATACAGTTAATGAAGGATAATAACTAATCAAAAGTTATTACCTAAAGATACCATATTTAGACATTTTGTGGGAAAGAGTTTTCTTCTTTGCGCTTAACATTAAGTGGAGTATTTTGTTCCATAATCAGTCTAACCTCCATTAAAATTAGTAACACAGCACAAATCAAGGTACAAATAAGTTTATACTTTGCTGGGAAAATCTCTTTCTGAGTATAAATTCCCTTTAACTAGTTTTAGGCCAAATAGGAACAATGCAAGCACACACAAACTTAAGATGATAATTATGTCTATGAGCTTTCTGGGAATTGTCCAGAGCTATTATCGAACTACTTTCCACATTAACAATATTATTTCAGAGTCGATTTTCTTAAACCCAATGGAATATACTCGTAACTGATTATATTAGTCCATGAAATAAATACCTAGGTATAACTGATATAAATGATAGAATTTCGTAAGAGGGGTCAATGTTTAAATTTAGAGATCGGTTGAAGTGTTTTGAACACATGAGTTAACAATTAAATGAACAAATAAACAGGTGACAGCACAAGAATGATGATATTTCCGATTGGCTGATTATTGTATGAAATTAAATTAAATTTTAGGTTACATGTCCTCCATTTATATCCTGTAGGTAAGAGAGAGGGATGATTAAATGAAAGTGAATGATTATAAAATAATTTGTAGAATGGTTATGTGGGAGGAAATGCGAGAACCGCGAGAAAACTCAAGAACACGATATTTGCCCACAATAAACTTACATAGCCTGGAATCGAGCTAGGGGACCATCGCACCATAGATGAGTACTCCACCACTTAACCACCGTGTTCTCTGATTACTGAGTGAGTACGAACGCTTGTGATATGTCGTGAGGAGTAATACACACGATATTCTGTTTCAGTGAGTAAAGAAATATATACTAAGGGAAACCAATCCACACTAACAAAATTTAAACAAAGGATTTAAACTTTTCAAGTATTCGTTTTACTGATTGTTTTTCCTTGTGGAACTCAGAACACAATGCTATCACGATCTACTCTTTACCACTATACTACTATATTCCGAACATTAATCACGATCAGAGCTGATGAGAGAAAACTTATAAACATGTTCAAATGCTCAGAACACTATTTCATGTGAGGTTGTTGGAAAAAAAGTTGAAGTTTCAAAGTAAAAACACACGCAATACATAATGAATCTCTGCTAATATCCCTCCCGTTTAGGCTTAGAAAGTCCCGGGCACAAACTAGCGATGGCGGCTGGAAATAAAAGTCTGCTGCCTATATAATTTTAATCCAAAATATGAAGGAACAAAAATCAAATTGTACTTGCATTGTCATGGTGCCTGATATTGAGAACTAACGTCTAAGTCAGAAGAAACATTTTCGAGCGCTTTTTTTTTATGTTGGTCTTTAAGCAGCCTAATCATCTGTACAACTAGCATGGCTCTGTTTGCTATAGCTTTCTTCAGCTCCAAACCACAGCGATGACCACGAATGCATTTTCTTTGTCCAAATATTGTAAAAACAGTAAAAATGCTATATAATATGAATTGTTACACCATTACGGTACGATTGGTTTAGCAACTCTGTGTGGTGATCAATTGCTAATATGTACACCTTGTCTCAAAAAGGTTGAGCGCATTCTTTATTAGTGTTTTGAGGCAAAAATTTTCAAAGTCCAACTTCGGGTATCTTCGGTAAATAGTAAACCAGGTTCGAACCTCCAAGCCAGCCTTTGCAATCGGGAAAAAGTTTGCAGATGTGTTTTTCTTCTTTTAAATATAATAAGACTTGTTACCAAGTGTAGAAAAATAGCAACATTGATTGAAATATTTAATGATACAATATTTCGAAACTTTGTATTAATGTCAGCTCATGTTTGTTTGTCCTTTAGCTCTCCATACGTGATGGAACATTTAGATATGTAAACGAATCTTTCCATATGTAAAAGAATGCTCAAAGTTAATACATAGAATATAATTATCACCTGAGTACTAAAATAAAAGTCAAAGTAGAACAAAAACAGCGTTTCTAGTGGGTATGAATGTCATAATTTTCTTGAGAACCGTTATACATCGCTAAAAGTACCTTAGCAGAAGTCCTTGTGTTAGCTCACTGGTAAGCTGTTGGATTTCAAATCATAAGGTTATGAGTTCGAATCTTCTCTGGGTCAATGCCTTTTTTAAAAATTATATTTTCCGCAATGCATGAAAAATTATATAAAATAATGACATTAAATATATCAGTTGTATATATATAACATAATCATTGCAGAATGTAGTAATTATTATGTTTAAAATATAAAATCTGAGATAATTTTCACAGTAGGTCGGTATTATATATGAGAATGTTAAATGCAAGTTAGGAAAATCATTTAATAGCAATAAATAAATTATGTAGTGTATTTTTTTTGCAGCTATTTGTCATACAGATGTAACTTCTCAATATTCTCAATACAGCATGTCATTTACATTCGTGAAATACAGTATATTCCTACGGATATAGAAAGTGTGTAAACAGAGTATCCAAAGTCGGATCCTGCTTCAAGACACATAACTTTTCCCGATCCCCTTAACGTCACGGGAAGAAACACAAATTCTCTTTAGAACGGAATATCGTTACTTAGAGTCTCATTCGAATACGTTGAATATGCTTTTGTATATTCATTTCTCTCTCTCTCTCTCTTTTTTTTTCGCTTTGTTTATGTGTTGCGGAATATCCCAAGTTGAATACAACATTTGCAAAGTATATGACCATCAGTGTAATGGAATACCGGAAATTGAAAGTCGTGTTTCTTCAGGTTGGATTTGCGTGTTCATGTTAGCTCACTGGTAGAGTACGGGCTTGTTAATGAGGTCGTCTTGAGTTCAAAGCCTGCAGAGAATAATAATAATAATTATTATTATTATTATTGTTAGTAGAATTGCACAGAAATCGGATTCAAGGAGTGGTTTACTTCTAGAAATATTTTCAGAAGCGTTTAGGTAGCCCTGAAAAGGACTGTTTTCGGGAGTTAAGGCGGGGACATTGTGTCCAATACTTATTTTATTTATTTAAATCCGCTGACTCCAACAAGAGAATCCCAATTACAGGAGTCTTACATAAAATATTACATCTATGTTATCAATTTAAAACAAACACTAGAATAAAAAAAATTCACCCTTCTGAATTTATTACACGCCCTATTCTTCTGGGCATGGAATCTATTAAATGGGTGACAAATTTATCTCCTTCCCCTACCTCCAGCTATGCTTCGGAAACAAGATGCCACAGGTCATCTTGGGTTCTGGTGGATCTGCCTCAGGCCAACTATCCCTTAGAGTACGCTTCACTTCTGCCCACATATTTTCCATGAGATTGAGGTCTACTCCACGAGGCGGCCAGTCAATTAAATCAATCTCAGGCTGCCCTGCGAACCATTCCTAAACCACACGGGAAGTATGTATTGGCGACTGGTCTTGCTGGAACTGAATTATACCATCAGGCTGAAATACTCGTACAGATGGCACCATGATATTACTCATAATATCTAAGTACTGAGCACTGTCCAGGTGTCCTTCAATTCTGTGAAGCTGTTCTGCTCCGCGCCTGAAAATCCAACCCCAACATGGAATAGATACATGGCCACTGCGATTTCAAGCAGCAACACATTCAGGGTCATATCGGGTGCCTCTCGGGCGATACACAAAACGGCGTCCTTCATTTAATGTTGTGAATATGGATTCATCTGAGAAAACCACGTTTTCCCAATTGAGACCCACATTCGCCTGTGCAAACGCGAGACGGTAAATTATGTGGTCGTCTGAGAGTTTTTCCTTCACGGCAGCAACACAGCCACGTAACCCGGCATGACGAATCCTTCGCAGAGCTGTATGCTTACTACCAGAAAAAAGAGAAGCTTCCCTTAGCTGTCTAGACGTCCTTAGTGGGTCTAGCCGGGCTTCGTTTACTAATCTCGCATCTTTGGCTTCGGTTGACACATGCGGACAACCAGAAGATCGTAAATTACCAGTTTGACGTGTAGGACCATATTTCCGAATCCATCGTTTTCCTGTAGAGGCCGGGACACCTACTCGCCTGCTAGCTGCAGTTGCAGAATAGCCTTCCAACTCCCATAAAGTAATTACTGCTGTACGTCTATCCATAGTTACCAATGTTCTGAGCTGTGAGCAGGAAGCAATAGGTAAAAGCTAGTACCTGACGCGTGGTTGGTTAATTGAACGACACGCCTATTGTGGGGAACGACTTGGTCAACGACTCGCGAAAGAAATCTGAAAATGGTGCGCCGTAATAATAATATTAAAAACAGTCTTTATAAAGGAGTATTAATACATACGAAAAGCTGTTTAAAGAATGAATTGTTATACTGACTTTACACGTATAAAAACACATGCCATATACCAAACAGATTGAGCGATATGATGATAGCTGTATTGAGACGACACTTTCGAAGTCCAACTTCGGGTATCTTCTGAAAACAGTAAACTAAAGCTGCTGGTTCGAACCTCCAAGCCCACCTTAGCAATCGGGATAAAATGTACAGATATGTTTTTCCTTCTATTAAATATAATAAGACATGTTGAAATGGTATTAAGTGTAGAAAAAAAGTAAAGTTGATTGAAATAGTTAATGATACAATATTTCGAAACTATATATTCACACTCTCGTTTCGTCATTGTGATTTCCATACGAAAAAAATAATTTACGTATGAGCTCAGTTATATTTTAGAAGCAGCTTCCGAAAAGCGGTCATATTAGCTCAGTGGTACACCCCCGAGCGTTTAAATCGTGAGTTCGATACCCGTTCAGGTGAGATTCTTTTATGATATTCTACTTTCCTCAATGCATGAAAATTATGTAAAATAGTTACATTACAATTCATCAGTTGTATATATCAGTTGAATATATATAATCACATCATTTCACAACATAAGCAATTCTTATCTTTAAAATATAACATTTGAGGTATTGACAGAACGTCGGTATGTTATATGTGAATATTAAATACAAATTAAGAAAATCGTGTAATAGCAATAAATAAGTTATGTAATGTATTTATTTGCAGCTATTTTCATACGCAGGTAACTTCTCAATATTCGCATTACAGCATTTAGGTAGAGCATATCGAAAATCGGATCGTGGTTCAAGACAAAAAACTAGCTAGCCCCAAACTGTCACGTAAGAAACTCACGAATCGCAAAAGTAAAGTGAAGAGATTGAGAGCGGTAATACCTTAATCGCTCTCTCTCAACTCTCTCTTATCTGCATTTATACATATAAAAGTGTATGTATGTATGTTCCAACATAACTCATGTATGCCTAGAGCAGGGTTTCTCAACCTGGGAGTCGTGGCCCCTAGGAGGTCGCGAAGATAAGCGGAAGAGATAAATATAGTTAGAATCTAATTCCGGAAATTATTTTGAATTTTGTTCTGATAGGCATACTTTTATTTTTTATACATACTATAAAGAACAATAAAAAATAAGTCTACTGAACATTGTCAAAGGGTGCAGAGTTGTTTAAAAATGAATTTAAATAAAAGACGTATGATATGATATGATACTAATGAGAACTGTATATAGAAATACTAGAAAAATACACATGGAACAAAACCTGCACATTGAAATACAATTAAAATTGAAACCTAATGAGATACCTAAGCATGGTGTAATTTCACTAGTGCAGAAATGCCCGGTTCAATCTTCGTGACGAACATTATGAAGCCATTTTCAACTGATAAGCGATTTCTTGTCTTTGTTTTAATGTTTACCATGAAAAAAAAACTTTCGCACAAGTACGATGTAGCAAATGGAATTATTACTTTTAAAGCAGCAGATACCAGACCAGGATATTCTTCTCTCCTCATCAGGCAGAACTTGTCCAAGTCTTCGTTACAGAAAACCAGTTGCAAAGACTTGTAGCATGATCATTCTATTATTTGGTCAAGAAGTTGTGGGCTTAGATCAGATACGTTAATGGCCTCTTCAAAGAAGAAGTTTAACATCCATCTTGAACCAGCACCTTCGTCGTTGGGAATATAGATAGTACAGTTACTGTATCCACTGTCAATGCCGGGCGCCGAAAAAAGGGGGCACAAATTTCGTAGGAAGTGTGTTACTCATGTTAGGAAAGTAGGGATGCACGCGAGACAAGACGAGACGAGAAATGGAAAAGTCTTGTCTCGTCTCGCAACCTCAAGCGTTGGTCTCATCTCACGTAAGGTCTCGTCTCGCAAATGTGAAGTCTTGTCTCGCGTCTCGCGCGAGACTTTCTTGCATGGTCTCGCATATATTCTAGGTCAAAATTTTGCAATGTGTTATTCTATGGCTGTTAATGAATGATGATGTGATATTCTGTCCGAAGGCAGGTATTTGACCTAAAAGTCCCTTGGCAAGGTGAATGGTGGTTTGCCATTGCTTTCCATGGGATGAATGTTCATAACATCCTAAGGAGACGGAACCTAGAGTTCAATATGGTATCCGAACTTGTGTCCCCTCCGCTCCAAATTAAAAGAAAAGTTGTGCTGGAATTTGATCGCTGGACCATTAATTTTCGTCAAATTAATAGCATAATTTACAGGAAAACCAGCATAAATTGTTGCTGGATCCAACATTGTTTTCCAGCTTAGAGGTCTCCAGCAATATTTGCCTCTTCTAAAATATCGTCGCCACTATCAACATTTATACGTTTTGGTCGTTTCCTTGAAGGGTAATTTTCCAGTATAAAGATGTTTTTATACCACCAAAAGCGCTTGTACACAACAGAAGAACTCCTCACAACACAATACGACCCAATTCTTTTGGTTCGTTCGGGCTTGTAGCAATGTTGGATTATCGCATTTTATCAACTTTCGCTTTCAACTTATTCTGCCAGATCTAGAAAATAAAATTACTGACAGATATAGGGCCATTCCTACCATCTCCCACGAAACCTATAGGGACATCCTGCCAAACCAGTATTTGAATTAAACTTCCGAACTAGAGGGGGGTGGTTTTGATAAATATAGAGAAAGAAACTACTTATTCCATGTAAAAATATCATGTTATTTCTGCGAGCCGGGCCAGGGATAAACTTTGACGAGAGGGGATTTCTCCGCCATTCCCCAACATTAATCGCTAGTGAATGTAAAAAAAAAAGAGTTAAAGTAATGTGAAAAAGACAGAAACAACAGAAATATCATATTTCGCAGCAATAGGGAGTCTTATTCGCTTTTCAGACCAAAAATAGAAGTTCATGTATTCGTGCGCGCCCGCGTGTATATGTTTGTGTCGCAAAATAAAGTCCTAAATCTATGCTGTAATAAATTTCCAATTTACAAAGCTTTTCTTTTTTAGAAACTAAAGAAGGCTTTAATTCTGAAAATTAACCTTGATTAATAATAAATCTCATAAAATGTCTATTGCCCCAATCACTTTTTTGTTCCTGGAGGTATTAACGCTCAACTTAGAAAACTCAATAAATGTAAAATTACTAAATATACAATTAAATGTAATTCATAAATGTTGCGAGACTGCGAGAAGTCTCGCGAGACTTCTCGTGCGAGACTTAACCGAGTCTCGTCTAGCGTCTCGTCTCGCATGGTTTAGTCTCGTCTCGCGTCTCGCATAAAATTTTCACTCTCGTCTCGTGTCTCGTATCGCAAATGCGAGACGAGACGTCTCGCGTGCATCCCTATAGGAAAGTGCATGTGCACATGTATAAAATAGAAGGAAAAACGTAATAAAATGTGCTCAAAATCAAGAAAAGGCAGAGTTTACTTTTGAAAATTTTATTGAGCTTCGTGCCAACCATGGTGGTGCTTCGCAGCTAGTCTGTCGACCTCACTCAAATGTACGGAGACATCGTCGTATACTCTCGCCCCGAGCGGTGATTTTCCATGCCACGGCACTGTTCACTATAAACAAGAAATGGATTCTACTATTATAGAAATAGGTATGTTAAAAATCTCACACAAGCTTATTATAAAACACAAATTATAAAAGGGTCGCTGGCAAGAGGATGTGATAAAAGGGGATCGTGATAGGAATTAGATTGAGAACCACTGGCCTAGAGTAATTTTAACCAAATTTCTTATAGTCTGAAAAAGAGTGCTGTCGGGTTACCTATGGTGAATGGGAGGGGGATACATATAAAAGATTGCTAGAAAATGATCGGTATTAGTGTCGAATTCATAGTTTTCGGGGTCGCTTAGATAAATAGTGTGACTTTCGATTTCGCTTAACTCCGATTAAGCTCTCATTAGTAGGGATGAGCACGAGCGACTTTTCTTTGAAACTCGACTCGACTCGAAACAGACATCTTTGAGGTCTACTCTAGGACTCGGCGCGAAAAATATCCTCCAACTCGACTCGGATTAGAGTCGAGTCAAACTAAAACGAGCCAAACCTAGACAATACATAGACAATATAATTATTCTATCGTCAATTATACTACTATTACTACAAATAATAATAATAATAATAATAACAATAATAATAATAATAATAATAATAATAATAATAATAATAATAATTATTATTATTATTATTATTATTATTATTATTATTATTATTATTATTATTATTATTATTATTATTATTATTATTATTATTACAACACCGTGTATAAACATGAACGATAGATGGTTAGTAAAGGAATACTAAAAGCTAGTTGACTGCCGACGTCGGTAGTCATGACGTCTACAAGGCAAAGACATCGTTCATTACCCTAAGCTGTAAGCGTCGGTGGACTACAGATGGTCAACTATTGACCTCTCGCCAAAAATTGGTGGCCCCGCAGCGACAATCCGCGGTGGCCCCAGTTCCATTTTGAAAACTTTACTACCAGGGGCAGAGACGCGATGAAACGACAACGAACCACAAAATTACTCTCCCAAAATATGTTAAAATGCCTATATGTGTGATTTGTTTATATTTAGGTGAGTCAAAAAAACACAAAACAAATACCCCGGGGAGGACGCGAACTATCAATATTACGATTACTAGGCACGTGTTCTTCTGATTTCCCTACGGAAACGATCATAAAAAGCTTTTTTGTTGATGGATAAATCATTGACGTCTTAATTTAGCCAATCAGACAAACCCTTGCATCTCGAGTTCTAGGAGGTGATACCGTGAACCGTTTCAGATATATTGCTTTCTGGTGGGGTACTATCCATGTGCAAAATTTGAGCATAATAGCCGACATGCATCTTTGGTGCCTCTTATCTTTAGTACAATTTTAACCAGAGATGGTGTGGGTCAATGAAAATTTGATTCACGACCCACCATGATCCAGTATCACCCACCACCCAAATGACCCATTGGCCCACTCTGACCCATCAACCATCGTGATCTACTCTGACCCACCACCAACTATGAACCACTCTGAACCATTGCGACCAACTCCGACCCATCGACATCAACTCTGACCCATGATCCACGTCCCCTTCTCCGTTGACTAAAGAGGCTACACTTGTAATAAAACAAGACTGTGAAATTATCACTTACCGGAGTTTGAATTTCTACCGTCAATGGCTCAAGCACCTCTCTGTTACTATGCTGGTGGATCTGACCTTTACGATATATAATGGCAAAGTGTTTCTCAACTTCCGAATTAAAATGAATTTAAATTTATCATATATAATTATTTCTTTGTTGCCTTACAGACACATTTCAGTAGAAAATAGGATGAAATTTGAAAGTCTCAAATCAAGGAAAAGTAGACCAACGTAAAAAAAGAAAGAAAAACTAATTTTCTATATCATTAAGCACCTGGAGTGCCACTCTTTATCTAATCCACCTCGAAAATTATGGATTCGACACTAATGTCGGTCTTTTATATATATATATATATATATATATATATATATATATATATATATATATATATATATATATTAAATTTTGATGTCGATGTCAGCCCCTTTCATTTCTCCTAGGAGAGCAAACGGATACTGCCACCGTTAGGACTAAATTTGGTCTTAAATGACATTAAAATTTCTACCAATTAATTTAGCGACCAGTGTTGCATTTAAAAGCTCGGCGCCTCTACGCTCGAATATGCTTAATTAGTGAATTTATTACATTTAAATACCACTCACTACATGCTACAGCTAGAACTACGTAACAAAAAATAACAAATGTGAAACGTGTTCTGAATTATTTTTAGATTTCTTACGCTATTATTATACATATTAGAACAGTAAAAGAGGATTGTTCATGAAATAGTATATTTGCTCTTGATTTTTAACTTTTTCATACGGAAAAAAATTAAAATATTATTCAAGTTTTAAACTTTGCACTCTGCAAATATATTGCCCTCTAGGCAATGGGACTAATGTGAAATGTGGACTAATGTGGACTAATGGGAAATGCCGCAGTTAGCGGCGCTGAAAATTTACAATTCGATTCTAATATCGGTTGATTTCGATATTTTTATGTCGCTACGTAACCGCCCTGGACGCTAATGGGAACTTAATTGGACTTGAATTGAAAGTAGAACTATTCACCTAAGCGACCACGAAGCTATGGATTCGATACTAATATCGACCCGTTTCTAGCATTTTTGATATGTATCCCGACAGTACTCTTTTCCAGACTGTAAGAAATATAGTTATAATTGCGCTAGATATATCAGAATTATGTTGAAACACACACATACATCCACTTTTATATTCTGTATAAATAGAGAGCGAGCGAGAGAGAGCGACTAAAGGCATCACCACTTCCACATTGCAAAAGCATATATCAGGAATTGAATTGAAAATCTATGTAAAGACTTTCTACTGTGGCGTGCTTCATAAGGACAATTCCAGTCTGCTCACGTGACCTTTGGGGTTCATGAATTTCTTGCGATCGTTGCGACTTTGGATTCTCTGTTTAAACCTTCGGTTTATGCATCGAATAAGTTTTCAAGAACATAAATGACATGCTGTATTATGAATGTTGAGAATTACCTTCTATATGACAAATAGCTGCAAATAAATACACTACATGATTTATTTATTGCTAGTGAACGAGTTTCTTAACTTGTATTTAACATTCTCATATATATAATACAGACCTACTGTGGACACCTACCTATTTCAGATGTTATATTTTAAACATAATAATTACTACATTCTGCAATAATTATGTTATATATATACAACTGATGTATTTAATGTCATTATTTTATATAATTTTTCATGCATTGCGGAAAATATAATTTTTTAAAAAGGCATTGACCCAGAGAAGATTCGAACTCATAACCTTATGATTTGAAATCCAACAGCTTACCAGTGAGCTAACACAAGGACTTCTGCTAAGGTACTTTTAGCGATGTATAACGGTTCTCAAGAAAATTATGACATTCATACCCACTAGAAACGCTGTTTTTGTTCTACTTTGACTTTTATTTTAGTACTCAGGCGATAATTATGCTCTATGTCTTAACTTTGAGCATTCTTTTACATATGGAAAGATTCGTTTACATATCTAAATGTTCCATTACGTATGGAGAGCTAAATGACAAACAAGCATGTGGTGACATTAATACAAAGTTTCGAAATATTGTGTCATTAAGTATTTCAATCAATGTTGCTTTTTTTCAACACTTGATAACAAGTCTTATTATATTTAAAGAAGAAAAAGACATCTGCAAACTTTTTCCCGATTACAAAGGCTGGCTTGGAGGTTGTCTCAAAAAGGTTGAGCGCATTCTTTATTGGTGTTTTGAGGCAAAAATTTTCAAAGTCCAACTTCGGGTATCTTCGGGAAATAGTAAACCAGGTTCGAACCTCCAAGCCAGCCTTTGTAATCGGGAAAAAGTTTGCAGATGTGTTTTTCTTCTTTTAAATATAATAAGACTTGTTATCAAGTGTTGAAAAAAAGCAACATTGATTGAAATATTTAATGACACAATATTTCTAAACTTTGTATTAATGTCACCACATGCTTGTTTGTCATTTAGCTCTCCATACGTAATGGAACATTTAGATATGTAAACGAATCTTTCCATATGTAAAAGAATGCTCAAAGTTAAGACATAGAACATAATTATCGCCTAAGTAGTAAAATAATGGTCAAAGTAGAACAAAAACAGCGTTTCTAGTGGGTATGAATGTCATAATTTTCTTGAGAAGCGTTATACATCGCTAAAAGTACCTTAGCAGAAGTTTTTGTGTTAGCTCACTGGTAAGCTGTTGGAATTCAAATCATAAGGTTGTGAGTTCGAATCCCTTCTGGGTCAACGCTCTTTTAAACTTATATTTTCCGCAATGCATGAAAAATTATATAAAATAATGACATTAAATACATGAGTTGTATATATATAACATAATCATTGTAGAATGTAATAATTATTATGTTTAAAATATAACATCTGAAATAGGTAGGTGTCCACAGTAGTTCTGTGTTATATATATGAGAGTGTTAAATACAAGTTAAGAAACTCGTTCACTAGCAATAAATAAATCATGTAGTGTATTTATTTGCAGCTATTGGTCATATAGAGGGTAATTCTCAACATTCATAATACAGCATGTCATTTATGTTCTTGAAAACTTATTCGATGCATAAACCGAAGGTTTAAACAGAGAATCCAAAGTCGCAACGCTCGCAAGAAATTCATGAACCCCAAAGGTCACGTGAGCAGACTGGAATTGTCCTTATGAAGCACGCCACAGCAGAAAGTCTTTACATAGATTTTCAATTCAATTCCTGATATATGCTTTTGCAATGTGGAAGTGGTGATGCCTTTAGTCGCTCTCTCTCGCTCGCTCGCTCACTCTCTATTTATACAGAATATAAAAGTGGATGGATGTGTTTGTTTCAACATAATTCTGATACATCTAGCGCAATTATAACTATATTTCTTACAGTCTGGAAAAGAGTACTGTCGGGATACATATCAAAAATGCTAGAAACGGGTCGATATTAGTATCGAATCCATAGCTTCGTGGTCGCTTAGGTGAATAGTTCTACTTTCAATTCAAGTCCAATTAAGTTCCCATTAGCACCCAGGGTGGTTACGTAGCGACATAAAAATATCGAAATCAACCGATATTAGAATCGAATCGTAAATTTTCAGCGCCGCAAACAGTGCCGCATTTCCCATTAGTCCACATTAGTCCACATTTCACATTAGTCCCATTGCCTAGAGGGTAATATATTTGCAGAGTGCAAACTTTAAAACTTGAATAATATTTTAATTTTTTCCGTATGAAAAAGTTAAAAATCAAGAGCAAATATACTATTTCATGAACAATCCTCTTTTACTGTTCTAATATGTATAATAATAGCGTAAGAAATCTAAAAATAATTCAGAACACGTTTCACATTTGTTATTTTTTGTTACGTAGTTCTAGCTGTAGCATGTAGTGACTGGTATTTAAATGTAATAAATTCACTAATTAAGCATATTCGAATTAAGTTTTATTTTTAAGTTAGGGATGAAGGGTCGGAGAAATATGTAGTTATTGGGGCACCGACAGCAAAAGTGCGTAGAGGCCCCGAGCTTTTAAATGCAACACTGGTCGCTAAATTAATTGGTAGAAATTTTAATGTCATTTAAGACCAAATTTAGTCCTAACGGTGGCAGTATCCGTTTGCTCTCCTAGGAGAAATCAAAGGGGCTGGCATCAAAATTATATATATAAAAGACCGACATTAGTGTCGAATCCATAATTTTCGAGGTGGATTAGATAAAGAGTGGCACTCCAGGTGCTTAATGATATAGAAAATTAGTTTTTCTTTCTTTTTTTACGTTGGTCTACTTTTCCTTGATTTGAGACTTTCAAATTTCATCCTATTTTCTACTGAAATGTGTCTGTAAGGCAACAAAGAAATAATTATATATGATAAATTTAAATTCATTTTAATTCGGAAGTTGAGAAACACTTTGCCATTATATATCGTAAAGGTCAGATCCACCAGCATAGTAACAGAGAGGTGCTTGAGCCATTGACGGTAGAAATTCAAACTCCGGTAAGTGATAACTTCACAGTCTTGTTTTATTACAAGTGTAGCCTCTTTAGTCAACGGAGAAGACGTGGATCATGGGTCAGAGTTGATGTCGATGGGTCGGAGTTGGTCGCAATGGTTCAGAGTGGTTCATAGTTGGTGGTGGGTCAGAGTAGATCACGATGGATGATGGGTCAGAGTGGGCCAATGGGTCATTTGGGTGGTGGGTGATACTGGATCATGGTGGGCCGTGAATCAAATTTTCATTGACCCACACCATCTCTGGTTAAAATTGTACTAAAGATAAGAGGCACCGAAGATGCATGTCGGCTATTATGCTCAAATTTTGCACATAGATAGTACCCCACCAGAAAGCAATAAATCTGAAACGGTTCACGGTATCACCTCCTAGAGATGTAGGGGTTTGTCTGATTGGCTAAATTAAGACGTCAATGATTTATCCTTCAACAAGCAAGCTTTTTATGATCGTTTCTGTAGGGAAATCAGAAGAACACGTGCCTAGTAATCGTAATATTGATAGTTCGCGTCCACCCCGGGTTATTTGTTTTGAGGTTTTTTGACTCACCTAAATATAAACAAATCACACATATAGGCATTTTAACATATTTTGGGAGAGTAATTTTGTGGTTCGTTGTCGTTTCATCGCTTCTCTGCCCCTGGTAATAAAGTTTTCAAAATGGAACTGGGGCCACCGCGGATTGTCGCTGCGGGGCCACCAATTTTTGGCGAGAGGTGAATAGTTGACCATCTGTAGTCCACCGACGCTTACAGCTTAGGGTAATGAACGATGTCTTTGCCTTGTAGACGTCATGACTACCGACGTCGGCAATCAACTAGCTTTTAGTATTCCTTGACTAACCATCTATCGTTCATGTTAATACGCGGTGTAATAATAATAATAATAATAATAATAATAATAATAATAATAATAATAATTATTATTATTATTATTATTATTATTATTATTATTATTATTATTATTATTACTATTATTATTTGTAGTAATAGTAGTATAATTGATAATAGAATAATTATATTGTCTATGTATTGTCTAGGTAGGACTACACACAGGATTTGGCTCGTTTTAGTTTGACTCGACTCTAATCCGAGTCGAGTTGGAGGATATTTTTCGTGCCGAGTCCTAGAGTAGACCTCAAAGATGTCTGTTTCGAGTCGAGTCTAGTTTCAAAGAAAAGTCGCTCGTGCCCATCCCTACTAATGAGAGCTTAATCGGAGTTAAGCGAAATCGAAAGTCACACTATTTATCTAAGCTACCCCGAAAACTATGAATTCGACACTAATACCGATCATTTTCTAGCAATCTTTTATATGTATTCCCCTCCCATTCACCATAGGTAACCCGACAGCACTCTTTTTCACACTATAAGAAATTTGGTTAAAATTACTCTAGGCCAGTGGTTCTCAATCGAATTCCTATCACGATCCCCTTTTATCACATCCTCTTGCCAGCGACCCTTTTATAATTTGTGTTTTATAATAAGCATGTGTGAGTAGTATTCATAAAACCGGTTTGGGGCCACTTCCTCAAACCAGGCTTTTTTATATATGAAATCCTCCAGCATAGAATCTAATTATACACATCGAAAATTTAAAATCCACCACTAGCCATAGTATTTTAACAAAGAAGAATGCACAAAGTAAATTGGATAATTGCACTGCATATAGGCTTTTATGACATTTAGAAATAAAAAAAATGAAGTAAGTATTTTGAATATTTTATATTTAATAAATCATGAAAAAGTGTGTAATTTGTGGAGAATTAAAACAATACCAAGAGTTCTCTAGAAATGGTAATACAAGACGAGATGAGTGTAAAGCATGCCGGAAGAAAATGAGCAAACAAAATGATGAAACAGAAAAAATGGGCGCGTTTGCTTATCATGTTGTAAATCCTGAACAATTATCTGAAAAAGAATTTATAGACTTACAAAACGAACTGAATTATATCAAACTAATGTTTTTAGAATTTTACATCGACTATAAGAATGGAAAAGTTCAACTTGATGAAAGAGCAAAATATCATCTTAATAAAATACATGAGCTGTGGAATAATGCATTACCCTATAAGAATTTAGACTATTATTTCAGTTTTAAGAACCATCATATCTTTATCAATTATATTAATAATAAAAAGTGGAGTGATTTTTGAAATGGAGGGTAAGGATGATGCCTTATTCAAATTGGGAGTAAAGATAAATAAACTACTGTTTTATGAAATTACTCATAAAACGCTTACATCTAAAACTTATAACTTATAGTGCTGTCTTTAATTTAACAGATACTTTTTGTTTGATTAAAATCGATTCACAAATGCCCGAGTAATAAGAAGATGAACTTTAGACTGTATATAAGTATTGAATAAATGCACAACCAAACAGTATATATATATTTTCATTCATCTAACTCACTAATACATGCACACAGACACACACACAATCCAGTTTGCTTGGTGAGAATAAAAAAATAAGTTGAACTAAAGCCAAGGTTGTCTACTTCCATTGTATATGAGAATGATTCCACATGCAAGTTGCGTACGTGACTTCCATATGAACATAGCTGTAGTAGAAGTCACAAGTTGCATTCCCTCAGGCAGTCTAGATGTTTTTCTTTTCTTTCTTTTTAGTAGTCAAGCAGTATATGGAAGTGTAGTAGTAACAATACCAATCCTGTCACGTTATTCCGTCACGTTATCTAGTTACAATTTTCTCTCTCTTCACAATCGAAAAAGTTTTAAAATTCTTAGTTGTAACGTGATGAATTTTGCCTTCACGTGACAAACAGGGTTGGAAACTAATTCTTTTTATCATGTTTTTCCAGAATTGTTAAAATTATGAATTAAGCTCTGAAACTATTACAAATGACAGTTTCGTCATTATATCTTTGTGGTAATAACGTCTTATATTTTTCATCTAAATGTACTAAAACTCGTTGACCATAACGCTGTGTTTGAATCAATTTCCATAATGTTATCTCGTACGCTTTACCTTTTTCTAACTCATCTATGCGAAGGAATCTCAATGCTTTAACATCATTTTTTTATTCAAATAATTAGCCATAGTTTATTTATTATAAGGAAAATGTTCGTTTTATGAGAAATTCTTAAAACCAATCCTCATTTACATACAGAACTCAACAGTTGGATAATTATCTTTTAAACCAGTGTATTTGATTTTTATTCCATCTTTAACGATCTCATTAATCATTTTATCTGTTAAGTGTTTTGTAAATCTAGGTGGAAGAAAGACCTTAAACTCCTCACACTCAGCTAAAATGCTCTTCCCAAACTTAGTTTTAACCTTTTCCATTTTCACAATCTTATATTCTGTATTTAATTCTAATTCTCTTAATCCAATAACTTGTTTTTGTTCAAGACTTCCAAGTTTATTTAAAAGCTCAATATGACTTGACATCGTATTTATTATATAGAAAATCAATGAACACTCTTCAATTTTTATCTTCACCAAAAAATATTTAATCATTTTTTATCAATTTCGTTTATGGAAAAACTTTAATAAAACAATACAAACATACATTTAACTATCTAAAACTCTTCTACTACTTTCTCATTCTTAGGGTCATATGTAAAGTTCTTTTGTCCAATTAAAATCGCATAACATATAGTATTAGCAGCCACAGCTTCTGCAAAGTCTACTACAATCTTTATGTTTGTTCTCTCATTTACCGATACATTCTTCCTCTTACTACAATTAATCACATACATTGGTCTGTTATCTATAAACTCTTTAGGATCATAGTACATTTCGATATTGCCACATGTTATTCTCTTAAATGCAGTATAATCTTCGTACATCTTAAAATAATCCTTGTTAGCAATATCTAAGTTTCTTGATTCTTTTGGAAATACCTCATTCCTTCCATTCTTAAGATAGATATTCTTTACCTTACAATGATCAAACTTACTTGCATCTGCTGTTTGTTTGCCACTTCTATCAGTTTGGAACATTACAACTACAAAATCAGGCATATCAAATTGTCTAGAATTAAATTGAGTAGTAACATCAAACTCCAAGAAAGAACCTACAACAGTCTTCTGAACACATTGATAAGTATGGAATGAAAACATGATTTTAGGTTCTTTAATAATATTCAACTTTAACTTGTTTTCATAATTAGATTCGTATTCAACAATAGGCATTCTTATCTCCATGCTCTTTATTGTTATTTTTCCATCATGAGGAGCTGCTGCACCTGCCCCTGATCCAGTCCATTTGTACAAGACATCGTTATTGTTGTTAGCTTTTGTAAATGTTATTCTCAATCCGCCTTTCCACATAACCTCTTTATAATCACTTAAGAAGCCTGGAATTAATCTTAATGGGTACAAAACACTAAAGTCCTTTCTTAGACCAAGTTTATCATCTGTTTCAAATCCTGCCTGTTTTAAATATTCGACTTCTGGTTTGGAAATCTTTAATCTTCCAATAGCTGTAGATGTTATTCCTGGTAGTTCAATCTTATCTATAACAACTCCATGCTTTCTAACCTCAATTTGAGAAAAGAAGAATGGGAAGAAGTTATCTACAAGTTTTATAGTATCATTTGCACCAAATGTTCCTCCAACTGATGCACCAACAACTTCAAAAGTCATATGACAATCTGCTTTGTGTGGATGTATGAAGCCATTACCAACATTGAAATCAAACTCAATATCTTTGTTAGCTTCATTCAGATTATTAAATGTTCTTGTGTTAGCTTTAAAACTCTCTAACTCGTAACTCTCAACACTATCCATTTATTATAAAGAAAATCTTGAAACAACGCTTTTATGGGATATACCCATAAAAGAATCATACATAATAACAATTAAAACTTATAATCCAAATCCTAACTTAACCTTAGCATTCATAGCAGTACCAACCCCAAAAGCAGCTAATCGTTCACCAATTGACGCATCACTACTAAATGCTCTTTTCCATGCTTTAGTTTCTAGTTCCTTATCTGCAATATGTCTTGACTCTGTATCTTTATTGTCTCTGTAGTATATATCGTGTTCTTTACAAGCCTCATCTAATGGATTAATACCTTCATCACCTCTTTCTAACCTTTCTTGAAGCTTCGTAAAAGGCCCGCAAAATCTGAAGCCTGGTATATGTAACTCTGGTATCCCCTTCATGTTTAAAATCTTATTCATTAGTCCTTTCCCAAACTTCTCATCATTCCAAAATCGTGGTGGTAATGTATTTAAGATCTTAATCAAATACCCTATACCTTTTGGATCATTAGGAATAAATTGTGAAAGCTTGTTATTAATCATACTCACTATACCTACTTTCTCATTATAAAAGTTATGATTACCAGCCTTTTCTTCTCCATCTATAACTATTAACCGATCAATTAACTTTCTCACATCATCCATCCATATATATTCTTTAGGTATCTCGGTATATTGTTTAATTCCTTCACCAGTCCTTTTAGGAGTTGGAGTTAAAGATGGTTTAATATAATTATCCCAAATAGGCTTGATAATATTAATGTACTTAGAACCTCTATTAGATGCTACTTTTTTATCTCGATTATATTTTTGGAAGGCAGCATCTGATTCTATTATTATTTCCTTGTACTGTTCAAAATCATCATCGTCATAATCTTCGATGGTTTTATTAGTATTCACCGTTAACAATTCCCATAGACCTTCTGTTCCTTTATAAGTTTTACCATCAATTATCAAATCATCGCCATTCACTTTAACTTCAGAATTTCCTACCTTATTTATTATTTTTCCATCTTCTTCTACAGTTCTTATTCCAAATACACTATCATTTCTTTTACTATAATATTTCGTTGCAATCTTACCAAATGATTGTGCTGTTGTTAAAGGCTCTACTCCTTCCACTTTGTCTTTAATTTGTTTTCTCATTTGTTTTATTTCTCCCGTTATAGGTGTATCACTACTACTTGGAGAACTATCATAAGTTATCTTTTTAGGTGTTTCTAGTAGACTAGGATCTATTGAAGCCGTCTTATGTACAACTGGAACAAGTTCAGTTATTAGATTTTTATTTTGTTCTGCTACTTCTTTGATCTCACTTCCCAAGTTTTGAATAGCATCAATTACAGGTTGTTCTTGTGTTTTAAATTTATCATATATACCTGCTCTTTCTTTCTTCCAAGATTTGAAGCCCTTTATCAAGAACTCCTTTAACTTGATATTCTTATCAATCTGTTTCTCATCCATTTATTATATAGCAAACGAACAAACGTCAATAAATGTCAATAAACGTCAATAAACGTGAAAAAACGTCAATAAACGTTAAAGAACGTCAAACGTTAAAACGTAAAACGTCAATAAACATCAAACATTTAAGAAGTGTTTTATCTTGTTCCTCTACTTACCATTGTTTACCTTCCTTGTCATATCAATTACTATAAAACCATAATCTTCTTGCCAACATTTTGAACATATCTCTCTAAATTTATCATAAGACATATCTCCTCCAACAAACTCATTATACACATGTTTAAGATTAGTATCATCTTGTCTGAATATGCATAGGAAGTTAACGTTATCTCTTATAAGCTGTTTAGGTACTTTTGAATATGTTTGTGCAAGATAGAAACAGTCTAAATGTCTATGCCTACCTCTTGTAAAGTAATTTCTAACAGTATCTTGATTCTCTAAAATGTAATCATCAAACACAACGACAGAGTATCTTTCACATTCATCAATAGGTACAATAGAATCATTACCGCTTAAGAACGTTGCTATTTGCCTCTTAAACTTTAGTTCTGCTTTTTCAAATCGATCTTTTAACTGCTCATACTTTGGCTGATTCATGCTTTTAGAATATATGTAGAAGTAATTATTGTTTAACCAACCTGGCTGTAATAAGAAGTTAAATAACAAAAACGTCTTACCAGACCCAGACGGACCCACTATAAGGCATCGAACATCATCAGGTACAAGCTCTCCATTTCTTTTCTTAACTGTTGTTTCTTTTATCATCTCTTGTACATCCCAATTAATAGTTTTCTTACTCATTTATTATAGAGAAAATCGACTCTTTTATGATCTTATATCTTTAAGTTGTTCTCTGATCTTAAGCAACGTATCTTTTATATATTCGCTATCCATTTCACCATTTAGTGTTATTATCATCTCTAACTGTTCTTTAAATGAGTTAATACAAGTGACAATGGTTTTATATTCATCTTTTCTTTTGCTTATGTTTAACTTAGAAGACAAACCTGTTATTATAGCACTTCCAGTTGCAAGAGATGTTGTTAATATCGAGTAAATTGTTACAGGTATAAAAATATTAATAAACCCAGTTGTTGCAGAAAGTATAACCGATAACGTGATCAAAGTGTAGTATGCATATTTAACAATTCGTAGTTTTCTCTTTTTCTTCTTTAAACTGTATTCTAACTTTTGAATGACATCTTCAATTAACGTGATTACTTTCTCTCTTGGAATATCTCTAGGTAAATCAAACTCATTCATTTATTATATAATAAATGGCTAAGGTATTTAAGCTAACGAGTGATACTTCTGTTTTAAAGAAGAAACTCCATTATGAATTAGACAACAGGAGCAACTATTTAAGTATAGGACTAGTTGGGTTTTACAGTACATATCTAACTCCAAACATAACAACAGAAAAAAACAGTTTCTCATATGGTGATAGACAAGTTTTTATACCAGAAGGGCAATACAGCTTAAACAGTCTTAATGAATATTTAAAATCTCAATCCATCAACATAACATTATCAGAAGATCATTTAAGAAATAGAGTTAAAATAGAAACTGATAGTAATGATGTTACAATTGGGGGTATAGGCACTGTCCTCGGGTTTAATGTTTTTGAAGTTTTAGAAAAGAACAAAACACATATTGGAAGTAAGTTGCCAAAGTTTCATCCGTTTGATAGTATAAATGTTCACTGTAATATAGCAGATGGTATGTTTGTTAAAGATACAGAATACACACATAGAGAAACAGGGATCATAGCATCATTTAAAACAGATGCCGAGTTTAAACATAGCATCATTTACGAGCCTACTTATCCATTATTTTTCCCTATATCTAAAGACAAGGTTGACAATTTTGAGATAAGGATAACAGATGAGAATGATTCCTTAATTGATTTTGGTGGAGCAACAACAACTGTATTTTTACAAACTAAGATTTTCTCTTAAATAAATAGGAAGATGTGTTCTATTAAAGGTTGTATGTTTAGTGTTCCTTATAACGAACTAAAGGATCTAATTATTGATCATGTATTAACAAAGAAACCACTTAGTGATAAATCTAAGAAAATTAAAGAAGGTAAAGGAATGAATTTAACTTTAACTACTGCACAAATGAAAAAGATTAAGAAAGAGCATATTGGCGGTTTTATCTTTACAATTCCAGCCATTCTAGCAGCTTTAGGAGCAGTTGGCTCATTAGCAGGTGGTGCAGCAGCGATTACTAAAACTGTACTGGATGCTAAGAAGAATAAACAAGAACTTGAAGAACAAAAGAGACACAATATGGCTATGGAAGAAAAGCAGGGAGCAGGTAAACCAAAGAAGTCAAAAAACTAAAACCATTGACCAACTTCGATATAGAGAGGTTGGCTAAAGAATTAAAGATAAAACGATTTAGAGGTGTATTTATGAGTGATGAACTTCCACAAAAACCCTATATAAATGAGTGTGGTATAGTTAACCTCGATAAATCAGAAAACATTGGTACTCATTGGATATGCTACTGGAAAGATAACAACATAAAGTACGTGTTCGATTCTTATGGTGGTGTTCCTCCTAAGCAGCTAGTACAATATCTTGGTACCAAAAACTTATTTTACAATGATGAACGAATACAAGACTTTAATTGAGTTATATGTGGTCATTATTGTGTTAAGGTTTTAAATCTTCTAAATCAAGGGTATTCTTTTAGTGACGTTATGTATATGATTAAAAATGATTAGGTTTAAGTGCTTTTATGGTATATCCATAAAAGTTTTGTTTAAGATAAATATGGAAGCTATACATAATAGATTTTTAGATTATTTTGAGAATCATGAGGATGAACTAGATGCACTAGTTAGATTTAATTTTAATTGGTATTTTCAGGATGTTAGTAAGATAGACCTAAAAGATAAAAACAACGCATATACAGTTGTTCAGTTATGGAAAATGTTAATACCTAAATTTTTGTACACGGAAGAAGAGTTGGTAAAGTTATATCCAATAATTACCTTAAAGGATATGTTATCAAATCATAAGACCGGACCATTAAAATGCAGTAATTGTGGTAGTAAGTCATTAACAAAAGGTAGGAGTACATACATTTGTGATTATTGTTCTGTAGCGAATGGTTGGGTTTACAGTACTTGTGAAGGAATGAGAGCTGCTTGCGTAAGAAAACCATGGTATGATACTATAAAAAGATTTAAGTTACAGTTATCTCGTTTGCAAGCTTTACAGGATAGAATTATTCCTGAAGATGTGTTCAAGGTGTTAAATGATGAATTTAGAGATATATCAAAAGATTTAATATCAACAAAAGATGTTCTAGAAGTACTAAAGAAAAACAAATACATAAAATATTATGATGATGTCTATTTAATACACTATCACCTTACCGATCAAAAACCATTAAACTTACAACATATGGAAGAAACACTTATAAACGACTTCGAAAACTTATACAAAACCTTTAAAGAACTGTATCCGAAAAGAGTATTGTTTATTAACTTGAAATGTGTATTGTACCATCTGTTGAAAAAGCACGATGTTCATGTTGATATTGATTTTAAACACTCATCTAAGCAAATAGAGATGTTAAAGAAATGTTTTGAAAAATTAGGATGGACATTTTCTGTATAATAAATGAGTATGGATATATTTAATAATGTTAAAGATAGAAAAGGTGATGTTGATATTAGTGAAGAAAAATTAAAATTGTTGGATAATTTAAATGATATTTTTAGCGTAAGTCAACTTAGGTCAATAGAAGCTCAATTAGAGAACGATAGAAAACGATTTGAAGATGCATTAGAAACGTTACAAGACACATACGTCAAGAAAGAAGATTTTCAAAAGGTTAGGATGGATACTACTGAATTGATTATGCAGAAAGAAACTGTACCTCTACTATATCGATTAAGAGCTAAAAACGTTAAGGAGCCAATCTTTAGAATATTTAATCTCTCTAATGGTTACAAATTTCTCTATAATGGGAAAATAATGCACATGGAATTAAGTTTGGATAAATACTTTCTAGAGATATATTTGGGTGATACTTTGATTGAAGATATACCTTTTAACTTTAACAAGAACGATATAATTACAATTAAACCAAATAAAAATTCAGCTATGGAAGAAGGTCAATTATTGTTTGTTGTAATGTACATAGAAAGAGAGCTTTCCTAAAGACATTTGCTATACAATAAATATGGATATCTTTGGTAATGTTAAAATGATATCAGAGTTAGATAATACAGTTGTGAGAAAAGATATTGTCATGTTAAAAGAAGAGCTTAACTTCATCAAACGGAGTTATGTTATAGAGCTTCCAAGTCGATTGATATCAGAAAATGTTGAAACTTCGTTCTTTTTAATACATAATCAATCTACCGCATACAAATTTCTTTATAAAGGTAGGATAATGCATATAGAATCATCTTATAATACGTATTATATAGATATATATTTAAATGGTTCTCTAATTGAAACTTTTCCATTACACTTTAATATAAATGATCTATTAGCAGTTAGGCCATCTAAAGATTCTGATCTGAAACATGGTAAATTACTATTGCTTCTTATGCATGTAGAAAGAGAAGACGAAGATAGTGATGATGATGATGAGAATGTTGATAGCATAATATTAAACAGCGACAGTTATTGATTTTCTATATAATAAACAGGATGTATTGTGTTAAGTGTAAGAAGTTAACAGATACGGAGAAAGATACTATTAGAATTGAACAAACGAAGAATGAAAGATATCTAAAGAAAGGTATTTGTTCTGTATGTGGTGTTACTAAAACTCAATTTGTTAAAAAGCCTGATTGACTAGAAGAAGGTAAAGGTGTTAGAGAAGACATTATAGAAGAAATTCACAAACCATCTAGAAAAAACTTTGACAGATTAAGTGTGGTTATAAAAGGTATCGATGATCTTTGGCAGGCTGATCTTGTTGAAATGGATAGTGGAGTATTAAAAGATGTTTCCAAAATAAATAAAGGTTATAAGTATGTGCTAACAATTATAGATGTGTTCTCGAAATATACGTTTGCTGTTCCTGTTAAAGATAAAAGTGGTAAGATGTTACAGAAGCATTCGAATCCATATTAAGAATGAGAAAACCTAGTAACTTACAAACTGATCAAGGTAAAGAGTTTTACAATAAAGAGTTTAAGAAGTTGATGGATGAAAATAAGATTAATCACTACTCAACCTATAGTGGTAAGAAAGCTTGTTGTTGAGAGATTTAATCGAACACTTAAACAGAACATGTGGAAAAAGTTCACAACACAAGGGAATTATAAATGGATAGAGATATTACCAACATTGGTTAGTGAGTATAATCATCAAATTCATAGAACAATTGGTTTAAAGCCTATAGAAGTTAATAAGAAGAATGAGCAAACAATATTGAAGAAAGTATATCAAAAAGAATATAATCGTGTTAAGCCCAAATACAAGTTAAGTGATCATGTTCGTATAAGTAAGTCGAAAGGGTTATTTGAGAAAGGATATACACCTAATTGGTCAACAGAAGTATTTGTTATTAGTGAAGTTATTCCATCCAATCCGTCTACATATAGAATTAAAGATTTAGAAGAGGATGTGCAAGGTAGATTTTACGAACCAGAACTATTAAAGACGAGGTATAAAGATGAATACTTGGTGGAGAAAGTGTTGAAAAAGAAAGGTGATAAAGTATATGTTAAATGGCTAGGGTTTGATGATTCACATAATAGTTGGATAGATAAGAGTAATGTTGTAGTGTAAATATAAATGTCTTTTATGGTTATTATTCCATAAAAGGCTGGTTTAAATGAGATAAGGGGTAGCGAAACGCTACACCATAGCATATATTTCCAGGGTTGGAATTAATCACAAGAGTTAATAAAATACTACGATCAAAAAATAACCGACTCCTCATATACGAGGGATCTCTCTAAGTATCTAGTAAAAGGCTGGTTTGACAAAATTCAAAGTTCCTTGGATTCTAGGAACTTCAAAAACTCATCTTACACAGTAAAACTAGGTGGTAATGAAAATGAAGTTAAAAATCAACATTTTCTATATAATAAATATGAGTACTATGGATAACTCGTATAGTTTAAACGATATTTGCTATGAACAGATTAAAGGTAATTATTGGTATGGTGTTTTTGGTGATTTTAAATTGATTATAGATAAGAGTACAGGATATTTCAATGTTGTCAAGTTATGTAAAGATGGTGGAAAAAGGTTTGATCACTGGTTAGAAAATAAAGAATCAAAAGAGCTCATAGCATACATTTCCAGAACCGGTATTCCGGGTTTAGAAATTATTAAAAAAGTAGCAGGTGGCAAAGGAGAAATATGGAATGAAATAAGAGGAACGTATGTTTGTAAAGAATTGATTCTAGATATATCACGATGGTTATCTCCAGAGTTTTATCTTAAATGTAATCAAATCATTATTAACTACTTCGTTAAAGACTTTCAACAGCTATACCTTACTAACAACGATCAACTTCAAACAAGACTTCAAGAAATAGAACAACAAATGAATGAATTACGTATAAACAATGAGAAACAAGAAAAGGAAATAAATCATCTTAAAACAATCGCAGCACTATATACAGATGATGTTTCAAAAGATAATTGTCTAATCATATACAAGAAGAATAAACCTAATGATCCTTTCCCTTATTATGCTATCAGATGTCAAAAGAGAAGTCTATATAAGCCTCTTAATGAAGCAGAAGAAAAATATCCGAATCATATAATAATATATGAAAAGTTCAGAGATCCTAACAGTATTAAGCTATTCAATCTAATGCAGCAAGAACTAGATATTCGTAAAGGTAAGGGTAATGAGTTTTGGACGTCCTTATCAGAGGAAGATTTGATTAAAGAAATTGATTGTTTATATGATCGGTTATTATCTGATAATTAAAGGTTAATATTAGATAATTAAAGTTACAACTTTTATGATATAATAATCATAAAAGATAATTAAGGTTAATATTAGATAATTAAGGTTATGACTTTTATGATATAATAGTCATAAAAGGTAATTAGTTAAACATTAAACAAACCATATGTTGTAACATCGAATGCTAAATTCAATATACTACCTAAATCTGGATAATTACGGTATTTTCTAATTATAACTCTCCAATCTACATAATGTCTAAATAAATATATAAACTCTACAGAGAGGTGTTGATAAATTGAAATGTTATGCCAATGAACTTTGTCTTTGAACTCTGCAATAAATCCTTCTGTTAAATTTTGAAATATTGAAATTATTTCCCAATCTACTTTGTCAGCGTAATCTCTTATAAGGTTTTCTGATAATTGTTGAGTTCCAGATAAGCGCCCCCAAGAAACTTTATCTGCATGTTCTCGTATAAAGGCTTCAGAGAGTTTGTTTCCATAAGATATAGCATCAAAATCAACTTTATCTATAAACTCATTAATAAATTCTTCAGATAGGTTTTGATTATACGATACTTCTTCCCAATCAACTCTATCTGCAAATTCTCTTATAAAGTCTTCTGATAAGTCTTGGCTTCCTGAAATAATCTCCCAATCAACTTTATCAGCTAATTCTCTTATAAACTCTTCCGATAACTTTTTCCATAAACATATTTCGCTCAAATTAACTTTCTGCAGATATTTGCGTATGAAATCTTCTGTAATGTGATCATAGTTATATTCCTCCTCATAATCATCATAACCTATAGATAACCATTGTTCATCAGTCAGTGAATCTAATATCTCATCAAACAAATTCATAACGTTCGCATAGAGAATGTTTTGTGTAAGAAATGAGTTGTTTTCTTTAGTGGCTTTCTTGAACAAATGATCTAACATACCTATGGACACGCTAAAATTTATTTTGTCTTCATCATTATAACCACCAATATCTAAATATTTACATACACAATCAAATATAGGTTTGTAAGATAATATTTCCTTAGCACTAGTCATGTTTGTTTTTATTCTTAGATTTTAAATTTATTTCATTTTTTTGTTGGTTTTCTATATAACAAATATGGAAGCACATTTTGATTTATTACATAATAGACTTAAACTAATTCATCACGATCTTAAACTCTTAGCAGCACTAGTAGAGAAGCAAATACTGTTGAAGGAAAAAGAATTATTTATAATGCAACAAAAAACATCTGATTTGAATAGTGATGATGAATATAAATATGGCAGTGATGATTATGATGATGATGATGATGAATAAGTTTACAAAAATGATTTAATTTTAATATGTGTATATGTGACTTTGATGGGTTATTCCCATGAAAGTTTTAGACTAACACGCAGTTTAAACATATGTAGGCACATGCAGATGTTTGAACGATGTGTTAAAAAAATGGACGAAAATGAAGTAAAAAATTTTGGTGTAGGTAAAAATTGAGTAGTAAGATTTTCTATATAGTAAATAAGATGAGTAATTATAGTAAATTTACTGTAATAGAGTTAAGACGACAATGTAAAGAGAAGGGAATCAAAAGATATTCCCGATTAAGAAAAGCAGAACTGATAGACCTTCTTAAACAATATGACGATGAACAAAGCAGAAGACAGATTAGAAATATATTCCCATTTAAACAAGAAGTATTTGAAGAACCGAAACCGAAAAGACCTAAGCTAAAAGTTGAATTGAAAGATACATCATTGAAATATAGATTACAGACATTTAGAATAGAAAACATTGATGGATATAAAGATCCTTTGAAATTCTTAAATGCAAGTAGTAGGATTGTTAAAAATAAAATCAAGGACAGTTTTAAACTTTTCAATGCGCTTAAAGTTAATATGTCATTTATTTGTAAATTTAAAAAAGAAAATACGATACAAGAACATAATTTTAAAACTTCAAATGAAATAATACTCGAATTTACAGATTTAGATGACTTTTGTAAAAAAGCTTCATACAAACTCATAAGAGAAATGGAAGAATTTCAAAGTAAAGGATCTGGATGGATGTTACATTCTATAGACTTTTTAGAATTAAGAATTAATAAGTATGTATCAATGAGAGGTTCCTCTTACATAGAACTTCCATACATGATTAAGAAGAGAAGAGCATGTGTTAATATAAAGAATAATGATCAAAAGTGTTTCCTATACTCAGTCATATCTGCATTATATCCAGTTAAACATGGGCAAGATGGAGACAGGGTCTCTACATATAAAAAACATGAAGATAAGTTTAAAGATGTTTTTAAAGATAAATCCCATTTCCTGTACAAATTACTGATATAGCCAAGTTTGAAAAGAGAACTGATATTTCTATTAGTGTATTTAGTTTTGATGATAACTATTCAATTTTTCCACTTCGAATCGCACAAGAAAAGAAACAAAAACATATTAATCTGTTATATCTTAAAAGTGAAAAGAAAACTCATTATTGTTGGATTAAAGACTTGTGGAAGCTTGTAGGCAGTCAAATAACTAAAGATGGCCATAAAAGATTCCTATGTGAAAGATGTTTAGCTAAGCATTTTAAATCAGAAGAGTTATTAAAAGAGCATGAAAAATACTTTGGATTATATTCAGCTGCAAAAATCGTTTTACCAAAACAATGGAATAAGGTACTTGAATTTATTAATCATAAACGATCTTTGAGAATTCCATTTACAATTATTGCTGACTTTGAATCACTATTAAAGGAAATTATTACATGCCAACCTGATCCAGAAAGATCTTATTCAAACGCATATCAAGAACATAAACCAAATAGTTTTACATACTATGTCAAAAGCACTTTAGATTCTTATAAAAGCAAACCAGTAGAATATATAGGAGATAATGTATCAGATGTATTTGTAGAAAAATTAAAAGAAGAAGCTATTAAAATTGCAAAGATTTATGATACTTATAAACCTATGAATCGCCTTACAGAAGAAGAAAGAAATATATTTGAATCATCTGAAAAATGTCATATTTGTGAAAGAACTTTTAAAGAACTTCCACGCTTATTAGAAAAGAAAATAGGGAGGTTAAATATTTTAACTAGTTATTTAAAAAAGAAAATCGAAGAAGGTTATAAACATCTAGAAGAGGAATTGTATATGAAAAAAGATGATGATGATATTGATGACATATTAATAGATATAAAAGAGCAAAAGGAGGATATAGAAGTTATACTTGATGAATGTACTAAAGAATTGAAAAAGACTATAAACAATATAAAATCATGTTTAACCAAAGTTGCTGATCATGATCATTTAACTGGAAAATTTAGAGGAGCTGCTCATTCTTATTGTAACATAAAATATACAAACCCAAGATTTATTCCTGTGTTCATTCATAACTTATCCGGATACGATACACATCTATTTATAAAAAGTTTAGGAGGCGGAGAATTAGAAGAAAAGATAACTATAATACCTAACACAGAAGAAAAGTATATTACATTCTCAAAAACGATAAAATACAAGAATAAAGAAAATAAAGAACGATCAATCCAATTAAGATTTGTAGATTCATTTAGATTTTTATCAAGAAGTCTAGCTGAATTAGCAAAAAATTTAAAACCAGAACAATTTAGAGAAACATTAAAATTCTTTCCTAAAAATGTAATTGATTTAGTAAAAAGAAAAGGTATCTATCCATATGATTATGCTGATTCACCTGAAAAACTAGATGAACCTGTTCCACTATCTAGAGACAAGTTTAAGAATAGATTAACAGGAGAAGATATAAGTGACGAGGATTATAACCATCATCTATTAATCTGTAAAATATTCAATTTAAAAACCTTAAGAGAATATACTCAATTCTACAACAAAACAGATGTACTTCAATTAACAGACATTATTGAAAACTTCAGAGATACAGCTCTTAATACATATAAATTAGATCCTGCATGGTATTTCACAAGTCCAGGCTTCTTCTGGGATGCAATGTTAAAGATGACACAACAAAAATTAGAATTGTTAACTGATTATGATAAACTGCTCTTTATAGAAAAAGGTATAAGAGGTAGAATTTCCCAATGTTCAAATAGATATGCAGTAGCTAATAATAACTATCTAGAAAATTATAATCCTAAAGAAAAAAGTTCTTACATAATGTACATGGATGCAAATAACGAATATGGATGGGCTATGAATCATCATATGCCTTATGGAGAATTCGAATGGAAAAAGGTTATTAATGGTGTAAATGATAAATACTGGATAAATAAAATATTAGAGACAGACGATGAGTCTAATACTGGATATATACTAGAAGTCGATTTAGAGTATCCAAAAGAACTTCATAATAAACATTCAGATTTGCCATTAGCTCCTGAAAATTATATAAACAACAAGAAACTTCCAAAATTATTTACAACACTTTACGATAAAGAAAACTATATATTGCATTATCAAAATTTAAAATTCCATGTGTCACAAGGTCTCAAAATTAAAAAGATACATAAAATATTAGAATTTAAACAATCAGGCTGGTTAAAGAAATATATAGAATTAAATACAGAACTTAGATCGCACGCAAGGAATGATTTTGAAAAAGACTTCTATAAACTAGCGAATAATGCAGTATTTGGAAAGACTATGGAAAACATAAGAAAGAGAGTAGATATAAAACTAGCACATAATGTAGAATTAGCAGAGAAACTAATAGCTAAACCTACTTTTAAAGATAGAACTATATTTTCCGAAGATCTAGCTGCTATTCATATGTATAAGACAAAAATTACTTTTAACAAGCCTATCTATGTTGGGATGTCTGTTCTGGATATATCTAAAATTTGTCTATATGATTTCTATTACAATGTGTTGAAGAATAAATATGGAGATAAAGTCAAACTATTAATGAGTGACACAGACTCGGTTATAGCACATATAGAAACAGAAGATGTATATGAGGATATGAAAGCTATGTATGAGCATCTAGATACATCTGATTACAAAGATAATAACAAATATGGGATAAAACAAGTTAACAATAAAGTATTAGGAAAATTCAAAGATGAACTGAAAGGTGAAATCATAGGAAAAGTCGTAGGTCTCAAATCAAAGATGTATTCAATACAAGCACCTCAAATAGACCTCGAAGATAAAGACTTTAAAAGTAAATTTGATAAAGACAAATGTTGTAAAAAGGCAAAAGGAATAAAATCGAATATTGTTAAATCAGAAATAACTTTCAAAGATTACGAAGATTGTGTCTTAAAAGATTATGAATTATATAAAATGCAAAATACTATTAGGAGTAAAAGACATAATGTATATTCAGTAGAAGAAAACAAGCTAGCATTAAGCTCTTACGATGATAAAAGATACATATTAGAAGATGGGATACATACTCTAGCTTGGGGCCATTATTCGATAGATTTAAGGAAAGAAGATTTACTAACAAAGCTAAAAGAACTAATGGATAGCTATATCAAAGGGAGACAAGAAAAAGAAAAGCGAAGAATAGAAAGTTTAAGAAATGTTTAGTTATAAGTTTTAGATGTAAGTTTAGGTGTAAAATTCTTTTATGGTTATATATCATAAAAGTAGATTGAAGATATATCCTGTATGGGGTCAATGTGGGGAAGATGTAATTTTCGATGTGTATAATTAGATTCTATGCTGGAGGATTTCATATATAAAAAAGCCTGGTTTGAGGAAGTGGTCCCAAACCGGTTTTATGAATACTACTTGTGCGGGATTTTTAACATACCTATTTCTATAATAGTAGAATCCATTTCTTGTTTATAGTGAACAGTGCCGTGGCATGGAAAATCAGCGCTCGGGGCGAGAGTATACGACGATGTCTCCGTACATATGAGTGAGGTCGACAGACTAGCTGCGAAGCGCCACCATGGTTGCCACGAAGCTCAATAAAATTTTCAAAAGTAAACTCTGCCTTTTCTTGATTTTGAGCACATTTTATTACGTTTTTCCTTCTATTTTATACATGTGCACATGGACTTTCCTATAGGGATGCACGCGAGACGCGAGAAGTCTCGTCTCGTCTCGCATTTGCGATACGAGACACGAGACGAGAGTGAAAATTTTATGCGAGACGCGAGACGAGACTAAACCATGCGAGACGAGACGCTAGCCGAGACTCGGTTCAGTCCCGCACGAGAAGTCTCGCGAGACTTCTCGCAGTCTCGCAACATTTATGAATTACATTTAATTGTGTATTTAGTAATTTTACATTTATTGAGTTTTCTAAGTTGAGCGTTAATGCCTCCAGGAACAAAAAAGTGATTGGGGCAATAGACATTTTATGAGATTTATTATTATTCAAGGTTAATTTTCAGAATTAAAGCCTTCTTTAGTTTCTAAAAAAGAAAAGCTTTGTAAATTGGAAATTTATTACAGCATCGATTTAGGACTTTATTTTGCGACACAAACATATACACGCGGGCGCGCACGAATACATGAACTTCTATTTTTGGTCTGAAAAGCGAATAAGACTTAGTATTGCTGCGAAATATGATATTTCTGTTGTTTCTTTTTCACATTACTACTAGCGATTAACGTTGGGGGATGGCTGGGAAATCCCCTCTCGTCAAAGTTTATCCCCGGCCCGGCTCGCAGAAATAACATGATATTTTTACATGGAATAAGTATTTTCTTTCTATATATTTATCAAAAACATCCCCCTCTAGTTCGGAAGTTTAATTCAAATACTGGTTTGGCAGGATGTCCCTATAGGTTTCGTGGGACATGGTAGGAATGGCCCTATATCTGTCAGTAATTTTATTTTTTTAGATGTGGCAGTATAAGTTCAAAACGAAAGTTGATAAAATGCGATAATCCAACATTGCTACAAGCCAGAACGAACCAAAAGAATTGGGTCGTATTGTGTTGTGAGGAGTTCTTTTGTTGTGTACAAGCGCTTTTGGTGGTATAAAAACATCTTTATACTCGAAAATCAATGAAATAGTATGGAAATGGTTTCTTAATGTCAGACCTAAAATCACAGCACATCGGGCCCTATATTACAGGAATACACTAAAACGGTAGCTACAAAGTTGGTAAATATGAATCCAAACCATCTAATGGATGGTTAGAAAGTTTCCGCAAAAGATATCAGACAGGTTTAACTGGAGTAAGAATTCTCTGTCCATAATTTCAAATAAATAATATTTACTATTTTCGCAGAATTATGTCCAATATGTTATATCCAAAATTATTTATTATTATTATTATTATTATTATTATTATTATTATTATTATTATTATTATTATTATTATTATTATTATTATTGTTGTTGTTGTTGTTGTTCTTGTTGTTGTTATATAATTCATCGTGAGAGCACATCTTCACAGTTGTAATTATGAACAGACACATGATGACGACCGTTACTTCTATGAAAACAGAAAGTACACGCATACTCTCGATTTGGACCAGGCCTAAGGACAGTAAGACTTTATACTTTCATGACCTCGGTATCGATAGGAACTGATATGTTTAATATCACACTTCGATCCTCTTTACCATCAGGTTTCCCCATGTATCCGTTTCCAGAAATTGGATGAACTCCTAAGTCACATTTGAGCTACAGTAATAAGGTAGAATAAATCTCTGCCCCATAGAGGATCGAAACGGGGTTGTCCTGTTAGTAGGTAGATGCCTTACTGACTAAGTCATCGTAGTTCTAATTTTATCGAGGAGGCATGTGTAGTTTCGTAAGAAAAAAAAAGAGCGATTGTATAGGCTAATTATATATTGTACGTTACGCAATCTACTCTGGTTAATGTTTTTTTATACCAAAGTTACATATTAATGAATGTATATTCCGATATTTAAAGTTACTTATTTTGATACAAGAAAAACTTTCATATTAATGTGCAGATGATGCATTACAGAATCTATTGCTTTCTACATACCTACTTCGAGAAAAGCTTTTATTTGTATTAGTCTAAAGGTACTTTGTTTTAAGAATATTTTGGATGTTAATAAAATATTACATCTTCGAAGAACTTCCGATTAAAGTGGAATGTAGATCATTATTCGAATTTTATCCACGGCTTGATACACCCGCTAAAAATTAAAAAGAGCAAAGGATATTCTCTAAGAGGATACTACTAGGGATGCGCTCGAGTCGAGACATGTCTCGAATCTCGACTCGACTCGACTCGAATTCGAGTCGAGATTCGAGTCGAGACACACTTTGTAAAATTCGAGACGAGTCGAGATAAACGTATTTCTCGACTCGAATTTTCGAGTCGAGACACGAGTCGAGTCGAGACGGCTCTTAAAAATCTCGACTCGACTCGAATGTCTCGAAAATCTTTCTATAATTTTTAATATTATTTTGAAGAAAGTATTCACTCAGAAACAGCCTTGAAACCAATTCCAGCTTTTATTCCTTTAGAAAGGTACAGAACGCATAAAATTAATAGTTAATCTTTAAAGATCAAAATTTAATTTTCAGCTCAATTCAGTTAATTAGAACTAATAGTTAATGTCGTTGTATTTGGTTGTACTGCAAATATAATGATAATAATAATAATAATAATTGATTATCTAGTTTGTATAAAACTATTATCCGTAGTCTAAATCTAGTTTGTATAAAACTATTGCGATAGAGTGAACTTCATAAATTCTCTGAATGAGCAGTTGGTAGTCTATAGTAATTTAGCATAGTTATAATTATTGTGTTTTCGTTCCCATGAACGCAATAGGGTTACGTAACTTCTGGATTATTCACTTGCCCAACTATTCTGAGGCTTTAATATGTTGCAGCATATCACGAGCTACGGATAATATATAATGTAACATTTGTTGTACATCACATATTATGATACGAGACTATTTTACATAGTATATCTTATCTAATATAAATAAAATAAAGAGTTTGTTTGTGTGTCTGTCTGTCTGTCTGTGCGACCTGGGGACCAGACGAGTGGACCGAGAGTTCCCAAAATTTGGTCACGGGTACCTTAGTCCAGGCCCCAGATCAAGACAAAGCGTTTTTTTTAAATTTCGAACCAGGGGGGTCTCGGGGGGGACGTTTACTGGGACCGACCTGGAGACCAGACAAGTTGACCGAGAGTTACCAAATTTTGCTCACGGATACCTTGGTCCAGGTCCCAGTCTAAGGCGAAGCGTTTTTGTCAAAATTGGAACCAGGGGGTCTCAGGGGGGCGTTTAGCGAGACATGTAGTAAAAGTAATCCAAATTGATCGACATTAGTGTCAAATTCATAGTTTTCACTGTCGCTGAGATCAATGGTGACACTTCCATCAGCGATGACTTGCAAATTCAGCTACTACTGTATGCGGGCCGGGTGTCAGCGGGTGAGGAATACCGAGACATGTATAAATAGCCCATATTGATTGATACTAGTGTCAAATCCATAGTTTTCGCGGTCACTGAAATAAATGGTGATACTTCCACAGGTGTTGACTTCCAAATACAGCCCCCATGCGAAGAATGGGTATATTAAGCTAGTATTACAATAAATGGACTGCTTGGATGCCAAGAACTAGTACAGATAAGTACCATCCACTTCTATGAATAGGTATTTTTTAAAAGGATTTTTGTAAACACTAAGTTATAAAACAATGAACTACATACAGTAGTTATGGTTTTGGTTCCCAACATAACAGAAATATGGATTGTTCATGAGATATTGAACTTCAACTTTCACTCTTGGAAAATTTCAATTTTGGAGTTAGGCCACTTGGCATCAAAGCAGTTCACTGTAAGATAAATACATTCCGCACATTAGTAGCATAGTTGTTCAGGAGCCTTCGATTTCCATCCTCTCAAATGAAAGCTGAATGATTGCTTGATACATGCTGACTATATAGGAGAAATAGTGTATTAAGTTTTCGAGCTTTGGTGCGTATCCGTATTTACACTCTGATATAACTTTAAGTTCACACTCAAATTGAGCTAATTGTTTAATGCATTTCGAAAGCTTTTGTTTGTATGCAGCTCATTAAGGAAAATCTACTTCATAATCGTAACATTTATGTACTAAGAAACAATGAACGTAAAGTGGACTCGACCTAGCCCCGTGGCCGCTGTGACTCAGTGGCACAGCTCTCACCCTTGGTGTGTGAGGACTCTGATTCTGTGTGTGTGTGTGAACTCCGCGGCTAGTGTATGCGTACAGAGTCGGAAGCGGTATGTATTGTTTATACTACTTACAACGTTACCCCCCACATAAAATATAAATTCACCCTTTCTCCCTTCTCTTTTTCGAATACAATGAACCGACTCTTTTGCTGAAGAACGATGCTAAAAGAAAATTGAAACATCTGGGTCTAAACTTTCTTTGAAGCGCAGTCTTTTGTATTTGTAAGGTTTTGTGAGTGTTTTCGAGATAGCCAAATTTTTACCATGGACTCCTGCTGCGAACTGACCGTGAGTAAACACCCGATCACGCTGTGCTCAATTTCTCTCGCACACGTGAAATGGGTTTGTTGTTTCCAAAACAAATAGGAAGTTACCTTGTGCTTTTGCATTTCTGCACGCACACAGGTACCATTGTTGTTTTAATGATCAGAAGAAATATCAAAACCATCCAATATATATGATACAAAACAGCTAACAGAGGGAGGCAAAGATAAAAGTAGGCCTATACCAAGTTTTCCGCGTGGTACCATTATGGAGAATAAATATTTGATAAAGTCACGTAGATGCGCTTAAACCTATTCCATCTGTCCTTATAATTTTTCTGGTCTCATCAATTTCTCAGGAGAATACGTACAACATATGTCCAAATTCCATATATACTCTTTCTAAACTAATGAGTAAACTCATTAAGAACACCAACTGATATCAATAAACAGGAAAGAAAACAATACTTTATACTTCTATCATTTGGTACACATCTCTATGAAGCACAGCTTGTTTCTTTTTGAAATAGCTCCTTCGTGTCACAGCTGTGGTTAGTTTTGTTTTGTGTTAGGATGAAAGAGAGAAATGCAACATTTGCTTCGAGGTGAAGTTATATATATTATTAAGATGAGCGGTGATAAGCGAGGTTTAACAAAGAGTGCCTTTCGGATGCACAATTTAACGGGTAGTTGCAGTCCGTGTTGAGAATCGAACCAAAGCTATGTAAGACATGGTCATATTGAGCTCTTTTGTGGTAAAAGTGAACTTCAGAAACACACAAAAGACTTGAAACATCAAGCTAATGTAAAGCAATTGAAAAATAGCCTACCTATAACTGCATCTTTTCTGTGGCTAGAAACATGCAGTGTGTAGCAACAAGAATCGTGTTAAGGACTTTTTTTTCGAACATAACATTCCCTTCCACACCATAAAAGACAATATAATGTTTGTTAAAAGAAAGTGCACATAATATTTTTAAATTTTGTTTGTGATCCTATCATGCATAATTATAAATAATGCCTTTCATACTACGAGAATGAGTTCAACTATACGTCATGGCCCCTCTAAAGCGGGGCCGCGGTGGCTCAGTGGTAGATCTTCACCTCTGGTGCTTGGGGACCCTGGTTCGATCCCAGCTCGTACCAAGTGAACTTTGTGGTGGACAAACACCGTGTGCGTGGGTTTCCTCGGGGTTCTTCCGTTCCTTCCACTTTCTTCATTCCACGATTTCACTAATTTCTCATCATCACCCCTCTCCTTTAGCCTAACCGGCATAACCGTGGGACGTAAAACTCAAAGATTTCACTTCATTTTTTCCCTCGAAAGCGATATCTTTCAAAATTATTTATTGTTAGATATTGTAAATTTACGGTATCTATTTTAGTGGACGGGAAATTTTGCATCTAATCGGATAATCTCATGGCTTCTAACGGGAATTCGCAGTTACGAAATTTGCATCACTGTCTTTTGAAAGGATGCCTAGAAAAAATACTACTAGAAAATAACTGAAAACACAAAATGGATTTGATAGCCAAATTCACGTCATCTTGGTGCGTCATCATTTTTCTTTAAATATTTGTATTTAGTATTAGATTAGAGTTTAGTGTCCCTTTCAGCATCAAGGCGTGAGACGTGAACTTACAAATTAACGTGGGTTCAGAACCACAGGAGTTCCCATCGGAAAGCGAACCTAGGTCTCCCGCACCAAAGACGCGTACGCTAATCATATGGACAAGGGTGTTCGATATTTAGTAATGTGTACATAAAGTTGTGAAATTGCGCTTGTATAATGGAATGCAATTCCTTCTACTGACATAAACCTTCACAATACTTAGCTGGACAAGGTATCTTTAAAAAGAAAATGTCACTCTTTATGTTTCAGTTCCTGGTTCGACTGAAGGATGGAACAAATTGCAATGAGCGTTTTTGGATCCTACTTTGTGTAGTTGATTCATCATAAACTTGGTATTTGATACGGATATGAACTATTACACTTATTTGGTATTTATTTCTAAATAATAAGTCCTAATACAATTTCATAAAGTTGTAATTCTTCTTTTGTTTGTATCACTTTACACAATGACAAATCCAAAAGGTGTGTTGTATCGGTGCAGTACAAGTTTTTCACGTTTTTCAAAATGTTCCAAAACCCAAAGAATAATCTTTAATTTCTGATATTTTAATCGTCACAAATTACAATTTTATAATGTAGTCAATGTTTATAATTACTGGGCAGTTGGGCGTTTAAACTAATGACATCATAATAAAGTCAAAACCCTAATTTTGAGTTGAATTGATTCTGATTTTAACGTCCCGTTCAGCAGCGAGGCTATGTGAGACGTGGACCTACTGATTATCGTGAAATCCGAACCTCATGAACTCACACCGGGAATCAAGCCCAGGTTTCCCACGCCAAAGGCAAGTATGCTAACCGTTAGCCACGAAGGAGCTCCACCATAATTTTAGTGGGCGATAAGAAATATCTCGCCAGTGCTTTTACAATAAATAAAATTTTATAAGTATTAAAGAATAGTGGTAAGAGATTTTATAATAGCTCTTTTATTTATGAGATATGAGTATTTTGAAAAAAAAAACAACAACTAAAGAATAGGTTGGCGGAACCACAAAAGACTCGTAAAATAAACTTTCTTATAAATACATACGCACCTTACTCACCTTTTATAATTGCTATGCTTACGTTCTCCATAAAAACAGAAATTCTCTTTTAGTGATACTTTACACAAGATCATGAAGTGGGTTCAAATTTAATTAAAGGCAAAATACAATACAATAATCCACAAATATTGCCTCAAGTGAGTTTAAAGATTTCTAAACACTAGTGCGAAACCGGGCTCTGCCGTTGCGATCGATTTACAGGTCTTGAGACGAAAGTAAGAAGGGTCTTACGCACACAGTAAGTAAAAACAATTAATATGCCGGTAACTTTCCCCCAAATGGGTGTATCTTAAAACTAACCTCACCATTATTTTTCTAATTAAATTCTAGCCCGAAATTATGTATCATATTACCCTATTCCCATTTTGAAAACTTGACCTTAATTCAAAATGGCGGATTTCAAGATGGCTGCCATCAAGGTCATATCTACCATACGACTTCCCCCCAGGACTTATATGTATCCACATGGTTTTTCTTCACTTTTCTTCATTAACGCTCCGTTTACAAAGGGTAGTAAGGGACTTCTGTGGTAATCTCTAATAACCACATCACAACTCTTAAAAGTTATTAAAAAAACAGAAAACATGCACCATGGCAAAAATTTGTCATCACAAGTAATGATGCATACATGCCTTCTATCAGCAAAAAAAGTTTCATTGAAATTGGAGCCGGACATTTGAGTGATGTCCCTTGTGGGATGTGATTGAACGTGACGTCAGAACACATCGCCCCCCTTCCCGGAATTTACGGGAATTAGGTGACCTGAGTGAGCACATGTGGTGCCAGCTCACTCCAGCGACCTATCAAGGATCATTGCGTGTATGCCAAGACATGTCGCCGTTTTTATCCATGCCAAAAGTCGACATACTGATAATTAGGTAGGTAGTCATGATGGTCTGGCTGATGTGTGCGTATATTTTAACTCGTACATTTTGTCTCGACTCGAATTTCGAGACGTCTCGACTCGAATTCGAGTCGAGTCGAGACAGAGACTGTCGAGTCGAGACACGAGTCGAGACAGAAACATATTTTCGAGTCGAGACACGAGTCGAGACAACATTTTCTCGAGACGAGTCGAGACAGGCTTAAATCTCGACTCGACTCGACTCGAATGCATCCCTAGATACTACTTTTATATTTTTAACATCACACAATTTATTTCAAGACTATCGACACGAGAGCGAGACGGAGACTAAACCAAGTATCCTCTCGTTTCGTTCGATACCAACCCTATTTCGCTGTCAATGTAAGTGCGAGGTTTCAAAAGTCTCATATTCCGTTTTAAACAATACGTCTACTACATAAAGAAAACATAGGTCGGTGTGTGTCATTTTATTTCCAGGTAAATATGTTTCCTTACGTTCATTGTCTTTGTTCTAATTTGCTCTTTAAGGCTTCTTATTTTGGAAACTTAATCAAAAGTTGCGATTCTCATTTTATTACAATATTCGTAAATCAAAACATGACGTTTGTAAGATTCATATGTAGCTCATATAATTGGAACCCAACTGAAACAATCTCAGAAGAGGTGGCAAAAATCACGTCATGCTTAACACATCTATAGCTTGACGTTTCATGTAAAGATAATTTTAGTTCCAAAACATAAACATTTTTGTCTTGAACCACGATCCGATTTTCGATATGCTCTACCTAAATGCTGTAATGCGAATATTGAGAAGTCACCTGCGTATGAAAATAGCTGCAAATAAATACATTACATAACTTATTTATTGCTATTACACGATTTTCTTAATTTGTATTTAATATTCACATATAACATACCGACGTTCTGTCAATACCTCAAATGTTATATTTTAAAGATAAGAATTGCTTATGTCGTGAAATGATATGAATATATATATTCAACTGATATATACAACTGATGAATTGTAATGTAACTATTTTACATAATTTTCATGCATTGAGGAAAGTAGAATATCATAAAAGAATTTCACCTGAACGGGTATCGAACTCACGATTTAAACGCTCGGGGTGTACCACTGAGCTAACATGACCGCTTTTCGGAAGCTGCTTCTGAAATATAACTGAGCTCATACGTAAATTATTTTTTTCGTATGGAAATCACAATGACGAAACGAGAGTGTGAATATATAGTTTCGAAATATTGTATCATTAACTATTTCAATCAACTTTACTTTTTTTCTACACTTAATACCATTTCAACATGTCTTATGATATTTAACAGAAGGAAAAACATATCTGTACATTTTATCCCGATTGCTAAGGTTGGCTTGGAGGTTCGAACCAGCAGCTTTAGTTTACTGTTTCCAGAAGATACCCGAAGTTGGACTTCGAAAGTGTTCGTCTCAATACAGCTATCATCATATCGCTCAATCTGTTTGGTATATGGTATATGTTTTTATACGTGTAAAGTCAGTATAAGAATTCATTCTTTAAACAGCTTTTCGTATGTATTAATACTCCTTTATAAAAACTGTTTTTAATATTATTATTAAGGCGCACCATTTTCAGATTTCTTTCGCGAGTCGTTGACCAAGTCGTTCCCCACAATAGGCGTGTCGTGCAATTAACCAACCACGCGTCAGGTACTAGCTTTTACCTATTGCTTCCTGCTCACAGCTCAGAACATTGGTAACTATGGATAGACGTACAGCAGTAATTACTTTATGGGAGTTGGAAGGCTATTCTGCAACTGCAGCTAGCAGGCGAGTAGGTGTCCCGGCCTCTACAGGAAAGCGATGGATTCGGAAATATGGCCCTACACGTCAAACTGGTAATTTACGATCTTCTGGTTGTCCGCATGTGTCAACCGAAGCCGAAGATGCGAGATTAGTAAACGAAGCCCGGCTAGACCCACTAAGGACGTCTAGACAGGTAAGGGAAGCTTCTGTTTTTCCTGGTAGTAAGCATACAGCTCTGCGAAGGATTCGTCATGCCGGGTTACGTGGCTGTGTTGCTGCCGTGAAGGAAAAACTCTCAGACGACCACAAAATTTACCGTCTCGCGTTTGCACAGGCGAATATGGGTCGCAATTGGGAAAACGTAGTTTTCTCAGATGAATCCATATTCACAACATCAAATGAGGGACGCCGTTTTGTGTATCGCCCGAGAGGCACCCGATATGACCCTGGATGTGTTGCTGCTTGAAATCGCAGTGGCCATGTATCTATTTCATGTTGGGGTTGGATTTTCAGGCGCGGAGCAGAACAGCTTCACAGAATTGAAGGACACCTGGACAGTGCTCAGTACTTAGATATTATGAGTAATATCATGGTGCCATCTGTACGAGTATTTCAGCCTGATGGTGTAATTCAGTTCCAGCAAGACCAGTCGCCAATACATACTTCCCGTGTGTTTCAGGAATGGTTCGCAGGGCATCCTGAGATTGATTTAATTGACTGGCCGCCTCGTGGAGCAGACCTCAATCTCATGGAAAATATGTGGGCAGAAGTGAAGAGTACTCTAAGGGATAGTTGGCCTGAGGCAGATCCACCAGAACCCAAGATGACCTGTGGCATCTTGTTTCCGAAGCATAGCTGGAGGTAGGGGAAGGAGATAAATTTGTCACCCATTTAATAGATTCCATGCCCAGAAGAATAGGGCGTGTAATAAATTCAGAAGGGTGAATTTTTTTTATTCTAGTGTTTGTTTTAAATTGATAACATAGATGTAATATTTTATGTAAGACTCCTGTAATTGGGATTCTCTTGTTGGAGTCAGCGGATTTAAATAAATAAAATAAGTATTGGACACAATATTAATGTCCCCGCCTTAACTCCCGAAAACAGTCCTTTTCAGGGCTACCTAAACGCTTCTGAAAATATTTCTAGAAGTAAACCACTCCTTGAATCCGATTTCTGTGCAATTCTACTAACAAAAAAAATCTCTGCAGGCTTTGAACTCAAGACGACCTCATTAACAAGCCCGTACTCTACCAGTGAACTAACATGAACACGCAAATCCAACCTGAAGAAACACGACTTTCAATTTCCGGTATTCCATTACACTGATGGTCATGTACTTTGCAAATGTTGTATTCAACTTGGGATATTCCGCAACACATAAACAAAGCAAAAGAGAGAGAGAGAGAGAAATGAATATACAAAAGCATATTCAACGTATTCGAATGAGACTCTAAGTAACAATATTCCGTTCTAAAGAGAATTTGTGTTTCTTCCCGTGACGTTAAGGGGATCGGGAAAAGTTGTGTCTTGAAGCAGGATCCGACTTTGGATACTCTGTTTACACACTTTCTATATTCGTAGGAATATACTGTATTTCACGAATGTAAATGACATGCTGTATTGAGAATATTGAGAAGTTCCATCTGTATGACAAATAGCTGCAAATAAATACACTACATAATTTATTTATTGCTATTAAACGATTTTCCTAACTTGCATTTAACATTCTCATATATAATACCGACCTACTGTGAAAATTATCTCAGATGTTATATTTTAAACATAATAATTACTACATTCTGCAATGATTATGTTATATATATACAACTGATATATTTTAATGTAATTATTTTATATAATTTTTCATGCATTGCGGAAAATGTAATTTTTTAAAAAGGCATTGACCCAGATAAGATTCGAACTCATAACCTTATGATTTGAAATCCAACAGCTTACCAGTGAGCTAACACAAGGACTTCTGCTAAGGTACATTTAGCGATGTATAAATAATCTCAAGACAATTATGACATTCATATCCACTACAAACGCTGTTTCTGTTCTACTTTGACTTTTATTTTAGTACTCAGGTGATAATTATATTCTATGTCTTAACTTTGAGCATTCTTTTACATATGGAAAGATTCGTTTACGTATCTAAATGTTCCATCACGTATGGAGAGCTAAATGACAAACAAACATTTGCTGACATTAATACAAAGTTTCGAAATCTTGTATCATTAAATATTTCAATCAATGTTGCTTTTTTTCTACACTTGGTAACAAGTCTTATTATATTTAAAAGAAGAAAAACACATCTGCAAACTTTTTCCCGATTGCAAAGGCTGGCTTGGAGGTTCGAACCTGGTTTACTATTTCCCGAAGATACCCGAAGTTGGACTTTGAAAATTTTTGCCTCAAAACACCAATAAAGAATGCGCTCAACCTTTTTGAGACAAGGTGTACAGTGAATGATAGAAACGATATAAAGAATGTAGAATATACGTTTTTCTTTAGAGCATTAAGAGCTGTTTGGCGCAGAAGATGCTATATATGTAGCAGTAATATAATAGCACATACACCTACAAAGTTTCAATATGCACGATTAAGAGTAGGAGAAATGAATAGATGCACAAAAAATGGAATTTCAAAGCACTGAGGCCAAAGTTTAGAAAATAAAATAAAACTATAGACATATTTGTAACTACAATACGGCGGCCTGAATATTCTCAATTTAAGCATAATTTATTTTTAATTTGAATATAGTAATAGTTAGACTCCTAATATTTCTGGTCTACGAAATAATAAAATAATCCTACTGATATATGCAGTATCTAAATGTTTTGTAATGATAGTGCATTATGACTTTTAGTATATTTTATGCTAGGAGAATAGGTCTTATTAACACTTTACTTTTATATCCAGAAAGAATTTCACTTATCTTGTCACTTTCCTTTTACTGTTTTACTAAATTTTTTTGCAGTTTACAGTGAAAATCTGGAATATAAAAGCGCTTCCTGAAGGCTTTAATACGGCTCAGAGAGGGGACTTGATATGTGATGTCAAGCAAAATAGCCTGTTACTGTTGCTGTGATGTAAGCAGCGCATTTTTCCGTTGTTTGAAGCTTTGCATCTCCGTCACTAAGGAAAATTTTCCTGCGATTTTTGGTATGTGCTGTATTGTGAAGACTAGTTTTACACATTAAATTAAAACTTTTGGTCAGGAAGTCCATTCTGAAATTTCCAACCCGGAGAAGAGTTTACTATATTTTCATATTTCTTTTGAACCACTGGTAACAAATGCGGGAAATTTACATAAACTAAATATATTTTTCTACTCAAAATACGAACATCTCCTTCACTGTCGTTAATTTAATATGGAAAACGCAGAAGGAGATACGGTACAGCGAAAAGGTTAGTTTGTCGTAACACAAAGGAGAATTTTCTAACCTATCATGGAAAAAAATCAAAATATTTAAAACTTGGCCTTGTAAAATTTGCTCCGTGAATACAATTACTTTTTATATAAGTAGTGAGCCATTCGAGACAGACTTTTACGTTTTTTAATTCTTGGAAATTCCATCTCAATTGGGAGAAAAGTATTGGTAATTTTTTGGTATTTTGGGAGTTTTAAACAAAAATCCTAAGCTGCAATTTCAACACGTTTTATTTTCTTCCAGTAATTGTAATTAGTTTAAGAGCACGTTGCTAACATATTCCGAAACATAATTTTATAAGGCAACGCTCCCAAAAATTTCAATCTTCCAACATTGGTTTTTCACACGGTTCAGAATTTATCCATAGAAAGTAATTTTTAAAATTTGCTGTATTTTATTATGACCGGTAGTATAAATAACGGTACCAATTTTCCTTTGAAACTCAGTGAAAAATCTTCAGATTGGAGGAAAATAGGAACAGAAATTTTGGTAAAGGATTGACCAAGATCATATAAAGGTAAGAAAGAAAGTTCAGTAGCTTTTTCACCAACCACATTCGAACATCGATATGTCACCTGAGATGTACCTGGAAGATCAAAAATAGTCCCCATCAGCATCAACGACCTTCTGCCAACGTTGTGGAAAGCCATGGATTCCATCGCAGTCGAACTTGGTGGGTCGTGAAGCAAACAAGGTGTCAAGTGCATTTTGCACCTCTACCAGGGATTTGAACTGGCGTGCTGTAAGTTCCAAGGAATGGAACAGGATATAATCGGACGGTGCAATGTCCAGGGAGTATGGTGGATGCAATAGTGTTTCCGATCCAAGGCGTAGAATGGTACCGCGAGTCATCCTAGCCACGTGGGGCTTAGTGTCGTTCTGTAACAGGGGGACCCCCTTACAGTTATTATGACATGTAAATCACGGATTGTACTTGATCTTAACAACCAAAGTAAAGATAATTCATGCAAGTGAACGAAATAAATTGAATGTAAAGCAAATCATGAAGATGTTGAACGTTGATAGAACTCAGGTGTACGAGATTCTAAACTGACACACAATCATAGTCAACGTCTTGCGAATAAAATCAGAAAAATAAACACACTGCTGAACAAGACTGCACTTATTTAATACAAAAACACATTTACACGTGACATTTCGATCTTCTAGCCAAGATCCTCATCAGAGGTACACCCAGTGATACAAAAAACTGCTCAAGTATATATACACAACTCATCTCCCTATCTGCTCTCTCATTGGCCCGTTCAAACAGCCAATCAGAAGCGTGGAAATCTATCTGAACTGACCAATGGGACAACATAACATTCTACAAGAAAGAAACAACAAAGAGCAAGCAACCATTGAATACATTAATTCATATACATTTTTCTGTATTTATCAATAATATTTCTCCATTCTTTATTAATGCTGATACCTTTGGTCTAATTCATTAAGTTTACATTCCCTTCCTTTTCTATCCACCAGGCCTCTTTCCACTTTCTCGGCCACAATCTTTTTTCCCGTTCCAGCACAATAACCTCTTCCCAGATCACATCATGTCCCTTTTCTTTTACATGTTTAAAGATTGCGTTAGTTTCTCTGCCATATTTCACATCACTTTTATGTTGTTTAATTCTTTCTTTCAATAATTTCCCCGTCTCCCCAATATATTTCATATCACAATCCTTACAATTTATACAATAAATGACACCGTTCTGATCACTTTTTTCTTTTTTCTTCCCTTTGCTTTTGACCATGTCCAACAACGCTCTCCTACCTTTTCTATACACCTTGACCACTTGCTTTCTTAACATCTTTTTTAAAATCTCGGTATCTTCTCTTAGCCCTACAATGCCTTTCCTTACCCCCTCATTGTCCTCCCCACTTTTACCTTTCCCAGAGACCACAGATGCTTTAAGGATATCCCTTTTACTATAACCATTTTCATACAGCTGACCTTTAAAGATTTCCACATTCCCTTCTAAAGAAGAATATGGAAATTTTGAATAGGTGGGAAAACTGCAGTAATGAAAAAATAAAGAAAGAACTTAGGAAAACTGAAAAGCAAGACATCAATGAAATAGTATGGAAATGGTTTCTTAATGTCAGACCTAAAATAACAGCACATCGGGCCCTATATTACAGGAATACACTAAAACGGTAGCTACAAAGTTGGTAAATATGAATCCAAACCATCTAATGGATGGTTAGAAAGTTTCCGCAAAGGATATCAGACAGGTTTAACTGGAGTAAGAATTCTCTGTCCATAATTTCAAATAAATAATATTTACTATTTTCGCAGAATTATGTCCAATATGTTATATCCAAAATTATTTATTATTATTATTATTATTATTATTATTATTATTATTATTATTATTATTATTATTATTATTATTATTATTATTATTATTATTATTATTATTATTATTGTTGTTGTTGTTGTTCTTGTTGTTGTTATATAATTCATCGTGAGAGCACATCTTCACAGTTGTAATTATGAACAGACACATGATGACGACCGTTACTTCTATGAAAACAGAAAGTACACGCATACTCTCGATTTGGACCAGGCCTAAGGACAGTAAGACTTTATACTTTCATGACCTCGGTATCGATAGGAACTGATATGTTTAATATCACACTTCGATCCTCTTTACCATCAGGTTTCCCCATGTATCCGTTTCACAGAAATTGGATGAACTCCTAAGTCACATTTGAGCTACAGTAATAAGGTAGAATAAATCTCTGCCCCATAGAGGATCGAAACGGGGTTGTCCTGTTAGTAGGTAGATGCCTTACTGACTAAGTCATCGTAGTTCTAATTTTATCGAGGAGGCATGTGTAGTTTCGTAAGAAAAAAAAAGAGCGATTGTATAGGCTAATTATATATTGTACGTTACGCAATCTACTCTGGTTAATGTTTTTTTATACCAAAGTTACATATTAATGAATGTATATTCCGATATTTAAAGTTACTTATTTTGATACAAGAAAAACTTTCATATTAATGTGCAGATGATGCATTACAGAATCTATTGCTTTCTACATACCTACTTCGAGAAAAGCTTTTATTTGTATTAGTCTAAAGGTACTTTGTTTTAAGAATATTTTGGATGTTAATAAAATATTACATCTTCGAAGAACTTCCGATTAAAGTGGAATGTAGATCATTATTCGAATTTTATCCACGGCTTGATACACCCGCTAAAAATTAAAAAGAGCAAAGGATATTCTCTAAGAGGATACTACTTTTATATTTTTAACATCACACAATTTATTTCAAGACTATCGACACGAGAGCGAGACGGAGACTAAACCAAGTATCCTCTCGTTTCGTTCGATACCAACCCTATTTCGCTGTCAATGTAAGTGCGAGGTTTCAAAAGTCTCATATTCCGTTTTAAACAATACGTCTACTACATAAAGAAAACATAGGTCGGTGTGTGTCATTTTATTTCCAGGTAAATATGTTTCCTTACGTTCATTGTCTTTGTTCTAATGTGCTCTTTAAGGCTTCTTATTTTGGAAACTTAATCAAAAGTTGCGATTCTCATTTTATTACAATATTCGTAAATCAAAACATGACGTTTGTAAGATTCATATGTAGCTCATATAATTGGAACCCAACTGAAACAATCTCAGAAGAGGTGGCAAAAATCACGTCATGCTTAACACATCTATAGCTTGACGTTTCATGTGAAGATAATTTTAGTTCCGAAACATAAAGAAAGATTATTTTAGGTTAATTTTCCGTGAAGCACTTTTGGGTGCATTTATATTCTTTAAAGCAAACGCTCCAATAAGTTTTCTGTTCGATTCGGGTTCGCTGGGAACGATTCAGTTATAACTACTAAGAAATATAGTTTCGTTGACTAGACCTTCACCGAATAGAAAGCTTATTTAACAATTGGTAAACAACGGTGAAATAATCTTAGCTATACCGAAGTCCAACTGAATAACATGATGGCTCTAATCAAAAATTACTTTATTTCTCTTATAATCTTATTACTATTACTAGTTGAATATACCCATGCTTGAGCACGGGGGCTGTATTTGGAAGTCAACTTCCGTGGGAGTATCACCATTGATTCAGCGACCGCGAAAACTATGAATTTGATACTAATATAGGTCATTTTGGGCTATTTTTTTACATGTCTCGGTATCTCCCCCCCCCTTTCCGCTGACTCCCGGCCCGCATACAATTGTAACTAAATTTGCAAGTCATCGCTAATGGAAGTGTCAACATTGATTTCAGCGACCGCGAAAACTATGGATTTGACACTAATATCGGTCATTTTGGATTACTTTCATACGTCTCGGTACCTCACCACCAGAGATGGAGTGGGTCAGTGGGTCGGTGGGTCAGTGGGTCAAGTTTTCTGAGTGGGTCAGTGGGTCGTGGGTCAACAGCATGTGACCCACTGTGACTCACCACCCACCGTGACCCACCGTGACCTACTGTGACCCACCACCCACCGTGACCCACTGTGACCCACCACCCACCATGACCCACTGTGACCCACCACCCACCATGACCCACTGCGACCCACCACCCACCATGACCCACTACGACCCACCACCCACCGTGACCCACTGCGACCCACCGACTCAGTGTGATCTACCGACCCTCTCTGCTCACTGCATTGTAGACAGTATCTTCTGAAGACTGGTAAATTTGTCTCCGTTTTACTTTCAAGACCTTTATTTCCCTTTCTTTTCCACTTGTTTCTGTCTACTTACCTGAGGTGAGTATATCTAACCAACTGAAAAAAGAATTTCAGGCAATTTTGGATATTGATATTTTTAATAGGAATAATAGCAATAGGACTTACACTACAACGTGGCTTTCGAGACCTGTGAGTTTTTAGAGTTAATTACTGGAAAAAATACATTTTTGAATCACTGTAATATATAAATTATTATATAAAAAATGAATGTAACTGTGTGTGCCTGATCACGGTCAAATTGAAAAGTCAAATGAAATTACTTTTGGTATATAGTTAGGCTTTAATCCAAATTGGGATGTTATATTGCTTTTATTATAATGCATAATATCCTAAGGAGGTAGTGAGGATCCGAATTTTTGCGAAAAAAAAGGAGTATCTCGCAAGCCGTTAAACTTACGGAGCTGAAATTCAGTGTATTAACTCATTATTGAAAATAAACAGAATTTGTCCTAGCATTTTTTTAAAAATTCTCCTTTATGGAGGAGGGCACTTTCTATATATGGAAAATTGGTAGTGAGTTGGTTTGTAAAAATGATCGAAAACGATCGATGTTATTTAAGAAAAAAATCAGAAACAAAAAATACAGTGCTTGGCTTCATATATTCATTGCTTTCTGCTATAATAATTGCTGAAGCTTATGTTTATTATATGGAGCGGTTATAGCACAGGGCAATCAACCCATAAAGTTGTGAGAAAAACATGCATAAAATTTGAACTGTAAGCTTTATTACACGGAAAATTGAAGTTTGGATTGTACGCATAATTGTATGGAAAATTTTACACTTTTTTCCCTTTACGTTGGTCTACTTACCTTGATTTGGAACTTTCAAATTTCATCCTTCTTGGCACTGAAAAGTATTGATAATTCAACAACGAAATAATTATACTATGATAATTTAATTGAAATTCATCGTAATTTGGCACATGGCAAACAGCAGTGTGGTAATTGAAGTTGAAGAAGGTGAGAAATTCCCATTCACCTCTGAACACTTTCCAGGAAACTCGTTTTCTTTTGCTTTCTAGGGGGGAGAGAACTTGGTAATGACATCAAACCTTCATGTGTAATTACAAAAATTAAATTTATAAACAAATAAGAAATCATCAGTTTATCAGGCTTTAATTGATAATTTATTCACAAGATTCCCTATCAAAGGCGTGGTAGATGAAGTTTCTGTTCTCCACGAGTCGACATTGCCAACTGACATGGTCGATATGGAAAAGATATTGTATGGTGATAGAGAGATGATACTTCTTGCTGAGTATTTCAAACCTGACTAAGAAAAATCGTTATCAGACTTAAGTCTAACAAGTAGATTGTCGATGAGAAGTTGCAGAAATCGGGTAGAAGTATTATCAGTTTCCACGACAGAGTGCGAACGGGGATTTCCCCTTATGAATTTACAGATGACTGATATTAGAAATAGACTAAGAGCTCAAACATTGTCTAACTTGTTGCTCATCAATGTTAATGGCCTACCGCTAGACATGCTCAAAGGAGACGAGTTAGTTATTTCTTGGCTGAAGGATGGACATCATTCCACTGCGGATGACTTACCGCCAAAAAGTTACCAACAGGAAATAAATCCGATTTCAGATTTGTTTTAAGGTGGAAAATTACGAGATACGAAAAATGGAAACTTGTATTACTAATGGCTTATTTGTGTTATTCAACTTTGTACCTATTTTTTGGTAAGTCTCTTCTTTTTAGAGCGTTCACCTCTGGTGCTAGGGGTCTCGGGTTCAAACCCTGCTCCCGCCAAGTGAACTTTGTGGTGGACCAACACCGTGTGCGTGGGTTTTCTCGGGGTTCTCCCGTTTCCTCCCACTTTCTTCATTCCACCATTTCATTCATTACTCCTTATCACCGTCGCCTTTAGCCTCACCGGCATAACCGTGGGACGTAAAACTCAAAATTTCATTTCATTTCATTTCAAGTCTCTTCTTTGCTTTAGGTAAACTACTTTGAATAAATATTCATAATAATTGAAATTATGCATATTTGTAACTTAAATTTAACGTGGTGTTTTAGTAATTACATAAATTACAATTATGAGCATACTTTATGAAGATGCTCTCACATAGGGTACCCGAGCACCTTTATACACTATAAAAAACTGATTTTTTAAGTCTTTTGTGAGAAAAATACTGTGGATTGAGAAACCATAACCTTTTCCATATTGTACAGGGGTATTTTCCTGCGAATAGAAGTTTCTTTTGGAATGCGTTCAGAAATTAACACTTGCAGGAATATTCTCTTAGTACAAGTATATTTTAGGCACACACTAATTTCCCCCACCTCGAACTGTTTCAATTTTCTCACTGACAAACACTTTACCACTTTATATCCTAAAGGTCAGATCCACCGTTATTGTAACAGAGTGGTGCTTGAACGATTGACTAGAAATTCAAACTCTGATTAGTGACAATTTCAGTCTTGTTTTATTACAAGTGTAAACTCTTTAGTCAGTTCAGAATGGGCCGTGGATCGTGTTCAGAGTTGATGACGATTGATTTTGATGAGTCAGAGTAGGTCAAAGTGGATGAGAGTGGTTCATGGTGGGTGGTGGCTCACGGTGGATGGTGGGTCAGAGTGGGTCACCGTGGGTGGTGGGTCAGAGTGGGTCATCGTGGGTCGTGGGTCATGGTGGGTCAGAGTGGGTCACGGTGGGTGGTGGGTCAGAGTGGGTCATGGTGGGTGGTGGGTCAGTGGGTCGTCGGTCACGGTGGGTGGTGGGTCAGTGGCTCGTGGGTCAAGTTTTCATTGACCCACGCCAACTCTGCGTCACCACCCTCGGTGACCCCCGGCCCGGAGCCGAATAGCGTGAATTTGGAAGTTAATGCGATCGGAGTTTCATCATTAATTTCAGCGACCGCGAAAATATGAATTCGACACTAATATCAGTCATTTTCTATTATTTTTATATGTCCCGGTAAACGCCTGCCAGGTTCAAATTTTGACCAAAACGTTTAACTTTGGTCTGGAGCCTGGACCAAGGTATTCGTGACCAAAATTTGGTAGCTCCCGGTCAATTTGTCTTGTTCCCAAGCCGGTTCCGGTAAACGCCCCTCTGAGACCCCTCTGGTTTAAAATTTGAAAAAAGGGCTTTGTCTTGATCTGGAGCCTGGGCCAAGGTACCCCTGACCAAAATTTGATAACTCTCGGTTCACTCGTCTGGTGCCCAGGCCACACACAGACAAGCAAACACACAAACAAACTCTTTATTTTATTTATATTAGATTAGATTGTCCTATTTCGCATATTATCAATGCATACTATCAACAATGTCACAAAACGGATATTATGCTGATTTGGAGGTGAAATAGTATTATGAATAGCATTAGTTATTCGCTGCGATTTGCACTTCCTGTTTAAGGTTTAATTTTATGAACTACTATATGGGCTATTTGTCTATTCTGGGCTATTCTAACTAATTGGTTCATTACCCAATCATTTGTCTCTTTTCTTATAATCAATACTAAAATATTTATTTAAAAATAATGTAATTATCTTAAAATAGAATTCAGTCAGAGAAAGAAAGAGTATTTAAAGAAGTATATAAATGAAACAATAAAGTTTTTATGCTTTCAAACCTAGCACTTTTGTTTTACAAAGTGACATTTAATAAAATAAATATTTTTAAAATTAATCACATGGTACTTTACAAATTAAACAAAAGAAAGAAAATCAAGACAGATGTATATATTTTGAAGGACTATGAAGCTTTTCTTACTGTAAGGCAAATCCAATTAACACGAGGCGCAAGAAACAATAAGCATCATAGCTTCAGCAAATCTATAAGTATTGGAGCAGGTAAGAAATATACAATTATTTGAGCTGCCCTAAATAGTTCTCTTTCTTGGCTTTTGTCCGCATTACTTATGTCATTCATCACAAACCAAATATACACAAAAGCACGATTTCAGAAAGGAAGGTTAGTCCACGTGGAGTTGACGATAATATGACATGTGATGCTGGAATTTTATTGGCTAAAAGGTCGAAGAGTTTAGGGTGTGGCTATGAATCGAAAAAAGAACTTCCTTTGTACACTCCGCACTGGGTGTCTTTGACGTTAACTGCAAAGCCGATGGCCGTGTGGACAGGTACTTAGACTTCTTTGTCCTTTTTCCTGCTCTATTGTTTATTCTGTGTTTTCTTTAAAACTGGAATTCATAGACGGTACCTTCTGTGAGAGCAACATGTGTTTGTCATTATAATTTATTGGGGGAGGGGGTACACGTTGATCATAGTGTCCCTTACTTCAACCTCTATACTACTGGCAACCCTGAAAGTGGCTGGAAAGGCGGCATCCTTTTGGAAATATATCTGGTTCTACAAGAACGAAAGAATAAAAGTGTTTGTCAATATGATTTATTGGGGGGTAGTTTTCGGCTGCACATTTTGTACCCCCCGGTAATGCATGGATACGGTAAACCAAGGGCAGGACACCGGCACCCATCCGCGGCGGCAAGACGATCTACTTGTTCAAAGTTGCCGACCTTTTGCCAAGGCGGCAAGTGGTCGAAAATCGTAAAATAAAATGCCCTTTGCCAACTCTTTGCGATCTGTTGCTGACCGTCAGTGTCGGCAAAACAGTTCGAAAGGCCTCTTTCCGACCCTGTACCGACTCCTAATGCCGGCCTCTTTTCGACTGCGGCGCCGGCGCATTTACTACGCCTTTACGGCTGTTTGCCGACTGGTCGGCAAGGCAACTATTCGTCGCGGTCGAAAATCACGCGGAAAGACGCCGCTGTCCGGCGCCGGCAATCCGACCGCGGCATCTGGTCGGCATGGGCAAATTGTCCGACTGTAGGCGGCAGGATCCTGAATGTTTTCTTGAATATGTAAATGACTTTTCTCATATTACTTAAAGTGAGGGACCATTCCGATCGGGAATCGAGCTTGAACCATCTGGTTGCCGGCCAGGAATTGTACCACTTAAACTACAGAGACCGTACACAATTTTTCTGCTGATGTTGATTCCTCTGGCTACCTCTTAGGGTATAAGAAAATGTTTCAAATTCCATGATTTGCAGAATACATTCTTAGACTTAAATTTCTTTCTTGTAGTGAAGTGCTTTCGCTTTCAATACAAAAAAAAAAAAAAGTTTGTTTGGTGAACGCCGGGTTCGATCTCCAGTCAGTCTATGTATTATCCAATGACGCTTTTAATCACCAAACATCAAGGAATCATACAAAGTAAAAGAAATCTTAATTACCGGTGCATTAGATAATAGCAATCTGTATTATATCGTGATAAAACTTACCTGAATAACGATTCTATTAGAACTGAAATAGGCAGGAAAAGCTTTACTTGTCACTTCTTTGTACTGATCAAATGCAGTTTCAACACACTCACTATCGTCTACTAAATTAATCTGACTGCAGCCGTAGATGTGAGTCCACTCATCGAAGCAAAACAGTCGGTGTTTCTTTCAGAAACAATGTTCCGTAGGGCACACTTAGTTTATTCCGGGGGGCACAATTGATACTATTCTGTTTATTATTATATTATAGATGTATTATTTTGGTCTGCTCCGGGGGGCAGTGCTTCCCCCCCAAAAAAAAAGGTCTGGAAGAAACACTGAAAACAACTCAAACAGCATGCTTGCTTGCCGCAAGCTTGCCTGTCGCTTTTATTTGATTTTATTTCGCTTTTGCTTATACACAAAAGTTTATTTTTGCTTAGCGCAAGCTGCAGTGCGGGCAACCCAAGCTTCACTTGCGAGACGCTTTTCTTTAAGTTGAAGTAAAAAGTCGATTTTCAGTTGTTCTTAAAAACCACGCGACGCTGACCTCTTAACTTTCGGCGACAAGGTAGTGTTCGCGTTATTAGCGTCGTTTTAGCATTCGCCTTGAATAAAGGACAAAACTTTATTATTTAAAAAAAAATTGTGCCGTCTAGTACCCTAGTCCCACGTACCTATAATGTCGCTCCTTATTTCCTCATATTTCGGTAACCATGAGGCATAACGAATTGTGGTATATATGTATATACAAAGTGAAGATGATAGAGACCCTCTGGATGAGGATGAAAGAATATAATAAGGTCTACATCTATTCGTTTTTGTATCGTATGTAATCAGAGTAGTCGACTTTTTTCCCCCTCTTAAAACCAACTATAAATATACCACATTGACTTGATACCTAGTCTTCCGTTGCAAGCGCTGCTATCGGCTGAAGGAATTCCACTCGCTGTCTCTCGCTTAGCAACAGCTGAACCCTTATTGGCTCAACGCGTGGGTGTGTGAGCTTTAGTTCATATTTTTGCCACGGCTCAAGACATTTTGGCAGCACAGTAGCGAACATGTTACGTGGTTGAAACATTAATATTCTTTTTCTAAATCAAGGTTGTGTATGTTGCTTCTCAGTGGGACACAAATTGAGTGACTTATAATAGCTTCTTGTAAGCTATTTGAGTTTTACCTGAGTTTTCTTAATCACGAGTTTAATGGTGCGAATGCACTGCCGGCTTCTTAATTTTTCCTCCGTTAAATATGTTTACACTCCGACATCTGATAAGCTAAAGTCACTGCAGTCAAAATAGCTCATACTGTTAAATCAAGAAAAAAGCAAAGTAACTGTTGTCGATGTTACTTCAGTCCAAACAAAGCCATACGTTATTATACAGGATGTCTGGAAAGTCTCTCCCAGAAACCAAACATTTGTCACTCGTGGTTATTGAGGAAGAAAACGTGTTATAATTGCATTTTCACAAGCACCTGTAGAGTAATCCACGTAATGTCATTTGATGCCTTTTTCACTTACGTTTTAATATTTGACACATGAAATATGTATACAGTTAATTATTATTACAGGGGCTATAGGAAAATATTCGACTGGTACTATATTTCTTTATTGTGCTTAGTTGTGGCTTGCTAAATCTTTTTGCAAAGTATAGTGTAAAATTTAAATGGGTGCTATTTTCATTAATTTGCTGCAAACTTTGACATAAAGTGTTCTTAAACTTGAATTGTTTCACCAACAATCGAATAAACTTTGGCCACAAAGTATAAAGTAAATTTTCATTTATTTTGTTTAGAAAAATCTATTTCCTTTCTAGAATAATAACTTCAGAATTGCTGTGGAAAGCAATATGCAGTATTAATAATTTCTATCGATAGCTATTTTAGAAATGGGTGCTTTTTAGCAGTGCCAGGGGGTAGTTATTCCATTTAATTTTACTTCTTGTGCTTATACGATCAGTCAGCATTTTCTTTGAAAGAGAGCATTTAGATTTTACTCAAATACATCATTGTTTAATAACAACATGACATGATTTCGTGTAAAATTGCACTGTATTTAGGAATTACACACCAGTATTTTATTGTCAATAATTTCTTTGGCAGATACTGTTGACCTGATGAAAATCTTTCTATTACCGGTTGTGTGTCCACTTCGAGGAAGAATTGCTGGAAGAGAAAAATGTTCATGCTAACCGTCTGTTGTTGAGTTATATGAAGGATTTGTGATTCACGTTAAGGTAATTCTTGCATTTTTTGTTTTATGCTTCTGAAATAGGAAGTATTACAAAACCCGTAGATTTCTGAAGTTTATGCCTCTAAATAATACAAAGAAAATAAACGTTTCGTTAATATTATTAGAATGTATGTCATTTTCAAGGGTTGCTCTTGCCCTTTCCGCTCGTAGCAGTAATTTGCTTCTCACTGCCAGCTAGGAAAAGTAAACGAAGACTCTTTTTGAGGCACAAGAAGAGTTGATTATAATGTAATTCTAATATAGTTTGTTTTGCCATAATCTTAGCTATTTTTGTTCCAGCGTACACATTAAATTAATTACTTCAGCTTTTGACAAAATCTGGTCACAGGATGTACTCATTGTTAAACAACAAATACTGTCATACGTTTAGGACTGTTTCAATTTTTCGATACTTTTATACAACGTGCAACACCAGCGTATCTAAACTTTTTCAAAGCAAGCACTTGGTTCGTGTCCTCTCATTTGTTGGAGGACTATGTTACATGTGTTATTTGTTGACACAGTACGTCTCATGTATGCTTTTTGACAAAGTTCCATTTAAGATTTTTTTAAATCATTTTACAAAATGTTATAGCGTCCAATTTCCTATATACACTACACTATATATGCTTATACCAAACCTTAGCGCAGGTACACTCGTATCGGCTAGTATCCTGTAAATTACAACATTTGTAACTAAAGATACAAATTTTTAAATAATTTTAAAATTAATCCTCGGTAAATAATTGATACTAGTATATGAACATGTACCATGTACAATTAGCAACGTTTGTCGTAATATTTTCCATACGTAACATGCTTTGTACATAATTAAATAGAAACAAACTATTTGCTGAGCAAAACAATATATTCACATTAAAAACTACATACGTATGACAGTTTCGCAAACTAACACTTTGGCTTCATCAGACACCATCTCTGATGAAGCCAAAGTGTTAGTTCTTAGTTCTGTAGTTTTTAATGCGAATATATTGTTTTGCTAAGCAAATACTTTGTTTCTGTTTAACGTTTGTCGCTTGTTGGTGTTAAAGGAACCTGCTGCAGAGCTCCCAGCTGTCCTATTTTATTATTTTTTCCTATATTTTTTAAATTTGTCTGTATTTGTCCTATATAAGTCCTATATTTTAATCTTGTCCTTTATTTCCTATATTTTTCAGTGATTGAATTATTACAAGTACATGCCAAGGGCAGTTTTAGTGATGATTTAAATTGCTAGTTATTAGCAATATGCTAAATGTGTCTTAGCATTTTTTCTGAGGGTTGTTGCGAATAACCACAACATACATAATTCAGTGCAACATGCAAACCTCTACCTCGGTAGACCAGCCCTAGCTCCTACCTTCAAACTTTTTTTTTTTCAAAGGACAAATCCACCGAAATACAAGTTTACTTTTGCACTACGTGTAATGGAGCAATTGCTACTTTACATAAAAATGCTACTTTAATTTCCTTTAGCCTTATGTGCATTTACTTTTTTTTTCTGAAGAGTACCAAAATAGTGGGATAAGGATCTAATCTACGTTCTGAAATTGTGAATCCCCAAAATTCCAAGGTAGTCAACAATTTATTGTAACAAATATTTCGAAACAACAACAATATATATATACAATATATACAATATATATATACAACATATACAATATATATATACAATATATATATACAATTCAATCTTGTATATGAAAATGGTAACTTGAAAAACTTTAAATAGTACAAAAACAAACCCAGCCTGGAACTGGGAACGAATACTTTGGTTTCATTCAAACCAAAAGGAAGTTTCAACACTCTTAAATTCTTACTTTTTTTTCACAAAAATATTTAACAACTCCTTTCCCTTTTGTTTTATTAAATCCTCCTTCAAAGTTCCGAAGTAGGAGAGAGTTTATGTTCAAATTCTTAAAACCGGATTTTACTTTTAATTTTAATTTGACTTCGTTGCTTGTCATTAAATTTTTGAAACCAACATAAAGCTTACCTTGAGAAAGACAGTGAATAGAGTCAGTGACTGAATCCGCTATAAATTTAGAATAAAAATAAAAATGCCAAAAAAGGATTAACATAGAGGATCATTTCACTAACTCTCCCACCTCTTCTGTGAGTCACACATTATAGTTCAAGCTTATGAAACGTTCAAAGATGGTAATAACTTGCTTAAAAACTTTAAACCAAATACCTGTTACTTCGATATTTGTATTAATTTCACCTTCATTTGCAATATTTCAAGTCTTCCAAAGCCATAGTGTCACAAAGAACTAATATACACTTATTAATATTACTGTATAATAGGGATGCGCTCGAGTCGAGACACATGTTGTAAAATTCGAGACGAGCCGAAACAAGTGTATTTCTCGACTCGATTTTTTGAGACACGAGTCGAGTCGAGACTGCTCGTGAAAATCTCGACTCGACTCGAATGTCTCGAAAATCTTTCTATAATTTTTAATATTATTTTGAAGAAAGTACTCACTCAGAAACAGCCTTAAAAGCAATTGCAGCATTTATTACTATAGTAAATTATAAAACGCATAAACTTAATAGTTAATCTTTCGAGATCAACATTTAATTTTCAGCTCAATTCAGTTAATTAAAACTAATGTCGTGATATTGATTGTACTTCAAATATAATAATAGTAATAATAATAATCGATTATCTACTTTGTATAAAACTATTATCCGTAGCCTATATGTAGTTTGTATAAAACTATTGCGATAAAGTGAACTTCATAAATTCTCTGAATGAACAATTGGCAGTCTATAGTAATTTAGCATAGTTATAATCAGGGCCCGGATCTTGTTGACCTAAAATTTTCTAGAAAGTGCCCTATAAAAAGACCCTAAAATTCCTGTAAAATGCCCCTAAAATTCACAAAAATTGACCTTAAAACTTGCGTTTTCTTAAATGTTTATTTCGTAAAACATTGACATTTTTTAAATATCCATTGGATTTTAATTAACGTTTGTCACTCATATTCAAAAAAATTGTTTCAGTTAGTTGCAGTCCATTGATCATTCATGTTCGTTGATGAGTTCATTGTACGGCATTGTAAGTATTGAAAGCGTCAATTCACTCCCGAGTTGAAACTAGGAAGCACTCTTAAACAATAAAAGTTCGCAAGTGTAGACTACATCAGAATAATAGATAAAAACGCTGTTTAAAATCTTTGTACGCCTTCTAATTCATTTTTAGTTATTCATGTGATCACATCCTTTGTGGTCAACAACCCAAAACTATCTGTTTGAACACCTACCAACCCCCACCTTTCGTTAACCAGTTACAGTTTAGTTTTCATAAGCTTGTTAAGAATGCAGTTTTTCCACCCCCAATAGTCAGGAAGCAAGAAAAGAGATTATTCAACTTCATCTTTTCCACATCCGTAAACCGTGTTCATTTAAAGATTTCCTTATGTAGAAGAAAAAGAATAAAAAAGACCATAAGTGACCTAAAAGTTACCTTAAAATATTTAAAAAATGGCCTTAAATTTCAAAACGGCAAAAAGTGACCAAAAGTTGACCCTAAAAATATATATTTTTAGAACCTAGAGTTGATGGATAGCGTTTTTATTAGAATTTGCCTTGTCTTATGCGTAACAGAAAAAAGTTGACTTGTCAACAAAATCCGGGCCCTGGTTATAATTATTGTTTTCGTTCTCATGAAAGCAATAGGACTACATAACTTCTGGATTATTCGCTTTCCTAACTATTTTGAGGCTTTAATGTGTTGCAGCGTATCACGAGTTACGAATAATAATAATAATAATAATAATAATAATAATAATAATAATAATAATAATAATAATAATAATAATATATTATTATTATTATTATTATTATTATTATTATTATTATTATTATTATTATTATTATTATTATTATTATTATTATTAGGTATTCTGCCTTTCGGCAGGTCCTGGGACTAATGAGGATTTTTTTTTTTTTACTCGATTTTAGATTTTGGCCTGGAAATGTTTCTTCCACTTTTCTCGATCTTCAGCTTCCTCTTTTAACTCCCAATATTTTCTCCTATCTTTCAAATCTTGGATCAACTGTGTTCTTCTTCTTCCTATTCCTCGCTTCCTTTTCATCTTTCCTTCTATGACGGTGTTAAGAAGACAATTTCTTCGCAAGATGTGTCCAATCCAATTGGCCTTTCTACGAAGAATGGTGGCTAGAAGTGTCCTCTTCTCTCTTATCCGTTTTAAACATCTCTGTTTGTTGCTCTCTCTGTCCATTTAATCTTCTCCATCTTCCTCCAACACCACATTTCGAAGCTCTCCAAATATTTCTTCTCTAACTTCCGTAATGTCCATAATATATAATGTAACATTTGTTGTACATCACATATTATGATACGAGACTATTTTACATGGTATATTGCAATAAATGGACTGCTTGGATGCCAAGAACTAGTAGAGATAGATATCTTTCACTTCTATAGATAGGCATTTTTAAAAGGATTTTTGTAAACACTAAATCATAAAACAATAAACTACATACAGTAGTTACCGTTTTGGTTCCCAACATAAAAGAAACTTGGATTGTCCATGAGATATTGAACTTCAACTTTCACTCCCGGAAAATTTCAATTTTGGAGTTAGGCCACTTGGCATCAAAGCAGTTCACTGTAAGATAAATACACTCCTCATTTTACTCTAGTAACGTAGTTGTTCAGGAGCCTGGGATTTCCATCCTCTCAAATGATAGCTGAAAGATTGCTTGATACATAGGAGTAATAGTGTATTAAGTTTTCGAGCTTTGGTGCGTCTCCGTATTTACATACTGATATAACTTTTAATATGGATTTATTTAGCTTTCTTTTGTTATTGGCTTAACACCGACTTCTCTCTGTTATCATAGAGGTATTCATTCGCTAGACATTGATTCTGCGCACTGCTGAAGGAGAAATGAGTTTAGTAATTTTTATTTTCCGAAATTCAGGTCCGAAATGTATTTCACTTACTTACTAATCTTTTTGCAACGCTATTTGCTTTTCCTTTCTTTCTTTTCATGACAGTTCGAAATAGTTTTGTTTGGTGCTGGGAGTATATTTTATATTCACCTAATAAAATTATGGGTTCATTCCGTAATCAGTTTTAAATTTACAGAAACTATTAGGTTCACGATCAAATCGCGCCAATTGTTTAATGCATTTCGAAGGCTTTTATTTTTATGCAGCTCATTAGGGAAAATCTATTTCATAATCGTAACATTCATTACTTTAAATACTAAGAAACTATAAAGGTAAAGGTGACTCGACCTAGCCCCGGGGCCGCTGTGATTCAGTGGCACAGTTTTCACCCTTGGTGTGTGAAGACTCTGATTCGATCCTAGCTGGTACCAAGTGGGCTTTGTGGCATAGAAATATCGTGTGTGTGGACTTTCTTGTGGTTCTTTAGTTCCCTTCCACTTACTTCATTCCACCATTTCATTCATTCTCAACATCACCGTTTTCTTTAGCTTACAAAAGACTGTTTACTTGCCCACTAGTTTTATTATTGTGAACTGAAACTCAAGTGCGCAGTTATCTTGGATACTTCTGTCCCTTTTTACTTTACAACTTGAAGTGGGATGAGGGTCAGGATAGATCTAGTGATATACCGCTGAAAGAAATGCTTCAGTACAGTGTCGGAAGCGGTATGTATTGTTTATGTTACTTACAATGTTACTTCCCTATAAAATATAAATTCGCCCTTTCTCTCCTTCTCTTATTCGAATAGAGTGAACCGACTCTTTTGCTGAAGAAAGATGCTAAGAGAAAATTGAACTATCTGTGTCTTAAAATTTTCTTTGAAATGCAGTCTTTTGTGTTTGTAAGGTTTTACGAGCATGTTTTCAATCAAATTTGCATCACTGTCTTCTGAAAGGATGTCTAGAAAAAAATACTACTGGAAAATAACTGAAAACACAAGATGGATTTGATAGCCAAATTTACGTCATCTTGGTGCGTCATCATTTTTCTTTAAACACTTGTATTTAGTATTCGATTAGAGTTTAGTATACGGTTTAGCATCGAGGCTATATGAGACGTGAACTTACAAATTAACGTGGGATCAGAACCACAGGAGTTCCCACCGGAAATCAAACCTGGGTCTCTCGCAACAAAGACGCGTACACTAACAATATGGACACAAGAGGGTTCAATAGTTGGTAATGTGTACATAAAGTTGTGGAATTGCACTTGTGTAATGTTAGTAGTTCTACCTAGGCACTAACATAAATTTTCACAATACGCAGCTTAATAAAGAATCTTTAAAAAGAAAATGCCACTCTTTATGTTTCAGTTCCTGGTTCGACTGAAGGATAGTACAAATTCCTTTTTTGGGATCCTACTTTATGCAGTAGATCCATCATAAACTGGGTGTTTGATACGGATATAAACTAAAAACTTACAAATATAAATTTAAGTCACATTTAAATATTTTTAAACTAAAATTGAATGTATATATATGATGTGCCATTTACTAATTCATTTTTATCGTTTGTGTAAGAGTCATGTTAGTTCTTTGATACAAGTACATGAATGCAGTTAGCTCCTCTTAATGAAAGTAAGTGGTGGCTGGTCTTTAAAATTAGTGTGGAAAGATAAGTAAAGAATCTGGCATAATTTAGAAACAGCTATCGTAATCAGGCGCGTGTTTGGCATCATTGATTGTCTCAAGTGTAGCAACCCTGACTTAAAGGTTTTGCTTCGAGAAAGATGGATTCTTTGTTATATATCAGATATATAGTCTCAAGTTGAAGCAGTATTCTTTATGACGAGCTTTGAAGCAGGCAGTATATCTGTTGAAAAAAGTTATTTCTGAGTGTATGACTGGAATTAAGAACTATTTTGAGTCAGTTCGACTTGTTTCTAGTTAAGGCTAGGTAAATCAATCCCCAGATAGAAAAATAGATTACTCTTATGTTATTTCTTAGCAGGATGGGAAAAAATCATGATTTTTTTTAAAAATCATTTTTGTTGCTTTTTTGGATTTAAATCGATTTTTTTGATTTAAATCAAATCTTTCTCCTCGTATAATGCAAGTCGCGAACTGGAGAAAAAGCATTAGGAATTAGTATTAAATGCTAATTACGCCATTTAAGTGAAAGTATTGCGGTTGAATTTTGAATTATCCCCAATCGTTAATCTATATCAATCCCAAACAATGTTTTTTAACCCTTTTAAATTATGGCTCTTTTTAAAGGTAAATTATAGACTTTGTCAAGCAGCTACAGCATCATCCCTATTTATCCTAGGATCATGGTACATAAATCACTCTCTTTAGAATAGAACAGCTTTTGAAAAGGTAACATTTACATTTCCGTATCATGTCCCTGAATCGGAAAATTTTGAGAGCAATCGGACTTTTTTTTTAAAAAAAAAAAAAATTGACTCCCCTGTGTTAATGCGCCATCTCGAAATCAACTGGGAAATACTAAGGGGTGTACTAAATCTGTGTACAAAATTTCAAGCTTCTATCTTCAGTAGTAAGGGTGAGGAAACTATTCAACAATGAGCTAAGAACATTCCCACAATGCCCCAGATGATCGAGATGTAATATAAAAAATTCCTCAGACATCCTTATTTATCCTAGGATCATGATTTGTGCATTATTCTCTTCCAAATTAAACAAATTTTCAAACGGTACCCTTCACATGTCTCCATCATGTATCTGGGACGGGTAAATCACGAAAAAAGGAATTTTCTGTTAGAAATATCCTTTTTTATTATTTTTACCTCTGTGGACCCCTCCCCCTGTTTTAAGGCAGAGATCTGAAAGAAATCTGAAAAATACTGAGGAGTGCACTGAATAAATGTGCAAAATTTCTATCTTGTAGGTGCAAAAGTAAGCCTGCGAAAAACAATATTTCCAAATGGCCCAGTTTTCCGTATACAACACAGTTCCGTAACAGTTTCCTGAGACATCCCTATTTATCCTAGAAGCATAGTATGTACATCATTTTCTTCAGAATGGTACACCTTTCAAACGGTACCATTCATATGTCTCCATCTGAGGCGGGAAAATCACGAAAAAAGCTATTTTGTTAAAAATATCCTTCTTTTTTAAACATTTTTGCCCTCTGGACCTCGCTGTTTCCACGCAGAGATCTAAAAACATCTGAAAATTATTAAGGGGTGCACTGAACGAGTGTCCAAAATTTCAGTCTTCTGAATGCAAAATGTAAGCCGTCAAATAATAATAATAATAATAATACGCATAACAAAAAATATCTTTTTAAATTTATATCACACACTATGCCTCAACGCAGAAAGGCGTGAAAGCATATGTAACCTGTTCTAAAATGCTTCCAGTCTTAAAGAAAACGAAGTAAAAAGCCTTATTTGTACTTTTTTAACCAAATAATGAAGATTCTACCCTATCACCTAAAACTAGGTGATATAATTTAAAAGGTTAAGCATTAAAGAAAAAGTACAGCAACGTTTATCAAAACGACACTTTCTTTCTCAATAGCTACTGATATTTGGCAGGAGCCTATTTTTAAAAACTCAGAATTAGCTTGCGGCATGAAATACATAAATTTGGCCTAAAGTTATAAAATTAACAACAAAAAAAAAAAATTGGAGAGGGGATAGGACCCCTCTAAATACGTCCTATTATCTGGGAACAAACAAACAGATACGCACAAAAAAAGATTTTTCGTCTTAAATGTCGATGGTGATTTCCCCGTTGGAATAGTTAACGATTTTAAAACCCAAACCCAATGTTACGAAAAGAATAAAGCAGGATTGCTCCGTTAACTGTTGAAAATGGGATTTTCCCTAATCATCCTCGCATGACACTTGTTTTCATACTATACTGTACATTTGAGTCTCATTGTATTATGATTATTAACTTTCATAATCGAAATAACAGAACAGAAACGGGATTTTACTTACCTTCACTTTAAGTTAATTTATTTCGTAATTCGATTTAAATCAACAATTTAAGAAAAATCAAATGATTTAAATCAATTCACCCTGTTTCCTAGCAGGGAACATCTAACATTTTCACGGGATTCAGTGTCTGTTTATGGATATTGACATTTCCACGTTTATTTAAGATTGCTAGCAATACCTAGTTTCCATAGTAATGGAGCAAGTCGTAGGGAGTTTAGAGTGAGAGCCTTATTTGAAACGTGGCAAGAAGGGTCCTTGTTTACGAGGTTCAAATACTTTTTTTAACCGCAGTCTGACTGCATTCAACTGAGTGCGAACTTACAGAATACTGGACTCAGTTTTCGGTGCGAGAACTTGACGACTGTTTTTGTAGAAACTTAACTCAAACGAAGATTCTGCTGAAGGCGCTTCACTTCTCTGGTGAGAGGAATTTTCTTAAATTCAACAAACTCAATCCTATAAGTAACAGAATTAGCCTTTTTGATGGAGAGTCTGTTTATAGATCATTCCATGTTTAGGATTTTAGGCCACTCAGCTTTCTGATTAATGAAATTGTCTTTAAGATGTTGAGGGAGTATGATGTAAGAAAACACATGTCCTGCTCTCTCATGATTAAAGCACAACTTAGCTGCGTTAGAGAAAATCGGTTTGAAGTTATGGTTTCATGATGGCTTAAGTAGGCGACTTCATTCCGGACTGAAAAGTTGGTCTGTTATTTCATGACAGTTAACTTAAAGAAACTCTTTCTCAAATCAGAGTACCATTCTTAAGCACCAAAATATCCTGTATGGACTGTAGAAATGCTTTATTTATCAAAGTTTCCCTAAACGTGTGGTGTATACTGCTGTATGCTTGTTAATTACCCTACACAAACTTACCGGGCCGTTCAAATTTTTGCAGGTAAAGAAGTATTATCAAATATCATTGGACGCCCCCCACCTTTTTACTGATGTCGGACGTCGTAGGCTGAGCAGACTGGTAAAACAGGGCAGGCAGCGAACTGTGGCGGAACAAACATCAGACTTTAATGCTGGGCGAAGTACAAGTGTGTCTGAACACACAGTGCACCGAACACTCCCAACGATGGGCCTCCGCAACGACGACCCATCCATGTACGAATGTTCACAAAACGACATCGGCAACTACGACTGAAATGAACACGTGACCATCGCCACTGGACCTTGGCGCAGTGGCAGAGCGCTGCATTGTCTGATGAATCCCGATACTTTCTTCATCATGACGATGGGAAGGTACCAATTCGTCATGTTGCAAGGGAGTAACTCCTTGACACCTGTACTGCGAGACGGAGACAAGCTGGTAGCGGCTTAATTAAGCTATGGAAAACATTCACGTGAGCATCCATGTGTCTAGTGGAGCTTGAACAAGGCACCATGACGCCGAGGTGTATCGCACACTGCTTGCAGACTACGTACAGCCCTTCATGACGACCATGTCTCCCAACGGTAGTGAATTTTTTTTTTTTTTTTTTTTTTTACAATATAATGCACCATGTCACAAGGCCAGGAGTAATGGAGTGATTCGAGGAACATAGGGGCGAGTTCCAAGTGATGTGCTGTCCCTCCAACTTGCCGCATATGAACCAAATCGAACGCATCTGGGATGTGATTGAACGTGAAGTTAGAGCGCATCATCCCCTCCCCGGAATTTACGGTAATTAGGTGACCTGTGTGTGCACATCTGGTCCAACTTTCTCCAGCGACCTACCAAGGATCATTGCGTGCATGCCAAGACGAGTTGCCTTTGTTATCCGTGCCAAAGGTGGACATACTGACAATTAGGTAGATAGTCATAATGTTCTGGCTGATGTGTGCGTATATTTTAACTCGTATATTTTGTCTCGACTCGAATTTCGAGACGTCTCGACTCGAATTTGAGTCGAGTCGAGACACAACATGTCGAGTCGAGACAGAAACATATTTTCGAGTCGAGACACGAGTCGAGACAATATTTTCTCCAGACGAGTCGAGACAGGCTTAAATCTCGACTCGACTCGACTCGTGCGCATCCCTACTGTATAATACTTCTCATGTTCCCATTCTCTTTCTTTTAGGTACAGCTAATTTTCCCCCTACATTACACTCACCGATTTCGCAGTCAACAGGAAGAACCTCTCGTTTTGCACGAGGAGGAAGCCTTCCCGATGACGTCAGCTCTCACTCGCGCAGCCGGTCTCGGTCGCGAGCCATTGCGTAGTAACGTGACAAGGCAGGGTTGCCAGCCTACTTTTACGGAAACATTGAAAGGGGGTTTCATTTACAAATATATTTCAATACAATGATAATAATTAATCGCAACAGGGTCTAGTAACTAATCCTCTCTCTCTCTCTCTCTCTCTCTCTCTCTCTCTCTCTATATATATATATATATATATATATATATATATATATATATATATATACATATATATATATATATATATATATATATATATATATATATATATATATATATATATATATATATATATATATATATATATATATATATATATTAAATTTGCTTTTCCTTATCCTCCCATGTCTACTCATTTTCTCTTTGTTTCCTATGTGCTTATTCTTCCCCAGTGAAACTTAGCTGAGGATCCTTACCATGCTCCAATTTCTTATAACGCAAGCTGTGTTAGTATTTTTTTCAGCAGTGTATGCAGCAGTATTGACTAGGCATAGAGATGTGTTGGTATTTACCAACATATCCCAACGACTTCCAATATTGCTGTACATAATAATATGCAGGATTCCAGAGCGTCCTGAAAAACCTGGAAATAAAAGTGTGTCGTGGAAACGCCTTGGAAAAGTCATGGAAACCAGAAAAATGGTGAAAATTCTGGAAATTATTTATGAACTGGAAATGTCCGGAAATTTGTGTTGTATAATAGTTGTTAGAAGTGTATATAAAATTTGCAGAGCTATAATGAATGAAACACTGTTAGGCTACATTATTTATTTCAGAACGAAATACGTTGATCAAATAATTTAATGTTTTAATTAGATTCAAATATTTCATTACAGAGAAATAAGTTATCAGTCTTCTTTTTCATTAGAAGGATATGAAGGAGAAATAATTTATATTTTTGCGTGCATTAATTGAATTTACGTATTGTTCAAAATTATGTATGTATCACGGCATGTAAAAAGTGTTAAATGCCATGGTAATACTATAAATAAGAGTTAACTATTTCGTTTTCTTATTCTATATTAATTTTTTTAAAAAAACTTGTTCCAGTTGCCCATTGGGATGAAGGATGGTCTTTTCTTAAGATACATTTATATTTTTCTGTGCTTCAGGGCATAATATTCTATTGCATAAACCAAACTTCCTATATGTTTTCAATGTCATGGTGGGAGGCCTGCTGCTGGCAGTCAAGTTCACACATGTGTTCGCCTCCAGCACCCTGAAGGCGCCCTATACCCATATCGCAAGATAATTATTCTGTAGCCCATTGCTTCCAAATTTTCTCTCACTGATTTTAATAAACACTTCATGGATGTGGAGATACTTGCACGGTCCCCGAACATCTCTATCTCAATCCCATTAAGCACATCCGGCAAGGATATGCCGGATGTCGAAAGGATATGCATAGTATGCATCCTGCTCCGATCGACCTCCGTAGATATGGGAGGATCAGTAGCGTACGCAGGAATTTATTTCGGGAGGGGTCCAAACTCAATATGAGGGTATTTTATATTAAAATTCCTAAAATTGTCCCTAAAATTAGGCTAAATTTTCACAAAAGTAGAAATTTCGGGGGGTCCGGACCCCCAGGACCCACCCCCTGCGAACGTCCCTGGGGAGGATGCTCTAATCATGGATCAATATGGCTCAACAACTTTTCCCACACCTTGTAGGTGTCTCCCACACCACATCACCGCCGCCACCAAGACAAAATATGATGTTATACGCTATTAGCCAGCTATCATTAATTGCATTGCTCATATGAGTGTATATTTTCATTACACCAGATCTTTGCTTACTTCTGTCCCTATATGGCTGTAATATAACGCATTTTACTAAACTAACGCTAAGAGGAACAGGTTTCTTGCAGTTTCAGTTACAGTTATTGAAGTGCTTGCAGAAAATAAGTGTTCTTATGTTACACTTTCTATTAAACATTATTCTACTACATACGTTCTTTTCTTTATGTAGAATTCAGGAGACATCCAGAAAACTTTGGACAACAAAAGAAACAAGGTGAGTAATCTCAATTTAACATTCCAACTAGTGACGTTCGTAGTAGTGCCATCTATTCAGGAAATACAAGCTTACTACGTGGTCTTTGACAATGTGTTATATAAATTGGAATCAGCATTGAAAATGGTAGATGTCGAGTGCAAAATATCTTCCGGAAGCCGGACAAGTGTGGTTGTTGATACAGCATCTTGTGTGCAACTTTTATACCAAATGGGACAAGAAAATAAGTGCCGTTGGAACATTAGTGTTTATGCTAAAGAACTGTTAGAAAGAATTGAAGAAATCTAGTGGTTACTCGTATACCTATATAAACTTCCTTTACATACTACAATATTCTGTTGTCATTTAAAACAAAATTTATTCTTGCTTCAAACTTTAATTAATGAGCACAATGAAATGTATGTCAGTCTTTTCAAGAACCATTGAAACCTAAACATCATTTTCTCGTTCATTAGCCTTAGAATTGTTTTGCTCGTAGGACCTTTAGTTCATGTGTGGGCAATGAGATATGAGTCAAAACATAAAATACCTAAAATGTACTCCCATAACATTACTTCACGACAAAATATTTGTAAGTCAATAGCAATAAAACATCAATTTCTTTTTGCTTCAAGAGTTCTGCAGAGATCAGGGTTTCAGACAGATGTAGTTGTTGGACCAACATGAGAAGCAAATAATGAGATCCTTCAATTTGTTGCCGATAATGATTACTTTCTCACGACATGGGTGTGTGTGAATAACATTAAATATGTTTGTCACTCTATTCTTGTTGTACCGTGTTTCAATGATCTTCCTCAGTTTGCACAGATTAAGTATATTTTGGTGAACAGTGAGAAAAACGTAATATTTGTACATAGTTTACTAGAAACAAATTTGCTATTGTACACACTACCTTGCATATGAGGTTATATTAAAAAGTAATTTAGTTAAATTCAAGAGCGAAGATTTGTTTCACTACTGTCTTCTGCATATGAATGTGGTCTCTGGTAAAATGTATGTGTTTACGAAACACATGTTATGATGAGTAGTATACTCACACATTTTTAAGTGAACAATGCATATGAAATTTAATTTTGTGTAATCCTTTGTACAGTGTGATGGAATAGGATAATATAATCAGTGATAAACCAGTGCCTGGTGTCAAATATCAAAATGTTTTACCTGATTTTAGAGACTTATAAAACCAGAGGAGTGAAATTTACTGTATAAACTTCCATAGTTACACAGCCATGATTCTGAATCGATAGTCGGTATTCCCATATAACCCAGTTGTACGTGTTTTATTCAAACTTGAGTAAGTGTGCATCATGGATGAATAAGGTAGTCTCTACAGGGACTAGCCGCTTAAGTCCCGTCACTTCCTTCAGCTATCGCCTTGAGAATACATGAAAAATTTGAATATACCTTGTTCGATTTCCTTGAGGTATCCTGGCATATCAACTCTGATTCATGACTATGAAACTTTAGAACTTGAAATTTCATTTTCATGCGGTCTCGATACTTAATATATATCGGGTGTACTAAAAGTGGCTCTTATATTCTATGGAAACTGTTCTAGAGGTCAAGAGAAGACAAGAATTAGTTTGACTTTTTTTTTTTTTTTACCTGGAAGGCCTCCTTTATTGGTCGGGCCCCTTAAAGAATTAGCATTCGAATTTATTTGGGTGAACACGGGACCGAAATATCGAGAAATCCTGTGATATCGGGTAGGACCTATTCATATGGTAGCATCCCGCTATTTGTAAGAAGGACTCAGGAAAAGGCCTGTAAATAAACACCCAATTGGATATGCAGTGATACTGTTTTTTGCAAGTCTTTTCCTGAGTCCTACTTACCAAATAGCGGAATGCTATCTAATGTGTAGATCTTACCCGAAACTTTCCCTTCTCATGCTGAATCAAAATTATCCTAAAGCCATAAATGAGATTCAAACTGTTTCTTTAGAATACTACTAGCACAAGAGGGCCAAAAAAAAAAAAACTTTTTTTTGTCTACTTTTGACTTCTAGAATAAGTTCACGTAGAGCATACATACTCGTATACATACAGTAATTAGATCAATGTTCATTGATTTTTTTTTTTAAATCATCCGATGTAGATTCTTTTGTGATGGTTATTCTACTACCCTATTGTTGAAACATTTCGTTCAAGAATGGGAAAATTGTTACGTAACATTTCTTAATGTTTATATACAGTATTACAGTCTGTTGAATCGTTTCAATTTTTTTCATTTTTATGCATTAAGAGTGATTCATTTAAGATGAAAAGTAAATAATGTTACATGTGCTACTTACAATTGCAGTACGCTAACGATACATATTTAAAAATATCTAATTTTCGAAAACATTTCTGATGTAATATGAATACATTGAGATTTTTTTTTTCCTAACAAGGAAAGTCTCCCAAACCTGAGAGCAGAATTTAGCTCAAACTTTGCAAAATATTTATTTCGACGTCACTGAAAAGAGTAATGATAGTCGTTCTGTTCGCCTTTGCTTTGTTAAGGACTAAGGGGTAGCCCTATAGGTTCAATTTTCACAGAAAATGAGTATAGAAACAATGGCTTTAAATGTAACATCTTAAAAAGAATTAAATATATCAAAATTAAATTTACATAACGTAATACTCACTAAAGACTGCACCGAAAACAGCAACTAGTATTACCATCAGTCAGTACTGCCAACTCAGCATATAAGTTACAAATTTTAGCTATGCAGTATTCTTAATTGCAGTATTTGCCTATGTTTTGTAACTAGTTTTAAAATATGTAATACTAGGTATTACGGTGACCACACGTCCCGAGAAAATCGGGACAGTCTCGATTTTAGGGTCTTTATCCCGGCGTCCCGAATAAAGACTCCAATATCCCGAATAATTGATTGGGAAAAGTAAAATTCTTTACATTGAGTTTTTACTTAGAGAATCTGAATAACTTACAAAGGAGGGAATACATTTTGTTTTCGTGGGGATAACAAAATTGGTTTACAGTTTTCATCGAAAAATTTTTAAAATGTATTTGTGAACTAAACGCGGTAAGAATACTAAATTTATTCTTTCGTCGCTGTGCAGCTCTCGCGACCATCTTAGTTTAAACAATGAATGGGTTGGCTGCACTTGCAACTGCACTGCTTCTCCACTCCAGATCGTCAGCTTCAGTTCAATTCAGTATTGCCACACTTGGTACAATTGTACCAAATTCATCCCTTTTTGTCATTCATTGGCCCGTTGGTACCACGCTGGCATTTTCAGTCCCTTTCGTGAAAAAGTTGGTACAATTCTACCCAATTCAGCACCATTTAACAAATACTTGTCAAATTTTCAAAAGTGTCAGTAAGACTTTTACCACATCTCACGTACTGAGTAAGGAGGGTAAGACGGTTCTGAACTACTGTAGTGCGTTCGATGCTCACTCACCTAGAATCAAACTATAGAACCTCATGTATCAAAGATATATTCGCTAGCTACTACAGAGAGAGCCGTGACTTTTGGGGTTCAACACGGAAACATTAGGAAGAGACCAGGGATTCATTGTGACTTTTAATGGCATTTCATCTTTTCTTGGAAAATAACAAGCTACAAGCTGTTATATAAAAGGCAAAGTGCTGAGTGAATAACTGATCGCACAGGCCAAACCCCTGAAGCTAGAAACTTGGAATTCGGACAGTAGATAAGAGTTTTTGACGTAGAGTATCACTAAGGAAGGATTTCTTGGAATTCGAAGAAAGGAAGGGGTGGTCATCTCTCCGAATCCCTTAAGGATGGAGGCTTGAAATTTGGTATTTGGATTTCTCATTTTAAATAATTTGATACGCGTTTCAACGTTTTTTGATACTTTAGTAAAATGGGGAAAAAGAGGTGAAAAGAAAAGGGGTCGGGGAATGAAATTATTATAATATCAATATCTAAGAATCTTTGAAGGTTAGAAATATGTTGGTGTATTGACTTCTCACTCAAATAATTCAATACGCATTTCAGCGTTTTGGATATTTTACCTAGAAGGAAAGAAAAGGAAAGGAAATAGAGTAGAGGGGGGCAAGAGTACGTGGGGGGTAAGGGTACGATTCCCTAAAATCAGGTGAATATATTCACGTATGGCAATAATGCGTCACGTGGAGTTTGATGTTAATGGCGTCTATAACCTAAACAAGTTTGATTGTGCTGCGGTAAACTACAAGCTATGTAGGTAATTATTTATATTTTTCTAATAGTTTGATATAATATTGGGACATAAGTAGTTAATGAATAACTTACACAATTTTTTAACGATTTCAAAGTACTATAAAGCGTTAGTTTCTAACATATCCATTGTTTGACAGGATGGAGTAAATTGACTTTCTTCCAACAGTTGGCTGTACAACATCACGGGAAAGTCAATTGTGTAGTGAGGGAGGGGGCAAGGGTACGCAGATACCGACGGGGCAAGGGTATGCGTGCGTACTCTTGCCCCTTCTGTTCTATGAAAAAAGAATCCAATTTGATTTAGACCTAACAATCAAAAAAGAATGTAGATTCTGTTGTAATAGAGAGTGACGGCAAACTTTATGAATACTGGTTCCCATATGAAGCTTCTAACGTTAAGAATTCTGAAGAATCCTGATATTTTCTTATGTACGAGGGATAAATTGTTATTCTAAATACCACTCCTTACATAAAATATCTAAGGTGGTGTTTGAGTTTTCGAAATAGATAAACGTGTGAGATAGTTAAATCCGCAGTTATTGAATAACATTACGCTTGCTTATTTTATTCAGGTTTCAGAAATGCTATTCTTTGTCCTCTTTTATCTTAAATGTCAGTAGTTTTTAGTAATAAATTTCAATAGGCCTTATGCAGAGTTATTCTGACGCATGATTAGTGCTATACTAAAAAGTTCGACTACCATATGTTTCCTGTAGTAGTCAGTCCTTTAGTAATCATACGTTACAATGGCTCTGCATAAGGCGGTATCAGTCCAATGATTGGTATGGGATCCTATAAAGATATATGAAGATAACCGAACCTGACATTTGACAATGTGTAGCTTCATCAAAGATAGGTCGAGAAGTTTTCAAGTTACCCTCGTAGGTGACAAGCATTCTGTAACTGATGGAATAAGCCGAATTTGGAAATATATTTTTTAAAGGGTCTAAATAATATCTGATTTTTTTTTTGTATCTTATGCATTCCCATTACTGATATAAGGAGAATTAAGGATTTTTCTTTTCTTTTTTTAAATGAGAATTTGCAACGTCTTTAGGCACAATAAAGCCAGTAAGCCTATTTACCGAAGAAATGGAGAACGAATTAGTGGAATATATCACATTACTGGATCAATTCTTCTATGACTTAACTTTAAAAGATCTAAGAAGAATGGCATAAAATTTTGCTGAACGTAACTAGTTGCTCCATATCCATTAGCCATGCGAATCGAATGACAGGAAGAGATTGGACAGTCTTTCCGTTGTAGACATTTAACTATTGCTTTGCGACAGCCTTCAAAGACTGGTCTGGGGAGAGCTCGTGGGTTTAGCAAGTCACAAGTTGAATGCTTTTTTAATTGTCTAAAAGATCTTGTAAGAGAAAACGTCTTTTCTCTACGGGATATCTACAACATCTACGAAATTGGCATAAATACGGTTCTTTATAAAGTTCCAAAAGTCGACTAAAAATCAGTTGTGAATAAAACTGTATCTAGTGATTTTGGAGTTAACATAACAGCTGTTTCCTGGTGAGTGCATTTGGTTCCTTTATTCCCCAGATATTTCCCAGAAAACGAATGAAACAAGAATTATTCGATGGCTGGCCGCCGGGTTCTGTGGGAATGATATCTGATTCTGGTTCATCAACTCACAACTTTTCGTAGAATTGTTATATTATTTACACCAACATGTGCGATCAAATACGGTAACGAAAAAGGTATTGTTACTTGTTGACAATCAGACCTCTCACATTTCAATCGAGGCGATTGATTTCTGCAGGCAAAATGGGATAGTGATGTTGAGTTTACCACCCCATACCAGCCTTAATTTGAAACCATTAGATCGCTCCTGTTTTTGACCCGCTGAAATACTGGTATTCAACAGTGTGTGATAAATGGATGAGGAATCATCCATCCCGCCTAATTCCAAGTTGCGAGTTTGTTTACTAAGGCTTACTACAAAGCTGTAACCATTGGTATCCAGCCTTCAAGAATCTGGAGTTGTCCCACTGAATCCAGATGTGTTCACTGAAGAAGATTTTCTTCCCTCTATTGTGAATGTGGTAGACTTAAATGGTGAAGCCAGCTCTGAAGATGGAAGCATTCCTGAAGCAACAAATCAAGCATCAGACCTGAATAGAGCCAAAAATCGTTCATCGGATGATTCACTGGAAGAAAAAAGAATCCATTCTAATACCTCTCCTTTCAAGCAGAACTTACTTCTGAAACGGCGCCCTCCAAAGAGCAAAGGCAAACATCAACTTGCACTTGCGAAGGTAACTCCTCAGGTCAGTGAGGAAGTAGTGTACGAGTGTTCATTATGCAATATCATCTACAGTGATCCACCAATAGAAGACTGAATCAAGTGCGCAAGATGCCATGAATGGTAGCATGAACAATGCACATCATATGAAGGAGTAGGCATCTTCATCTGTTAATACTTTTTTGGATGCTTACTCTTGCCTCTTTGATTTCGTACTCTTGCCCCCCTTTCCTCTAATAATAATAATAACAATAATAATAATAATAATAATAATAATAATAATAATAATAATCATAATAATCATAATTAGTGTTGCCACGAGACGAGACACGTGACGGAACCCTTTTGACGAGACGCGAAACGAGACGAGACGTCTCGTGGGATGTCTCGTCTCGTGTCTCGAGATTGCAAAAGGAAAACCCCTTTGTGAGAAAAGATTTTGAAAGGCCTTCACAGAAAAGTGTCCTCAGTCTATTGAATGAAACAATCGTGATACATGGGCTTCCAGATGGGGAATTATCTATTTTTTCTTTTCATTTCTGGCTGGAATGATGAAAACAAAACAAAGACAGTGAAGATTTTTACAAGCTCAAGAAACCGAACTACCACCACCATCCATTCAATTTGAAAACTGGGTACACTCTTCAGAGTGGTCTTTATTCTTTTTGCTAAATGCACCGAAAACGGCAATTGCAACTAAAATATTTTCTCCTCTCTCTCTCTCTCTCTCTCTCTCTCTCTCTCGCGTGCACACACACAAACATACACACATACTTTTACCATTTTACCAATCGCTAGCTCAGGGGCTTCTACAATATACAGCAGTTGTCTTGTAAAATTCAGCTCTTCGTTTGGAAGCCGGGCGAAGGACAAAGAAAGCCAAGATATTGTCGACGAACCCTTCAAATTGTTGTTTGCATTCAGTAAATTTATGATACTTACGATAATACTAAAGGTGAAGAGGTTTTACAGGGGGTCTTTGTTTTGTTCCGCGGAAAAGCTGGATCTGACCAGAGTGCGAAATTGCCCTCTGCTTTCATGTTGAGAGGAGGGGAATACTTCCCTTTCCTAGGGAATAATATTAATAAGACCCTGAATTATCTTCAGAAACGGTTTCCTACAGGCACATAAAACCTTTCGAACTTGATAAGTAAGAACATTTGGAATAATATTCATGGAACTCCATTGAAAGCAGAAAATATCATGAGAACGTGCAAAATTCGAACACTGAAGAACATAATTAACAAAAATGAAATAGGATACCAAATCATATTCTCCCCAAATTTTTCAGACTGAAATCCTCTTATCCCGCACGATTTCGCCCCCTGACACTGATACGAAAAGACAAGTGCTGTTAAAATCCATACACATGACCCTTCCGGGACTCAACCCGGGCTCTTCGAGCCGATGGTATATCGCCGCAGACCGCTCGGCTTAGTATGAAGGTGTATGTTGTACGATCACGAATAGATCACGACAATATAAGAAAATATTTTTTTAAAAAAAGTCGCCATCATTAATCGAAAATGGCCACCCAAAAATCATTTTTTTTACACCACTAGCTAAATCTGAGTGTACCGTCATGAGTATGTTACACAAACGGAGCGAACACCATATAGGGGCACAGACCACGCGGGTATGGGGACAGATTTGTAAAATGGGGGTAGAATGTCCCCCAAGCATTCTTTCCTCCGATGTGTCGTTCAGCTTCCAGTACTATGACATTTTAAATAGAGCTTATTGTGCAGTAACCTATAAAATTTGATTTAAATACTTTTATTAAAAACTAACTAACTTAACTAATTGCCTATGGAACCCGGAGGTTCAATGCCGCGTTCACAAAAGCTCTTCACTGACTTCTATCCTTAGCCAATTGGATCCAGTTTCTACTTTGTATTCCATTCTCTGCGAGATCCATCTTAACATTGACCTCCCATCTGAGCATAGATCTTCCTAATGGTCGTTTTCCAATTGGTCTTCCAGTCAAGACTTTGAAAGCGTTCCTTATTCCCGTTCCTCTTGGGTCCGAATATTCGTCTCAGGATCTTGTTCTCAAATACTTTCAGTTTATGTTCTTCCCTCAGAGTAAGCGACCATGTTTCGCAACCATACAGAACAACAGGCATGATTATCGTTTTGTATATTTTAAGCTTCAGATTCCTCGACAGAATTCGCGACGACAAGAGATTTTGAACCGAATAGTAACACGAATTCTCTGCTTTTAATCGACATTTAATTTATTCGTGAATGTGAATTTCCTCTGTTAATCAGTGTTGGGCAAATTTCAATTGAATTAACAATTAACAATTAATCTGTAAATTTAATTGTTAATTGCAATTAACAATTGAAATAAGTAATGGTTAATTGTTAATTGCAGTTGGCCATTAAAAAAGGAGAATCAATTGCAATTGATCAATTGATTGAAAGTAATTGCAGTGGAAAGTAATTGCAATTGAATTCTGTAATTCAATTGCAATTGAAATTAATTGGCAATTGATTCAATTGCAATTGATTTCCACAGCAATTACTTTCAATTGATTGATCAATTGCAATTGATTTTCACTGATTAATTTTCAACACTGTAGTTCAGAGAGGGCGTGGGGCAATGAAAACTTTAGCCACGACCAATTGACTCACCACCCGTCGTGACCCACGACCCACCGTGACCCACTCTGACCCACCACCCACCATAAATCACTCTTACCCACTGTGACCCACAGACCCGCCAAAACCCATTGTCATCAACTCTGACCCATGATTCACGCCCTCTTCTCTACTGACTAAAGAGTTTAAACTTGTTTATAAAACAAGCCTATAAAATTATCACTCATCGGAGTTTGAATTTCTACGATCAATCGCTCAAGCATCGCACTAATACAATAACAGCGGATCTGACCTTTCTAATATAAATAAAATAGTTTGTTCGTGTGTCTGTGTGTCTATCTTTGTGCGGCCTGTGGACGGGACGAGTGGACCGAAAGTTTTCAAAATTTGGTCACGGGTAGCTTGGTCTAGGTTTCACACCAAGGCAAAGCTTTTTCGAAAAAATTCGAACCAGGGGGTCTCAGGGGGGCGTTTACCGGGACATGTAAAAGTAGTAGAAAATGACCGATATCAGTGTCGATTTCATAGTTTTCGCGGTCGCTGAGATCAATGGTGAAACTCCGATCGCATTAACTTCCAAATTCACCGTATTCTGCTACGGGCCGTGGGTCAATGGGGGGGGGAGGGGGGAAATACCGAAACGTACAAGTAATCCAAAATGACCGATATTAGTGTCAAATCCATAGTTTTCGCGGTTGCTGATATCAATGGTGACACTACCATTAGCGATGACTTTCAAATTCATCCACCGTTGTATGCGGGCCTTGGGTCACCAGAGGGGGGAATTCCGAGACATGTAAAAAAATAATCGAAAATGACTGATATTAATGTCAAATTCATAATTTTCGGGGTAGCTGAGCTCATTGGTGAAACTCAAGACCGCGTTTACTTTCACATTTAGCCCCCATCAGATAAGAAACGGGGGCATTATGAAGGGGATCACGAGACATGTAAAAATAATCCACAATGACCGATGTCAATTCCGTAGTTTTCGCGGTGGCTGAGATTAATGGTGATACTTTCATTAGCGATGATTTTCAAATTTAGCCAGCATTGTATGCGGGCCGGGAGTCACCGGGGGTGGGGAATTGCGAGACATGTAAAACTAATGGAAAGTGACCGATATTAGTGTCAAATCCATAGTTTTAGCTGTCGCTGAGATGAATGGTGATACTTCCACAGGCGTTGACTTCCAAATACAGCCCCCATCGGCTGCAGACCAGAGGCATTGTTTTTTTCAAAATTGGAACCAGAGGATTATAGGGATGTTTACAGGCATATGTAAAAAGTAGTAGAAAAGGGCAGATGTTAGTGTCACATTCATAGTTTTCGTGGTATTAGTTGGGGGTTGGTGGGGGCCAGAGGAGATTGTTTCACAATACGAACCAAGGTGGTCTGAGGGGGTGTTCACCGGGACATGTAAAAGTAGTAGAATTTGTGTCGAATCCATATTTATCGGGGTTGCTCAGACGTATAGTGACACCCCCGATAGTGTTTACGTTCAAATTCAGCCCCATCGGCCTTCCCAATGAAAACACATGTACGTTGTTGGATATATATTCACACAAAATATATCCAATGTTAGAAATGTTTCTTAATTGTTCTCCCGTTGTTCAATCTGTTTACATTGATATTTTATCTGATCCGTGCGAAGAACGGGTATAACAGCTAGTACAAAATGGTAAAGTGTTTCTTATGGACCAAATTACAATGAATTCAATTATATATAAATAGATAATTATTATAATTATAACTAATAAATATTTCCTTGTTGAATCATAGAGCTCCTCCGTGGCTAAGCGGTTAGCGTACGCGCCTTTGGCGTGGGAAACCCGGGTTCGATTCCCTGCGGGAGCTCATGTGGTTCGGATTCCACGTTAATCAGTAGGTCCATGTCTCATATAGCCTCGCTGCTGACCGGGACGTTAAACCCCAAAAGCAACTCAAAATCAAATCAACTTGTTGAATTATACATATTTTTCAGTGGAAAAATGAATACAATTTAAAAGTCCCAAATCAACGTAAAGTAGATCAACTTAAAGGAAAAATGTATAAAATTTTCCATATAATTAAGCTTACAAACAAAATTTCCATGTAATTATGCTAAATTACCATTTTTGTGTCGTTTTGTGCGCCTATTTCCTCGTTTTCTGCGTCACCGGAAATGGGTCAACGTTATCCTACAAATATGGCGGAACAAGTTAATGTTGTTCCGTCAGGAACGATTTCGAGGTCGTTTCCTTCACATCGTCTTGTGCGTGTTTTCTACCGTTTTGTAAGCCTATTTCCACGTTTTGTGAATCAATGGTAGTGGGTCAAAATGGGCATTCAATGTGGGAAGAAAACTGATCCACTCTCCCACCAGTATCGAATTTCAAGGTCGCTTTTTTCGCATTGTTTAGTGCATATTTATACCGTTTCTGCGCATACTTTCACGTTTTGTAGGCCAACGAAAGTGGGTCAAAGGTGACCTACAAATATGGCAGAGAAAGACATATTCATTCCACTTTCAAGGTCCATTTTAACCCTCTTTCACTGATGCACAAAGCGACACAAATCATGTATAAAAAGTGTGAAGGAAACGACCTCATTTGATGGTGACGGAACAGCATTAAGTTATTCCGCTATACTTGTAGGCCATTTTGACCCATTTTTGTTGTCGCACTAAAGTGGAAATAGAAGCACTAAAGTGGAAATAGGAGCACAAAACGGTACAAAGCAGGCACTATACGATGCGAAAGAAACGACCCCCCAAATTCGATAGTGGCGGAACAATGGCTCTAGTTTCTCGGACCATTTTGACGCATTTCTGGTGATGCTCAAAACGTGGAAGTAGGCGAACAGAACGGTACAAAATACACACTAAACGATGCGAAAGAACCAACCCCGAAATTCGATAGTGGCGGAATAGTGAGCCATTTAACTCCGACTTTAAAGGCCCGTTTAACTCACTTCCGGTGACCACAAGACGAGGAAGTAGGCACAGAAAACTTTTAAAAAAATAATCACTAAACGATGCGAAAGAAACTACCTAGAAATTCGATAGTGTCGGAACAATGGGTCATTTTGGTCACACTTTGGACGTCCATTTTCACACACTTCTGGTGACGCGCAAAACGTGGAAATAAGAGCACGAAACGGCACGAAACATTCACTACTCGACGCGAAAGGAAGGACCACGAAATTCGGTAGGTATAGTGGTGGAGCACTGGGTCATTTTCGTCCCACCTTCGAGGCCCATTTTGACCGTCTTCCAGTGACGCACAAAACGTCGAAATACGCGCACAAAAGGGTTTGCAATGTGAAATTAACGACCTCGAAATTCCATAGTAGCGGAACTCTTGGTCATTTTCGTCCCATCTTGGAAGCCCATTTTGACCCACTTACGGTGACGCACAAAACGTGGAAATAAGGGCACGAAACGGCACGAAAATCCACTAGTCGGTGCAAAAGGAAGGATATCGAAATTCAATAGTGGTGAAACTCTTGGTCATTTTCATCCCACCTTCGAGGCCCATTTTGACCATCTTCCAGTGACGTACAAAACGTCGAAATAGGCGCACAAAAGGGTACGCGATGTAAAATTAACGACCTCGAAATTCGATAGTGGCGGAACAGTGTGTCATTTTCGTCCCATCTTGGAAGCCCATTTTGACCCATTTCTGGTGACGCACGAAACGTGGAAATGGGGACACGAAACAGCACGAAAATTCAGTAGTCGATGCGAAAGGAAGGATATCGAAATTCGGTAGTGGCGGAGCAGTGGGTCATTTTCGTTCCAACTTCGAGGCCCATTTTGACCGTCTTCCAGTGACGCACAAAACGTCGCAATAGACGTACAAAAGGGTACGCAATGTGAAATTAACAACCTCGAGATTTAATAGTGGCGGAACTCTCGGTCATTTTCGTCCCATCTTGGAAGCCCATTTTGACCCACTTTCGGTGACGCACTAAACGTGGAAATAAGGGCACGAAACGGCACGAAAATCCACTAGTCGATGCAAAAGGAAGGATATCGAAATTCAGTAGTGGCGAAACTCTTGGTCATTTTCATCCCACCTTCGAGCCCATTTTGACCATCTTCCAGTGACGTACAAAACGTCGAAATAGACGTACAAAAGGGTACGCGATGTAAAATTAACAACCTCGAAATTCGATAGTGGCGGAACAGTGTGTCATTTTCGTCCTACCTTGGAAGCCCATTTTGACCCATTTCTGGTGACGCACGAAACGTGGAAATGGGGGCACGAAACAGCACGAAAATTCAGTAGTCGATGCGAAAGGAAGGATATCGAAATTCGGTAGTGGCGGAGCAGTGGGTCATTTTCGTCCCACCTTCGAGGCCCATTTTGACCGTCTTCCAGTGACGCACAAAACGTCGAAATAGACGTACAAAAGGGTACGCGATGTGAAATAAACGACCTCGAGATTTAATAGTGGCGGAACTCTTGATCGTTTTCGTCCCACCTTGGGGACTCATTTTAACCCACTTCCCACGACGTACAAAACGGAAGTAGACGCACAAAACGGCACAAAAATGTGAAGGAAACAATCTCGAAATTCATTGGTGGCAGAAGAGCAATAACTTGTTCCGCCATATTTGTAGGCCCATTTTGACCCACTTCCGGTGATGCACAAAATGTGGGAATAGACGCATAAAGCGACACAAAACACGCACAAAAGATGCAGAACAAAGTACCTTGAAATTCGTTGGTGGCGGAACAAGTTAATGACGCCGTGAGCACCAATATAAGTATATACTGTAGTTCTTACCAGTTGGCGCGGTGGGTCAGTGGTAGAGCGTTCACCTCCGGTGCTTGAGGTCCCTGGTTCGATCCCAGCTCGCGCAGTTTGTACTTTGTGGTGGACAAACACCGTGCTCGTGGATTTTCTCGGGGTTCTCCCGTTTCCTCCCACTTTCTTCATTTCATTCATTTCCTATCATCACCGTCTCCTTTTGCCTATCCGGCATAAGCGTGAGACGTAAAACTAAAGATTTCTTACCATTTTTTGTAGTTCTTACCATCAAGGCTGAGAACTGCACGGTCCAATTTTTTAGCCAAAGTAGAAGCCCAACCGGAATAGTGATGTCAACCGACTCGGCTTGGTTCAACTGAGCGTACAGCTTGAGCTGGCTTGGTTGGGATTACCCATCGACTGGGCTCAATTGAGCCAATGGCTTGAACCGGCTCGGTAAAGACGAGTCATCGGCTCGGCTCGATTGGAGCCAATGGCTCGAACCAGCTCCGTTGAAACGAGTCCATAGGCTGGGTTCGAGTCAGCTCAACTGAGCCGATGGCTCGAACGGGCTCGGTTGGGGTAAGCAATCAGCTCAATTCGGCTCGGCTCGTGTGAGCCATCGGCTGGAGCTGGCTCGGTTGGATGAGCTGTTGGCTCGGCTTACTTCTCGGTTCGGCTCGATAAGTGAATAAGCTGTGAGCGAGCCGCTTGAGCTGTTGACAACCCTAAGCCCGAGTCGAGCAGTTTTGAACATGTTTGGCTGGAGTCCCATAACTTCTAACAATTTTTGGCTCGAGCCCGAATACTTGCTCCTCCTGAACTCAAACCAAGAACCTCGTGACCGATGTCCTTGCCTCCTGAAGATTTCTTGACGACCAAGATCGACAGTCAACTAATTTTTAGTATTCCGATACAAACCGCCTATATTCCATGTTTATACAGGTACACGGTGTTATAATGATAATTAATTATAGTAGTAGTAGTAGTATCATTGATTATTATATTGTCTATGTAGGATACTTGAAGATAATAGTACTTGGAACTACACAAAGGATTTAGCTCGAATTGGCTCGACTCGACTGGAAACTCGATCCGAATTCGAGTCGAGTTGGGGGAAATTTTTCGAGCCGAGATCTCAAGTCGAGCTCAAAGATGTCTGCTTCGAGTCGAGTCGAGTTTTAAAGAAAACTCGCTCGAACTCGCTGGTGCCCATTCCTATTGTATGCATGACGGGCACATAGAGTTCTTTCGAAGGGGATAGAACCATAAACATAATATATTTTAAAAAATACTTAGTTTCCTGGCTTTCTTCCCAGGGGGGGGGGAAGGGATGGTAGGTATCCAGCATTTCTTATAAGTACCTTATTTGAAATATGTAAAACAGTAACAAGTGGACAACACAATACACGCACATCTTCTTATCTTCAGTTTTAATTGCTGATTTCAATTACAATTAACAATTACAATTAACAATTACAAGTTTCAATTGTCAATTGCAATTAACAATTAAATGTTTCAATTGCACCCTTTGCAATTGACAATTAACAATTAAAAGTTTCAATTGCCTGGTGACCAATTAACAATTAACAATTGACGAAAATTTAATTGCAAATTTTATGATTGAATTCAATTGCAATTGAAATTAATTGTCAATTACAAATTGAAATCAATTGCAATTGATTTTCAGAGCAATTACTTTCAATTGATTGATCAATTGCAATTGATTTCAATTGATTTTGCCCAACACTGCTGTTAATACTGATCCTACTTTTATTGCTCAATAAAACTATTTTGTTCCAACCTTTTTTTTTTTTTAATAATTGCAACAAATCTAAACATGCTAAATTGGAAAGTAGTTTTTGGATTGGTCTGGGTTAACACTTTAAAACTTAAATGATGGAATATATGAAATCAAAGTATATACCTAGGTATATTTTTCTGGAATATATGAAATCAAGTGTTTTCGTCTTCGATGTACCTATGAGCAATTTACTGTATATTCGTGTATTGAAACTCGTGAAATAAATTTCAATGTTTCAGAATGCAAAAAAAGAAGTCAGGGTCGAGGAGAATCAGACAACTAACGGCAGAGAAATATTATCTTGTAAATTATTTGTCCTTGCCTTGTGAGCTTTTTTGAATTTATTTTTAAGACGTTTAGGCAACTTTGGCTCACGCTGAATGGATGATGGGAAAATTAGTAGAATGAAGGAAGTGGTAGGATACGAGGCAACTCCTAGAAAACAGACACACTCGTTTTTTCACAAGGCTCACATGGCACTAACCGAGATCGAACCGACTACCACACGCATCAGAGGTAAATGCTTCACGGTGTACTTTTCTTAGCTACCGTGACATTTCTTGTCTTGTGTGTTCTGGGCAGGATTGGAGTGGTCAATGAAAACTTGACCCAGGACCCACTGACCCACCACCCTCCGTGACCCAGGACCCACTGACCCACCACCCACCGTGATCCATTCTGACCCACGACCCACCGTGACCCACTCTGATCCACCACCCACCGTGACCCACCACACACCATGAACCAATCTTATCCACTGTGACCTACTCTGACTCATCAAAATCCATCGTCATCAACTCTGAACACGATCCACGGCCTCTTCTGTACTGACTAAAGAGTTTACACTTGTAATAAAACAAGACTGCGAAATTATTACTAATCGGAGTTTGAATTTCTAGTCAATCGCTCAAGCACCACTCTGTTACAATAACGGTGGATCTGACCTTTACGATATAATATGGTAAAGTGTTTGTCAGTGAGGATATTGAAGCAGTACGAGGTGGGGTGGGGTGGGGGGTAAGGAATTAGTGTGTGCCTAAAATATACTTGTACTAAGAGTGTATTCTTGCAAGTGTTAATTTCTGAACGCATTCCGAAAGAAACTTCTATTCGCAGCAAAATACCTCTGTACAATATGGAAAAGGTTATGGTTTCTCAGTTCACAGTATTTTTCTCACAAAAGACTTAAAAAATCAGTTTTTTATAGTGTATAAAGGTGCTCGGGTACCCATGTAAGAGCACCTCCATAAAGTAAGCTCATAATTGTAATTTGTGTAATCACTATAACACCACGTTAAATGTAAGTTATAAATATGCACAATTGCAATTATTATGAATATTTATTCAAAATAGTTTACCTAAAGCAAAGAAGAGACTTACTAAAAATTAGGTACAAAGTTGAATAACATAAATAAGCCATTAGTAATACAAGTATACATTTTCCATAACTCGTAATTTTCCACCTTAAAACAAATCTGAAATAAGGTTTATTTCCTGTTGGTAACTTTTTCGTGGTAAATCATCCGCAGCGGAATGATATCCATCCTTTAGTCAAGAAATAACTAGCTCGTCTACTTTGAGCTTGTCTAATGGTGGGCCATTAACATTGATGAACAACAAGTTAGACAATGTTTGAGCACTTAGTCTATTTCTAATATCAATCATCTGTAAATTCATAAAGGGAAATCCTCGTTCGCACTCCGTCGTGGAAATTGATAATACTTCTACCTGATTTCTGCAACTCCTCATCGACAATCTGCGTGTTAGACTTAAGTCTGATAACGATTTTTCTTGGTCAGTTTTGAAATACTCAGCAAGAAGTATCATCTCTCTAACACCATACAACATATTTTCCAAATTGACCATGTCAGTTGGCAATGTAGACTCGTGGAGAACAGAAACTTCATCTACCATACCTTCGATAGGGAATCTTGTGAGTAAATTATCAATTAAAGCCTAATAAAATGATGATTTCTTATTTGTGTATAAATTTAATTTTTGTAATTACACATGAAGGTTTGATGCCATTACCAAGTTACCTACCTCTGTCTAGAAAGCGAAAGGAAGCGAGTTTCCTGGAAAGTGTTCACATGTGAATGGGAATTCCCCTCTTTCTTCCCCTTCAATTACCACACTGCTGTTTGCCATGTGCCAAACTACGATAAATTTCAATTAAATTATCATAGTATAATTATTTCCTTGTTGAATTACCGATACTTTTCAGTGGAAAAAAGGATGAAATTTGAAAGTTCGAAATCAAGGTAAGTAGACCAACGTAAAGGCGAAAAAAAGTGTAAAATTTTTCATATAACTATGCGTACGGTCCAAACTTAAAATTTCCGTGTAATTAAACTTACAGTACAAATTTTATGCCTATTTTTCTCACAACTTTATGGGTTGATTGCCCTGTGCTGTAAGCGCTCAAAATAATAAACATAAGCCTCAGCAATTATTATAGTAGAAAGCAATGAATATATGAAGCCAAGCATTGTATTTTTTGTTTCTGATTTTTTTTCTTAAATAACATCGATCGTTTTCGATAATTTCTACAAACCAACTCACTACCAATTTTCCATATATAGAAAGTGCCCCTCCCTCCATAAAGGATAATTTAAAAAAATGCTAGGACATATTCTGTTTATTTTCAATAAAGAGTTAATACACTGAACTTCAGCTCCGTAAGTTTAACGGCTTGCGAGATACTCATTTTGTTCCCCGCAAAAATTCGGATCCTCACTACATCCTTAGGATATTATGCATTATAATGAAAGCGATATTACATCCCAGTTTGGATTTAGACTTAAGTATATACCAAAAGTCATTTTATTTGACTTTGTAATTTGACCGTGATGATCAGACACACATAGTTACATTCAATTTTTTATATAATAATTTATATATTACAGCGATTCAAAAATGTATTTTTTTTCCAGTAGTTAGCTCCTCTAAAAACTCACAGGTCTCGAAAGCTAAGTAGTAGTATAAGTCCTATTGCTATTACTACAATTAAAAATATCAACATCCAAAAGTGCCTGAAGTTCTTTTTTCACTTGGTTAGATATACTTACCTCAGGTAAATAGACAGAAACAAATGAAAAACGGAGGGAAATGAAGGTCTTGAAAGTAAAACCAAGACAAATTTACCAGTCTTCAGAAGATACTGTCTGCAATGCAGTGAGCAGACTGAGTCGGTAGATCATACTGAGTCGGTGGTTCGCAGTGGGTCATGGTGGGTGGTGGGTCGCAATGGGTCACAGTGGGTGGTGAGTCACAGTAGGTCATGGTGGGCGGTGGGTCGCAGTGGGTCACAGTGGATCACATGCTGTTGACCCACGACCCACTGACCCACTCAGAAAAGTTGACGCACTGACCCACTCCATCTCTGGTTCTGGATAATAACTTTGTTGTATCTTGATAAGCTTGGTACAGTCTGCTACATTTTACTTTCGTTCATATGATATGCCACAATATTTTACGAGACAAGACGAGACAAAACGTGATAAACGAGACGAGACGAGACAGAACCCTTCAAGACGAGACACGAGACGAGCATATCTTTTCGAGACATGCTTTGGACGAGACGAGACGAGGCAGCCTGAAGTCTCGTCTCGTGGCAACACTAATAATAATAATAATAATAATAATAATAATAATAATAATAATAATAATAATAATAATAATAATAATAATAAAAGATACCCATATCTCGGGATCCCTTACGGTTAGACATGAAAGTTAGAAGTTTATTTTTTCATTTAAAATAAACATGTATTTGAGCGTTTTTTGTTACTTAACATAGAAGGGAAGGAAAAGAGTTGGGGTGGTTCACTAAAATGCCTTTCGATGTGTTTGAATTTCATGACAGAGTTTTAGCTTAATCCAATTCTATATGAAAGACACAGAAGGAAGAACGCGAAATATTGTGCCACAGTAGCACGTAGGAGCTTGCTATTTCGTGCGAGACCGTATGTAGAGCAAATTGGGGGTCTGGGGGAGAAGCCCTATCTAGGTGAAGGCTAGTAAAATACAATTATATTGTTGTTGTAAGCATAGCTATAGTTATAGTATGTTTATAAAAACTGCATTTAAGAAATTACCTAATAGAGCCAATTTCCAAATCTTTGTTCCTAGTCTGCTCTAATGCTTTTTTCTTTACATACTCAATTATACCACCGCAAAAGCGGTGTAATCGGACAAAATACCCGATACAAAGCATCAGCCGAAAGAACATTTTCAACACTAAAAAGATTGAAGACATGGCTACGATCCCGGATGAGTGCAGATCGACTTAGCGGCCTGGCACTACTGTATACGCACCGGGACAAACGTAGATTACGATCGTGTCATCTCAACAGATTTGCCAGGAACAAGAAAGGACGTAGATTTGACTTTGTGCTGTAACTTCCATAGAAATAGACTGCAAAGTGACTAAGGCCTTTGTGTGGTTTCCGCCCGTCGCGGTTTTTGCCGTAATTATTTTCAACTCGTGGGTATTCCCCAAAAGTCATGAGTCTGAGTATAAAATTGAACTCCTTGGACGTATCTGAATAGCAAACAAAATCAAGAAAGATGAACGAACTCGAAAAAGTTTTTGAAATTGCTTTTTTTAAATGTTTAACTGAAACAAAAGGGCACAACTACTATCGTAAAAAATGTGTACCGGTATGTAGGCTATATTATATTTTTAATGAACAGTTATATATTATACATATGATATTTGTTTGTTTAACGTCCCACGGTTGTGCCAGGACGGCTAAAGGAGACGTGGACCTACTGATTATAGCGGAATCCGAACCATTATTTTCTTTTAACTGTACCCTCACCGGGAACCGAACCCGGGGTCACGCGCACCAAAGGCAAGCGTGTTAGCCATTAGACCGAACGGGGTCCATATTATATCTGAGTTGAAAGAAAAACAACAAGTTTTACGTACTTTATTCTCTATTGATAATTTCGTTTAAAGGTGAGAATTTTTGAAAATTAAATTTTTATTTGCTTTTTTTTCTAATATCTGATATTGTCAAATAATATCGTCAGTCGGTATGTTTTAGGAAATGTAATTTGTGTGCTGTAATGAACGGAAACATCACTTTGGTTTTACATTTCTGATCTTTCATTCATTTTGTTGTAGGCTTTGCTAATCTTTGTTTTTTTTTTTTTTTTTTATTTATACATTATAATGGATTATATTGTGATTCTATATAATTTTAATTCCTATTTTAATTCATGTAAAATTTATACACATTTCGTGCTAGATCTGACAAAATTTCTACTGAGTTTGTGTAAGAGAAAGTTTAGTATTGATATGTTTGTTATTACATTATTTGCAGTATTGTATGAATAAATTGTGCATTTACCTTTGTAGTGATTTATATGGTTAAGGAGTACTGCAATATATTATATTTATGTAGGATTTATATTCATAAATCATTTCCTTACATGTTACTCCTGTAGTTTAACTTCAAACCGTCGCTCTGGGTTACTGTTAGTAGTACAGTGCAAGGTTTAAATACAGTGAGGATTAGTATTATGTATTAGGAAGTGTATCCACTTCATTCTCCTGTACTTGAGCTATGCCCTTGAGTGCGCAGGCCAGTTCTTTTAAGGCAAAAACCATAGCATTCTTGTTTGGGGTGAAAGCCACGAAATTCATGTTCGGGCAATCACTATCACGGGGAATAATCAGAGCCACTAAATATTCTTGGAGTCAGTTTGAATATTATATTTTTTTCTTTTCAATTTTCAATTTGCTGAATTATATCTGATATAAACAGAAATGAATGCAATCTGTAAAGATTGCTCCCCCATATTTTGGACCATTTCGAACACTGTGTGCCATATACTATTAAACATCACTTTATAATTAATTATTTTATTTTTACTACCAAGAAATGTACAATCATCTCCAAAATTATTGTCGCATATCTATAAATATATTGTTGTAGGAATATAATTTCTTAACGAATTCGCCCGGTATTTCTTATAATGTTAGTGTGTGTATAATGGGCAAAGACATGTATGTGGAAAATTTCATCTCAAAAGAGCGCTAAATAAGAACAATAAAACGAAAATAAAACTTTCTTGTCTATTTAGCAACATTTTGTTGTACTCATTCTAATTTTCGTATTTATAATTCTTTTCCTATGAAATTTCCCGCAAATATACATTTCCCGATTATACACATAGTATCAGTATCAAAAATACCCTGCAAAATCACTATCAAATTATATTCGTACAAGAAGACAGTTATAAATATGCGACAATCATTTTGAACATGAGTGCACATAGAAATATCATAATGTCTTTTGTAATTTGACACTTTGTATTATTCTTTATGCATGTATACTTTTGTTATCTATTTTTGGGTACAGGAGTGTGTCATTTTTTTTCAACTGTTGTCCCGCAATTGATGACACCGCCATGTCTCCGAAACGAAAGTGCGCATTTAATTTAAATCTACAGAAGGAATATACTTTCATTAAAAAAAAAATCGAGTCCCAAAATGGAATCTAGTAATCAGGTTTAACCCCCCCCCCCTCCAGTCCCACATTCATATGCTTCAGATTCTTGCAAAGTAAAATTGTTTTCACCTTGAGGCTATGCTCATCTTCCAGGAAGCGGACCCCCGCAAACGATTCTTCTGGATCCGCTAGTGATCTCACGTTACTCATACTGTGAACATAAAAAATAAATAAAAAATGCTCTTGAGCATTCATTCTCTAACGTTGCACTCCATAACGCTACGAACTTTGTCTGGAAAGCAAGGATAAGGTGCAATAATTTATATTTTAATATTTTAGTATATCGTACTGTTTACACACGAACTTGGAGATGATTTATTTGTTCTTCGTTTTATATATTTTTTCTTGTATGGCCATAATAGTTTTGTTTTATTGGTCACTTTGAAATAGAGGCACGTTTGGTTTCCTTACAATACATACCGAAGATGATAAAACTGTTTCCCTTGGTCAAGCTTTGTTATTCGTCTAGTGAATTTTGGTTCAACGTTTTGTTGTTGTTCTATTTCTTTTTTCGTGAACATGAGTGGTGATAATAAAGGCAAGAAACGTAACTGTTCGTTTAATGAGGAGTTACGAAAGGAATATCCCTTCTTAAGAAAACGTGGCAATAATCCACATGTAGCATTTTGTACTCAGTGTTGAAGTGAGATTAATATTGCTCATGGTGGCGTCTCCGACATCAAACTTCAAATAAAGACCAAAGGGCACCTGGCTGGAGTTCATGGACTAGCGATGGCAACTTCAATGAGTAAATTTGTCACTAAGAATGATTCCGCCAAAAATGAGATTTTAGAAAAAAGAGGTAGTTTTTGCGTACCACACTGTAAAGTATATGCATAGCTTTAGATCCTTAAATTGTACATCTAAACTTATTTCAACACTATTTGAGACAAAATATTGTACTCTTCTGCAAGGGCGCCAATTTCTCTGTAAATTTGGGGGGGGGGGGCTATTCATATGCAGAAGGTATATGTAAGGATTTGAAGACAAATTGCATTCAAATTATGCCAAATATTGTATATTCATAAATATAATAGGGAGGCCCACATAAACCTTGCCCCCCCCCCAGGATCGGCGCCCTTGCTCTTCTGCAAGAACGAAAAGTGAACCCATAGTAATAAATGTTTTAGTCCCAGAGTGTCAAAACCAGTTGTTACAGGAACTGAGTGAAACGTCTTGTTTTACTGTGATGGTTGACAGCTCAAACCATGGTGCTGAGGAATTACTACCAATCATTGTGAGATATTTTCACGTGCCTGGAGGAAATAATGTTAAAGTGTTAGGCTTCGAACATTGCCTGAAGAAACGAGTGATCAACTTAATGAGTTTGTATTATCAGTTTTGAGCCGCAGCGATCTGATTGAGAAATTAGTTGGAATGTCTGCAGACAACACTAATACAATTTTGGGGGGATGCAAAAAAGAAGGGTCGCAATAATCTCTTTCAAATGTTATCAGTAATCACTAAAAAATATTTAGTTGGCGTAGGATGCATGGCTCATGTTGTCAATAACTACATTAACAATGCTGCTGATACATTTCCTGTTGATGCTGGGGTAACAATTGTGAAGTTTTTCCATATCTACACAGTTCGAGTGGCTGAACTGAAGGAGTTCTGCGCATTCATTGATGTTAAGTACCAGAAACTGTTGTCTTATTCGAACACACGGTGGCTCAGACTTTTACCTGCTTTATAACGTGTTCTACAAATGATGGAATCACTCAGAAACTATTTTTCTTCCCAAGCAAATCCTGCTGTGGTTCTAAAATCGTTTTTTGAAGATCCAAATGGAGAATTGTGGCTTTGATTTTTACACAATTGTGCATCTTTTTCCAACGATGTAAAAAAAAAAAAGATGGAAGGGGATAAAGTATCAGCAACAAATGCAGCACGTGAATATTTGATTTTATATAGGAACTTGATTAACAGAAAACAGTCCTCATTTCTACCGACGAAAGTTAAAGACATTCAAAGAAAGAATTTAGCTGTAGGACAAGGCTGTGACTTACAACGGGTGAAGGGGACTGTGTCTTCTTTTTATAACTATTGCATAACCTATTTAGATCTTTGGAAATCAAATGTAGACAGCTTAAGTGAAAGACCATAATCAAAATCACACTTGGTCTTCATTTGTACCGATAAGGCGAGCATTCTTGGCTCTTGTATAGCATGAAAGACTACCAAGACTACGAAATGTAGGACCAAGACTTGACTGTGCAAGACAAAGAATAAGACGAAGTATTGATGACCAAGACCCAGGGTGCGAATTGTTTGAATTTCATTTGTTGGGCTGAAAGTGATGAAATAAAATTAGTACTTTATAATTAATTATCATACTGTATTTTTACATTTTAAATTACAAAATTAATATTTAAATTACAAAATCTTCTTCTTACTTGCAACTATATATACTGTAAAATACGTTTTAATTACGAAAAGTGGCGCGTAAAAAGAAAGAAAAATCAAAGTGGCGCGAGTCCCGGAATCATAAGAACCTATTTTGGAATGAAAGTTGAAGGGTTGGAAAAAAATCACAGGTGTTCTCCTGTTTCGTCAACCCTTATCATTGTAGTTAAACGATTTCCTTTTGTCTCCGCCAAGATACTCTTGCTACTGCCTTCCGAGAAGATCCCCTGCCGTCCGAGCAGGTGAGAACACTGACCTTGAATTAAAATTTCGCCACATAGAACTAAAGCAAGAAAAAAATAAATTTCTCCCACGTCGGACATTGGTATCAGTTATAAAAAGAAATAACCAAACCTCAAAAGTGCCAAATATTCATTAAGATGCATTATAAATCCCCCGCTTGATCTAGCTAGTGGTTAACGTGTAAGACTTCGGTACACGTGGTCCGGGCTTAATTCCCAATGGGAGTGCATTTTGGCGTTCACCCAGTGTCGTGACCATAGTGCTCTCAAACGGGTCGGGTCAGTCGAGTCAGCTCGGGTCGGGTTGTCGGGTCAGGCTACTCGGGTCGGGTTGTCGGGTCGGGTCAGTCGGGTCAGCTCGGGTCGGGTTGGGTTGTTCGGGTCGGGTTATTCGGGTCGGGTTGTCGGGTCGGGTCAATCGGGTCAGCTCGGGTCGGGTTGGGTCAATCGGGTCAGCTCGGGTCAATCGGATCGGATCAGGGGTCGGGTCGGGTCGGTCTTCTATCCGACCAGACCCGACACGTTGAGAGCACTACTTGCTAGTGCTGGTAGATGAGTATTTTTTGTCCTTTATACTTACAAATGGTTTACATTGCAACAGATGTAAATCACAAATGATATATTGACTGACTTTAACGATTATTAAATATTCAGTTTGTTAAATATGTTTTGCAATATTCTTAATGATATCAACAAGAACAAACGGATGATTGATACTAAACCATTCGCACTGTTACGTGGAGGAAGGCGACAGTTTCCTGAACCTCATTGTTACTGGTAACTGAATTACACCCTCTGCAGAGAATGGTGGAATGAAGAAAGCGGGAGAAAACGGGAGAACCCCGAGAAAACCCACGCACACGGTGTTTGACCACCACAAAGTTCACTTGGCTTGAGCGGGGATCGAACCAGGGACCACACGCACCAAAGGTGAACGCTCTACCTTTGAGCCACCGCGGCCCACAGCATCCTCTGTGTGGTGCCAATGTAACGACCAGTGATTACAATCTCCGGTCCTGCTACGCAATGGACATCGACAAACCTGCGTTATGGAGAAACAAATGCCTGGACATGTGTGGTATTTACGTTCTACAATAGTCAAAAGTACGTAGAATATAGTGTAATCTCGTTTTTCTATTTTCGTTTGTAACCTTTAAAAGCCGAAATCGAATGACTGAAATATTGATCATATTTTAAAATTTTGCAGTATAAAATCTGTGTAAGTTCTATATTTATGAACTGATAAATATTTAACAATAATTTTTAAATAATTATCAATATAACACTGTTATACAGATTTTATGTCTCAAAAATTAAAATATATATTTCAGGTATTCCCTTTCGGCATTTGGGCTACTTGCCAACTATAGTATAGTTGTTTTACTATAAATATAGTAAATTCAATCCATATATGGTTGAGGGCGTAGCAAACTTTTCAACCAAATATTATTTTTGACAATATTATTATTTTTGACAATATTATATGACGTCATTCATGTCGTCATTTTTACCATACATAGGTTGTTTTTACCATATGGTAAATTCAACCATATTTTTCAACCATGATAGGATTGAATGAAATAGTTCAATTTACTCATATATCGTATTCAGTAGGTTTATTTTACCACTATATAGTTGTTTCAACCATATTTTTTCAACTATATTTTATTTCAAATTGAACTATGATATAGTTGTCCATATATTAACTACATTTTTTTGTTAATTTAACTTTTTTTGTTGTTGTTGTTGATTCAATTATGTCGTTTTTTCAGTGTAGTTTCTAATATCAGGTATCCACTCAAGATCAACTTATTTTACGCGATCAGTTAAAGTAAGGCTGGATACTACATGAATTTTTCCCTTGGGGATATTTTCAATACCAGGGAAATATCGGATAATTATCATTCTAATTTATTTTAATTTATAAATGGTTACTGAAGTGTTTCTCAATGTCAAGTATTTACATAAATAGAGATGGGCACGAGTCGAGAAAAAGGTAACTTTCTCGAGTCGAGTTCCGAGCCGAGTCACTGTTTTTGAGGTCGAGTTTCGAGTCGAGTCGAGTTTGATAAATGACTCGCTCGTTCAGCTCGTTTTAGCTCGTTTTGAAATCATGGCTTGATTAAGTGATTAGACTGGAAAGCGAAAGCTATGAGAAATGTAAGCAGCAATTTAGTGTTGGTCACGAGAGGGGACACTTCTTGTATCTCGTCTCGTATAGATTTTTATAACGAGACAGCATCAAATATCGTGACCACCATATAAGTATATACTGTAGTTCTTACTATCAAGGCTGAGACCTACGAGGTTTTATATGTACAAGGTTATATATATATATATATATATATATATATATATATATATATATATATATATATATATATATATATATATATATATATATATATATATATATGTGTGTGTGTGTGTGTGTGTGTGTGTTTTAATTATTTTCATTTTATTAATTTCAATTTGTATCGCTATTTAAATTTTAACTCATTTTATGTGGTATAATGAGTAATTATATGTTCATATAAAAAAAGAGCAATAAATACAAAAGTACTTCACAATTCTATTCATTATGAATGGAATAGTGAATTAATTTCATATTTATTGGATTTCTTCTACGAATTTATTATTATTATTATTATTATTATTATTATTATTATTATTATTATCATTATTATTATTATTATTATTATTATTATCATTATTATTATTTTCTCGAGTACAGAGATACAAAGAACAAGAATTCCCTCACTATTAACATGGAAGAGAAAATGACTTCGAATTGGAAATAATAGATCTATGCATTTAATTTCGGAGATATGCTATAGAGCAGGAAGCGATCGGGCAATCGCCCCCCTCGCCCGAAAGAGGAAACTTTCTTATTTTTTTTATATATAAATAAAACCCATCCCAGAGTTTGGAGCTCTTAAAACTAGCTAAGTAGCAGTATCACAATGCACGCCTTCCTTCCCCCAGAAGTCCGTCCTAGATCCACCCCTGCTACAGGGGTAAAAGAGTTCACTGCTTTTCCTTGCAATCTGCGATCATTGTTGGATAAGCATTTTATTCATTGTTTGTCAAGTTGACCGAAATGAGAGTTTTACCACAGCGGCAAATTCAACAATTAGGTTTAGGAAAAACAACGCATTGGTTCAAACACACACACAATGAGCGTTTTACTAACCAAGCCCCATTCATGCTACACCATATATTGGCTAGGTCCAATCTGCTGCCAATGCTCCTTTACTTCAAGTTTTTATTTATTTATTTATTTTTTTACACGCTCAGAAACAAGGATAATGACCCAAAACCTGAATGATCCACTAACAATAAACTGACAAAGGGAAGGAAAGACAAGAGTGGAAAACTGTATTGCAATCCAAAGTCGAGGCATTTTCCTTGCAATAACCGATCCTTCAAGTCGGGGGAAGTTTCTTGAAAGAATAGTAATATATTTTTAGCTTGCTCCTTATTTTAGCTTACGTGATAATGTAAGACACAAAGATGCATCGCAATTTGCGATACATTTGACAATTTGCATTGCATTGCATTCCCATTTGCACTGCAAACTGCGATGCGATACTGCTTTTAAAAATTGCTGATATATATATTTAAAAAAACAAAAAGAACGCTTTTATGTTTAAAACACGCTTTTTTGTTTAAAATGTTTTTAACGTTTAAAACAAAGTGTAGCGCCCCGAGCGGTTTGGGCGGCGTCTCTTCTTCTGGCGTCGGCTGACGATCGCTAGTTCGACTCTCAGGTAGAATACCACAGTGTTCCAGATAAATGAAACGTAGATAAGAACTTGTTTGTTGTCGGGATTTATTGGTGAAAGAAGATATACAGTTCAGAAAATAAAGACTTATAAGAAATTACACAGACTGATTGAACGCAGAATTTTACTAAAAGGAATACGTGAATGATAAAACGTTTGACAGACTAAGTCCAACTAGACACAACCGCAGGTGACAGACCGGACTTCTTCTAATGAAGTAAAATTTACGAAGTTGACGAGCCGAGATTCAGTGTAGAGAGAAGGGGTGACGAAAGTGGTCCTTCCTGGATGTTTTATACTCTCCAGTTTGATTGACGTAAGCCTCATGTGAGAGTCCAGTGTTCGTACATCACATGATTTTGATACATGTCATTGCCATCTTTTTTGTATTAACTTTAACAAAGAAATTTAAGAGCATTACACTGTTTATCTTTGAGTCCTTCACAATGTTTTCGCATGCATCGGTCAATAATCCTAACCATACATACATCTAATGTCGTTGCTTCTTCATAATCAGGTTGTTGCTCTATGATGCGACCTTTCCTTATCTTTTAATGAGATTATTACGTTCTCCAATGTCTCTGTCATGAAAGTTATTGACACTAATGGGACTCATTTACATGTCATGTGCAATCACTTATCAGTGAAAAAAGGAAATTAAGAAAGAAAAACAAAATAAAAGAAAAAGACGATACACCCAAAAGGTAGGTAAAGGTGCCAAGGTACGACACCTCCCCCTTAAGAGAATACAAAAAAAAGTGTTACATTAACGCTTTTTTTTATTATATGCCATATACATAAACCTTTTTTTGTTACATAATTAGATACATAGATACACCATCTTTATTTTATACCATAAAAATATTGAGATTATTTGAGAAATGGCTGAGCTGAAGGGGGATCAGCGACTCTTTGTTCTAGGTAGTGCCTTTCTGCTGGACAACCTATACATAGTTCCCACTGGAGGTCTCGTCTGGGAAACATTACGTGATGAATCCTCAACTTCCCTTAACTCTAACAATTCTGACTCACTTTTATTAAGATCAGAGAACGCAATTGGAGTTACAGTTGCCTTATGTGGGTCAGTTTAAATTTTATTTATTATGCTTGGCTTGAAACAACACAATGCCCTGCAACAACTATCATCTTTAGTCCATCTAGTATACAACTTGTAACATTTACATTATTCAAAACAACAGAATATCATAATAATAAGCACTATAATAGACACAATGTAAGCAAATATAGATATCTTAGACATTTTAGAAGAATACGCAAGTTTCCATTCCTGTTCAGTTATAGCCTGCTCTATATCATCAATCTTATGAGAAGCGTCTTAGATCGTTAAAATTGTTAATTACATGCTTAATAGGAACATTTAATTGTATCTCGTCCAAACTTATTGTTTGTCCATGTACGTCACAACAATCATAGGTAAGATTCAATTTTGGTATTAAATCCTTAGACGTAATATTGGATTCATAAATACTATGTGCCTGTATCATTATTTGTTTTCCATAACCTTTACAATTTGGCTCTAATATTAGCTTACCTAAATTAGTAATAATAAGGTCATAAGGTTCTTGATTTTGACACAAAATTGTTATTTTCTCTTTATCGGGACTAATAAACAACCATTCGTTTTTATCTAACTGTGTCCACACTGTTTGTTCGAGGTGAACAATTCTTCGGTTACAATTTTCAGGTAATTCTCTAGTATATTGTAATAATTTTACCTCACATTCTTTATGTAAATGGGTTGACATAATTGAAAAACTTTGTTTACATACATATTGGTTGGTTTGCAACATTTTACATTTAGAGAATTCTACTTCACTTAACTTAGCATAGTACTGCTGGGTATTATCAAGTAGCAGATATTCCTTAGTAGGTTGCACATAAATATATTTATTGGTACTATTTTGTATTCTAATAGGCAAAGGAATGACGTGATACATATCAAATTGCAAGTGTTCAGTTAAAGGTAAACTAATTACATAGCCCAATATATTACCATGAATGAAAACATCTAAGGCCATGACCTTAAGGAGTAAGTATCCATATGCCAAATTAGTTGTAAAAGGTAAACTTAGTCCAGTGGGTAAACTAGTGGCACCTCAGCAGGAGTTATTATATGGGGTTGAAGAATTCCCTTTTGAGCATTCATAATAGCTTGCAATATTAGTTCGAAGTCTTGTCGCAGATCTTTTAGAAGACAGTCAATCTTTTGAATGTGATCATTTAAGGTGAGCCTCATTTCTAAAGTAAGAAAGTTTTGAGAAATTTGTTGGTTTCTTTTATTAATTTCGATGGTCAATTTATCTAAACTTTCTTTTAAGTTATTTTCATTCTCTTGTATGGTAGAAATGGTTCCATTTAATGTTAATAAGGTCCTTTTTACGACCATCATTTGTTCTTTACTTAATTTGAGAAAATCACTTTGTTCTTGCTCTAATTTATTTATTTGCTGAGTATACCATGCCGCATCGCTAGCATCCATTATGCCAAATAATGTTTTACTAATTGTACCCACAAAGTCAAAGAGACCTCGTTTTACTCTATCTTGGCGGTTTTCAGTTACTTGGTTTATTAATAAACGCGTATCTTGGATGGACTTCATCTTTAAGGTCACACCATTGTAAAACGTAGTATTACAATTTGTTTTACTTGACTGAATAAGCTTATCATTACAAATATTTCTGGTTGCTAGTACGTAACGAGATATGATAGCAAAGTTTTCATCTAACCTAATAAGATTAACATATGTGACGAGCCCCCATTCAGTATTATATAATTTTGTGTATCCTTTGAACTCATAGTATAACCCTGGGCTGTCTTGGAATCTTTCCAATCTAGCCTTATTGTATGATGCACGGACTGTGCTCATTAATATTGATAACAGAACAAAAGTCAACATCTGTGGGAAAAGAGAGAGAGAGAGAAAATTATTACTGTAAGCTTGGATGCATCAGAAGCTTGGAAGTACTTTTCCTTAATAATATTGCTTCAAACAATTGGCATGCAGTTTTAAGGTTTTATTCTTACAAATCTGCAATGTACAGTTGACACCTTCCACGTTGATCAGTTTGTATGGTCCCACCCACTGGGCCATTAATTTTTTTGATCGCCCCCTTCTGACTGTTTCGTCAAACAATAACACAAGGTCATTTTCTCTAAATGTCTGAACATTTAAAGATTTATCATAATTATTTTTATTTTTGAACTTGGACTTTTCAAGGTTTCTTTTGGCTATAGCATACGATGCTTGGAGTTTTTGTTTAAGTTCTTTAACATAATCATCTAGAACATAGTTGACTTCACTAGGAGTTCGTTGTAAGACACCTGGTATATTCGGGGGACGTCCGAAAAGTAATTCAAAGCTCGTGAAACCTGTGCTCGCGTGTTTTGTTGTGTTTATAGCAAATAGTACAAAAGGAATCCACTCGTCCCAGTCCGTTTGCTGCTCTGAAACGAAATTTCTGAGCATTTGGATCAACATGGCATGCTGACGATCAACGGGATTAGCTTCCGGGTGGTAACTAGTGGTATGTAATTTTTCTATCCTGAGTAACCTACATACTCGTCGAAACATTTGACTAAGGAAATTAGATCCTTGATCAGTGGTTAAAGCTGAAGGACATCCAAACTTTAAAATTATGTGTTCTACAAAAGCGCGAGCAATTGTGTCTGCATCTTGTTTTGGCAAAGGTATTGCAATTAGGTAAAGGGACAACACATCTAAAAAGGTTAATGTAAAGCGATTTCCTTGCAAACTGGGGCTTAAAGGGCCGACAATGTCCATTGAACATTTGGCAAATACTGCTTCAGGAGTATCAGTAATTACAAGAGGCATTTTTGTTTTTGCGGGGGTTTTGTTTCTTTGACAGCTATCGCACCTTTTCATGTAGTTTTCTACGTCTGATTTTATATTAGGACATGCGTTAAGATGAACATTATTAAGATTGAGATGTTCTTTTATCTTTTCATATGTTCCTTTCATTCCAAGGTGTCCGGCTATGGGGCTAGCGTGAAACTCTTTCAGAATCTGTTTTTTCTTTTCTGCAGTTAATATCTCACTAGTTTTTTCTATAACTTGTATTCTACTAAGGGCGTCAGCATTCTGATGGGTCTTTCCTGGTCTGTATTTCACCTCAAATTCGAATTCGGATAGTTTTGAACGCCAGCGCATCAGACGCGAACTAGGATCTTTTACGCTTAAAATATAACAAAGTGGACGGTGGTCAGTCACAATAGTAAAGTGACGTCCATACAGGTAGGGTCTGAAAGTGCTACATCCCCAAATTGTTGCTAACAGTTCCTACTCAATTGTGGAATAATTTAATTCAGGTTTGGACAATGTGCGTGACGCATAGGCTATTGGCCAATCCTGTCCTAATTCTCCTTGTGATAAGACGGCCCCAATGCTGTCTTGAGACGCATCTGTACTTAAAATAAATGGTTTGGAAAAATCTGGATAACGCAGTACGGGATACTCTGTAAGTTTCTGTTTCAAGGTGTCAAAGGCTTGCTGTTCTCTATCAGTCCAATTAAAGGAAGTGTTTTTTCTTAAAGATTATTCAAAGGTTTGGCAATTTCACTAAAGTGTTCTATAAAGCGTCTGTAATAATTAGCAAGTCCGAGAAAAGTTCGCACGTTTTTGACAGTCTTCGGTACGGGATAAGGGAGTACTTTTTCAACTAATCGTGGATCTGGGCGTACTCCAGTTTCTGATATAATATGTCTGAGGTAAACCACTTCCTTTCGTAAAAACTCGCACTATGCCGGTTGCAATTGGAGGTTATGCTCACGTAATCGTTTCAGAACTTCAATTAATTTCTCTTTATGGTATTTTAAAGTGGGTGCGTAAATAATTATATCGTCAAGATAAGCTAAGCATTTTATTCCAATTATTCCACTTAAAACTACTTGCATTAATCGAGCAAAGGTTGCAGGAGCACCCTTTAAACGAAAGGGCATACGAATGTATTCCCAATGTTGATCATTTGCCGTGAATGCTGTTTTATGACGATCCTCCTCACATACTTTTACTGCGTGATATCCCGAGTAAAGATCGAGCGTAGTAAAAAAATTGCCTTTTCCTAGTTGATCTAAAATTTCGGAAATATTAGGTAATGGAAAGGCGTTTGCGACGGTGAGAGAGTTAACTCTAGAAAGATCCAAACAAATTCGATATTTCTGTTTCCCGGTACTATCTAGATTTCTCGGAAGTACTACAAGAGGAGAATTAAATGGCGATACCGAAGGACGGATTATTTCATCTTTTAGCATTTGATTTACTTTTCTTTTTTATTTCATCCCTATATACTTCAGGTAAACGGTAATTTCGGTGGTTTATTACTGTATGTTCATGTTGGGGGAGAAAAGGAATTTTATGTTCAACCGCTTCAGTACACTTGATTTTATCTCCTTGGAGAAAGAAAACATCATTAAATTCCTCGTAAATTTCTAATATGCTGGATTTTTCGTCTGGAGTTAAGTGTCCTAACCTTAAGTGTTTAGTTAGTTCCTTAATTCTATCAAAATTTGATACAGGATTTATCGAATGATTAGATGCTCGAATTGACAACACTTTAGTTATGTCCTCTGAACAAGGTAGCGGTTCCAAAGTTACTGGAGATAACTCTACTGTAACGGGATATTCGTTAGCGTTTAAAATAATAACAATGCATTTATTGTTTTCTCCTTTTGTTATTGCATCACCTAAAATAACATTTCCTTTCAAAAATTTTTGGTTTAGAATTCCTATACTTTCTGTTATTGTAGGGACCTCTACTATTTGTTCACACCACGCAGGAATGTGTAACAGAGTCACGTCTTGACTAAAATCTAAAATACATTTTTGCTTCGTAAAGAAATCTGACCCAATGATTCCTTGAATATCTGAAGTTTAATTTACATTATCTGACACGCAGTGAAATTCATGTGTTATCTCTTTCTGGCCTAATTCCAAGGTTAAATTAATTCTTCCGTTTGTAAGCAAAGGAATGGAATCTATTCCTTGTATTTTTGTAGCAGAATGCTTAACAACTAATGACTGGAGGTCAGGTGTCAACTCGCTTAATCGAAATTGAGACCCAAAAGAATTATTTGTCGTCCTAGTTCCTTTATGTACATACTGATTTTGTTCTTATTTAAGATTAACGGGCTATTATTGCAGAGGCCAAGAGGGAATTCTCTCGCCTCGTCATTTACACGTTTCCCGAATTGTCAACACTTCCACGATATTTTCTTTCATCAGTGGGGGGTTGCGCGGGACGAATACACACATTTCCCGAATTACCGACACTACCATGGTATCTTCTTTCATCAATGGCGTGCTGCACGGGACGACTACCCCTCTGGGAGTCTTCCTTAAATCCACTGGATTTATTTTTTTGAATGTATTTTACTTGAAGAATTTTCCTGTTCTTTTTAAAACAGGCCGAGGCTACATGGCCTCGTTTTTTACAGAAATGGCAAACTACATCGTTAGGAGGTGGCCGGCCTCTGTCTACTTTCGTTTGCACTTTTTCTCTCTGGGAGGGAATATTACTTTTTTCTTCCAATGCCACTTCTACTGCTTTTCCCAAATTACTCGGTTCCTTACTCCTGACAATTGTTTGAATTCTTTCGTGGGCTAGTCCTTGAATAAAACTAGCCTTCGAAAGGTGTTCAATCAATGACATGGCGCCGCAAAGTTCCTCATCGGTGCAAATGAGACAAGTGGCTTCCTTCAGATCGGACTGAAGGGGTCGATTCTGGAATCCCAAGAGACTATATTCTCTTGTTTCCCTTGACGGGCATTAAACAGAGCGCATGTATAATAATCTAGGGTACGTTTCGTGGCATAGTTTTCCTCAAGGATACCTTTTACTTGCTCCCAAGTTTCGGTGGAGCTTCGAACAAGCAGCTTTGACATTGCGTCAGCTGTAATTTTAGTCCTAACAAACTTTAATAATATGTTATGTTGCTGGGGATCAACATTGTGAAAAGCGGTGTCAACATTCTCTAAGCTTACGTTTATCTCCCGTAAATGGTTCTGATATTAATTTTAAAGCTTCGCTAATGGAGCAATAAGTTGGAGTAGTTTCAGGTTCGCTGTCACTGTCCCTAGCTTCAGCCATTTTTTAAAAAATTTGTTGGACTCAAATTAAAATTAAATGGAAACCTCTAAGCAAAATTTACACTTCGTTACAATGAAAAATTAATAAATTTAGTTAAGGAATGTTAAATTGCACTTGAAAAATAGTGAATTGACTGAGAAACAACAAAAAATTTTTTGCAACTTACAATTATTCTTGATGCGAAGTTCCCTTGGAGATGGTCTACTGGTTGCCAATTTCACAGGATGATCTGGTCCTCTTGGATGACGCTGTGTCCTCTAAGGCGGGAATCCGGATATGTTGTTTCCTCAGGCCAGTTGAATTTTCAGGTGTGGTTCTGCCAAATGAAAGTAAGGCTTGATTTGTACTGGAGCGAAACCTCCTCTAAAAGTTGAATCACACACAAGTTTTCAGAAAATGTTCGTTTTCGATGTATACCAGTCCAGGGAGCTGCCTCCTTCCAAGAATAAAGTGCTTTTTTTGCTTAGGGGTGGTTGTGTCAGATTATGCGATCTGCCACTACTGCTTCCTCTTAAACTCTGGAGCACTGGAACTATCACACTGCTGAACAATAAAAATGATTTTTTTCTGTAGCGCCCCGAGTGGTTTGGGCGACGTCTCTTCTTCTGTCGTCGGCTGACGGTCGCTAGTTCGACTCTCAGGTAGAATACCACAGTGTTCCAGATAAATGAAACGTAGATAAGAACTTGTTTGTAGTCGGATTTATTGGTTGAAGAAGATGTACAGTTCAGAAAATAAAGATTTAAAAGAAATTACACATACTGGCTGAACGCAGACTCTCACTAAGAGGAATACGTGAATGATAAAACGTTTGACAGACTAAGTCCAACTAGACACAACCGCAGGTGACAGACCGGACTTCTTCTAATGAAGTAAAATTTACGAAGTTGACGAGCCGAGATTCAGTGTAGAGAGAAGGGGTGACGAAAGTGGTCCTTCCTGGATGTTTTATACTCTCCAGTTTGATTGACGTAAGCCTCATGTGAGAGTCCAGTGTTCGTACATCAAATGATTTTGATACATGTCATTGCCATCTTTTTTGTATTAACTTTAACAAAGAAATTTAAGAGCATTACACTGTTTATCTTTGAGTCCTTCACAATGTTTTTGCATGCATCGGCCAATAATCCTAACCATACATACATCTAATGTCGTTGCTTCTTCATAATCAGGTTGTTGCTCTATGATGCGACCTTTCCTTATCTTTTAATGAGATTATTACGTTCTCCAATGTCTCTGTCATGAAAGTTATTGACACTAGTGGACTCATTTACATGTTTGTGCAATCATTTATCAGTGAAAAAAAGAAAATTAAGAAAGAAAAACAAAATAAAAGAAAAAGACGATACACCCAAAAGGTAGGTAAAGGTGCCAAGGTACAACAAAAGTACTTTGTTTTAAACAAAAAAAAGCATGTTTAAAATGTTTATTTTGCTTAAAACAATAATCTAAATAGACATATATATTACATTTTTACACTCTTAGGGATTGCTTGCTATCTATATTCAACCGCTATATCATATTTCGGGAATTTCCCTAATCTCGATCGGCCCAAATGTTCAATTCCGGAGAAAGAAATCGGGAATTTCCCGATCTCCGTTCACAGAATATGTAGTTTAGTTTCTTTGTGTTATGTTCTATCAGGGCTTTAAACCTCAATGACTCAGTCTTAAACCTCAAATTAAGGCTGGAAGATGGTTTTGGTACTAATTTATTCCTGAAAGGTGCAGCTTTGATGTACATTTTATGTATGCGGGAGGAGGGTAAATATAATTTTTTTGTTTGTTTTTTCAACAGCTTTTTGGGGGCCATTCCCCCTCTTGGGGGATAGATTAATAAAAATTGTTACGTGAAGCAATGAAGTAGGCGACTACATGGTAATATCGCGTATTTGTACTTCTTGCTTATATGGGTAGCTGGGAGGGGGCAAAGTGAGCCAATTTTTTGGAGTTTTTTTTACGTAAATTACATTTATTTTTACAACAAACATCAATAACTCAGTCCTTAATTAAGCTAGAAAGATGATTTGGTACCAAAGTATTTTTGAGGGATGAAGCTTTCCATCAGTTGCATTTTATGTATATTAAAAGGGGTACGTGTGTACGGCCGAGAGAGGGAGGATGAAGTTGTTTTTTTAATTTTTCATCAAATTTTTTTCATCAGATTTTGGCGGTTATTCCTCCCCCTTTTTGGTACATCCCTAAAAATTGGTATGTGAAGCAATGAAGAAGTCCCCTACATGATAGTAACCTGTATGTGTACTTGTTCTTTATAGAGGAAGAGGGGATTACATTTGGTTAATTTACATTTATTTTCGGGACGGTCCCATATAACACGAGATATATTTCACTGAAGTGGTCTAGAAGCATAATTCTTGTTCGTATACATGATGTGTACAGCAAAAATGATTTGCATATGGACGTGGTACTATAGTGGGGGAGGGGAGAGAGTGTCTAATTCAATGAATGTTTTCTGCATATATATATTTTTAAATATTTCCTACATAAAACGAATTCATTACGCAATGGCAGCATTATTGTTCCAAGTATGTGGCCTACACATTCATCATTTTGTCAGCGTAGGGAGACTGCAAGGGTTGCCAGGGCCCTGCAAAGTCAATAAATATTTTCATATTTTTAATGATATTTTATGTCTGTTCTTTTTCTACGAATACGGCGGGAATTTCACGAATGTTGCCTCGTTGGAATTTGTAGTCTATAAGCTTTCCAATGATGTATAACTCATGACCCTGTGATAATTAGGGGGTCACCAGAGCCCCGAACATGAGAGTCTACCGTTTTGTTAAAATCCCTGGTGGGTGTCTAGAGTTAATTGTGTCGTTATGCCGTAGACACTAATCATTATTAGCTACCCGTGTTGCAGATAAAGATGTATCTTGAAAACTGTTTAGTTAAAATGTCATTTGCTCCTTGTAGGCTAGTCACTGCTCTTTTCTATGAATTGTATTGTATTTGTCAGAGTATTTCTTCTAACGTATGATGTGAGAACTGCTCATTATTATGGAAATGATAGTGTTCAAAAAATACCCAAGTTTTGAATTTATGAATTTAGATCTTAGAATAGTGTATAGTGTGTTTAACCTCCATTATTCTTGGAAATTAAGAAATGTTCAAATACTTCACTTGAATTTCTGTTGGTTTAGTTATATGCACATTGATGTGCAGAATTTCGTTCAATAATTGCTGTTATAATAAGAATATAACTCTGCTTGTAATTTACTCCATGCACAAATCCTGCGGAGGATGGGTTGTTTGTTAGAAAATTAAATTAGCTTCTTCAATCTGATATTTTAGTTGTTTTAAACATGTCCAACCAGCATCGAAAAAAAAACACGTTTAAAACAAACTGAATAAAACAAAAGCTCTCGTTTTAAACATGTTTTAAACATATCAACCCTGATATATATATATATATATATATATATATATATATATATATATATATATATATATATATATATATACAAGGTGTTTCAAAACTACACCGACAACATTTGGGAGGTGATTCCTGGCCAGTCGTTCTTTCAGAAAAAATGTTCCAGGTGGGGAGCACACTTAGTATTCGGGGGGGGGCATTGCTGGTACTATTCTATTTATTATTGTACTATAGACGTATTATTTTGGTCTCCTCCGCGGGGCACTCTCAGCTCCGGGGGGGCACTGCCCCCAAAAAACACATCTGGAAGAAACACTGTTCCTGACACCAAGATAAGACAAAAAGTATAGACCAACCTGGAGACACAACTGCTTAATTTCGGAGTTATAGGCTGCCGAAAACATGAAGAAATGAACTTTAAAGGTCCATAGCCCCAAAACTATGCGACCTACCGTAGTAGGGTCAAGACTTTATTTAGGATCTAGTATGTGCGTTATCCAAATATCCATGTTTCAGAATCCTGCCGTACTTCTGCAACAATTTTTATACAGATATTTGGTGAGTACTTCAAATTATATGCACATAGCCAAAGTTCCTCTCTAAAAATTGTCGCGTGAGTACTTTAGGATTCTGAAACATTGCATTTTTGGGTACCGCACATATTAGTTTTTAAGTAAAGTCTTAACCCCACTACAGTAGGTCCCATAGTTTTGAAGCACTGGACCTTTAAAACCACGGATCCAGGATATGATCAAGGGAGGGGCTAAATCACAGTTTGCCGCTTTATCCAGTGTAAAGTAGGATTGAAGCCCATTGTATATAGGCCCTATAAACAGGTGCGGATCCAAGGGGAGCTGTAGCCCCCTTGACACTCAGGTATACACTGCACTCTAAAAACGGTATTGTTATATTCAACCATAATTATGGTTGAATGTAACTATACAGTATTGTTAATATAGCGCCAGCAAGAATTATGACTGGGAGTACAATATTATATTGTTAAAAAAATTTAGCTGGGTCAACAATAATTATGGTTGTCCTAGACATATTTATGATATTAACAACTATGCCAATTATTGTACTTGCAACTATACAGCTGCTATATAGTTGGAAATACTATATGATATGGTCATCGGAACTATCCAAAAATGTATTGTGTTTGTCCCTACCATACAATATATGTTGTGACACCAACTTGTATAGTTGTTGTAACCATACTCGAAGCGCTAAAATAGTTGGTGTGACGTATCCTGATGCTTTCACAACTATACTTTATGGTCAGTATAAATATCTGCGTTGTTAGTAAAAATATATTGTTGTGCTGCACTTACCATAAATATTGTTGTCCAAGAAATGTGGTATTGTTATCGCAGCTATAGTTTTAGGCTGTCTGTACTATGCATATCATGTTAATAACTATACCAGTATTGCTAAGGCAACAATACTGGTATGGTTATGGCCATACTATTATTGTTGCCCTAACAATACTGGTATAGTTGCCCTAACGATACTGTTATGTTGTCTTAGCAATACGGGTGTAGTGAGTGCTGCCATACTGTGAGTGTTATACGCGCCGAAAAAACCTACGAACTTAATGCAATTTTTGCTAAGAAAATTATCAGACTTGGTAGACAGTGTTGTTTAATTTTGAAGACGGAAATATTTACGCATAGGCATATGTGGGTTCTGATATTTACTGTTGGATCGCTTCCCAGCAATAAAGACGAAACCAAACAACGCTGTCTACCAAGCCAATAATTTTCTCAGCCAAAATTGCATGAGGTCCGGAGTTTTTTTTTTTTTCGACGGGTTTATATTGCATGGGATTGTTATTATGTAACATGTCTTAAGGAAGGATGTTGACACACACAACTATGCACAAGTATTAAACTAGTTTAATGATAGTTAGCATTTTAGATGCAATCTTGTGCAGCAGCTCTCAGACTACAACGGCACCAATATTGCATATAGGCAGATTGTATCTAAAATGGTAACGATCCATGGTGGTATATGTCGTCATCCTGTTTCTTAAATGTGTTACATAATAGCAATACAGTGCAATATAGGTAAAGTCCACAGTACGGCAACAGTCACTATAACAGCACTGGAATTGGCACAATGAACAGCAGTAGTAAAACTATACAGCAGCACCTGTAAGAATAATGTACAGACTACATGAGTTGATAGAATGCATACTTAATAATCTCATGAACCTTCCAACGTCACTTAAGCAACCGTTTTATTAATTTATTCCTATACGTTTCGATGATTTCTTTATCATCATCCGTGGCTCAATGGCAGAGCGCTCACTTCTAGAGCGAGGGGTTTCTGGTTTGATCACAGCTCACATGAAGTGGCCTTTTATTGGATAAACACTAGGTACGTGTCCTTTCTCGTGATTTCACCAATTCCTCAAACCTGATTCATTCCACCATGTCGTTCATTATCATCATCATAGTTTTCATTTGCCTGGAAGCATAATCGTGTGACGTTAAACAAAGAAGTGACTTTAATGAATATTTATATTCACGAATTCACATAATGGTAAATTTTTCAGTCGTTAGAAAGAAGAAACACTATTATATTTCATTAACAGAAACCACAACTAAGGATTTATAACTTGAATGAACCGCTTGAAGTGTATAACTTCGACGTCACACAATACGTGACTTCCTGTTTGCGCCCTCGTATATAGTATATACATTCCTAAACTATATGTAAAATTAGATGGCTTACGAGCAAATATTAAAGTTGAAAGTGCAACAGCGATTTTTAAACAAGAAAATCATTGTACAATAATATAATCGAACAACAGACTGAAAATTTAAAAATTTAAAAGTGGAAGCAACTGCTATTATAGTAATTCGAACTCAGAAAGCGTTTAGAATATGGACTCAGCATTTAAAAGAATTCATTCTTAACCTACGAATTATTTTGCTGTAAATGTGAACAGAGGGCCACGAACGCGGAAGTTCGTCAATCATTCAAATTCTTTACTGAACTGTTAAAATCAGTGTTTCTTTCTTAACAAAAAAGTGAAAAAATACCATTGTGAGAGACCTTAACACTTACTGACGATAAGAACTTGTCAAAATGTATATGATTAAATTAACACAAAACGTGCTTAATTGAAATTCAAAGAAAGCGTTTCAATATAAGCTATATAGTCAAGTTACACTTACCTTCTTATCTTCATTTTTTTTTTTTTTTTTTGCACTCATGCTTTTTATTTTTGGTTAATAGCCCATTAAAAGACCCATACTACCTATAGTCTTCTTCATCCAAACTGGCGTGTGGCATCAGCCAATAAGCTCATAGTGTGCTGTTAGTAAGCCTTCAGGGAGGAATCTAATCATTCTTAATTGTCCACAAATACAAATAAAATCAATTATGAATGATTCCTCCCTGAAGGCTTAGTAACAGCACACTATGAGCTTATTGGCTGATGCCACACGCCAGTTTGGATGAAGAAGACTATAGGTAGTATGGGTCTTTATAGGGTGTTGTTACAAAGGGAATGGATGTTCAAGATCTTTTGTACATGATTGTACACTGGAAAACTTCTGGGATATCTATTCTCGTATAAATATAAATGTCCACATGCTGATATAATTATTTTTCCTTTCCTGTATCGTTACATTGAAAGAACAAACCCTTTAAATTATTGAGTATTATTATAGTGATTGTAGATAAGTATAATAGAGCTTTTAGATAATAATGGAAAAACTAACTTACTTTAGAACAGACTAATCCTTCTATAGGTACGAATTCAAGTACATTCGAGGGATAACAAAAGTATACGACTAGACCGGGAGACTTGGTTGTTCTCGGAGAGCTGGGTTCGAGTCTCGAACCAGTTATTTCATATTTTTCATTCTTTGAATATGATGGAATTTGCACTCTGCATGGTAAGTCAGAGACCCAGGTTGGATTCCTGTCATAATATGTTGTAAGATAACTCAGGTTAAGCAAACAGGAACCCCCAGAGGAAGTTAACAGAAATCTCGTAGTAACGAAAATTTAAAAAAAAAAATCGTCTCATTACGCAAATATGAAGTTGTTAAGATACTTTGAATAAAAATTACTACGATCCATCAGAAGCTATTAAACAAAATGTCATGAGGAAACTTTGCCTTCAGTGTACATCAAAACAATAATTTGTTATTTATTGTAATTCCTAGTTCTTTTAGAATAGTAAGTAATGGCTAATGAATGCACAAAGCAGACTTTATCAGAATTCATTTAATTGTATTTATTTTTTCATAACCAACACAATATATTTTATATTAAATTACAACTTAATATAAGTAACGTATACATTATATATCCAAAATATATTTGTCTTGAAACAAAGTAATCTTTTTAATAAGGATTAACAAGTTATACTTCTTTTCTTTAACAAGTTATACTAGTAACAACACCATCCGTATATCAACAATACCACCATTCTTGTGCAAGTTAGCTTTAAATCGCCTAAATATCTTCTTCTCCGCTTTCGTTTTTTCCACAAGTTGTAACCTGTAGCAAATATCGACGGAGAAAAATACTGCTTTCGTGATTTTCTAAATATTAAGTCGCTTAGAAAACATCTCCAGAAACACGAACAGCCTAACAGGTGTTTACTGCAAATGTTTCTCACCATAACCTCGTTGAAAGTGTTCCAAAACCCGTTGCTTCAGCTGTGACTTATGAATTGGTGTACACGTTGTTCCAAATTTTAATGTAGAAACTTATGAAGGATCAACCAATGATCAGCCTTTCCAAGATTTGATGTAGAAGTTTATGAAAGAACAGTTGGAAAAGACGTTATGCAAGTTTTATTCTTTTTAAAACCAAACTTGAATAGCAGGCCAGATATACAAGAGTGCATGATCAGAATATTGTCGATTACATAAGGAACTTGTTGGTTGTGGATAGATGGATATTCTGAAGGAAAATGTATTACAAAAATTGTAGCCTTTACATTTACCCTTTGAGAATATTCTCATCTTCTATGTCCTTCCACTCAGGCACCAACTCATCTATAGCCTGAAACCAAATATACTCAATAAGAAATTGTCCATAAATTGTAAAGGAAGTCAAAACCAATCTTAAAGCTACAAACTCACTCACTCACTCACACACACACACACACACACACACACACATATATATATATATATATATATATATATATATATATATATATATATATATATATATATATATATATAATGTAAGATGTCTCGAAAGTCCCCTGACATAGGGTAACACTATTATTATCAGAGTTTTAACAAAACGTAAGAGGGAAAACTATTTCCAAATATGATATTTTCAATCTACAGTGAAAAGATCTTTTAAATGGGACGAGCCGTTTGGGCTGTACACTCTTTATGCACCCAATGTTAAACGAAACTTCAACGTTGCCATTTACCTGGACCCACAACATAAGTGAATGAAGTTACTGTCTTTTACGCTAACATGTCGACGGAGAGACAACCTTTCAAACAGTAAATTCATTCACTTATGTTGTGGGTCTAGGTTAATGCCAACGTTGCATTTTCGTTTAACATTGGGCGCATAAAGAGTGTACAGCCAAAACGGCTCGTCCAATTAAAAAAAAAAAAAAAATCCTTCACTTTAGAGTGAAAACATCATATTTGTAGATGTTTTTTACTCTTACATTTTGTTGTAACTCTGATAATAACAGTGTTACCCTATGTCAGGGGACTTTTGAGACACCATATATATATATATATAAAGTGTTAATGAACAGGTGACTCCTCACATGAAAGTAAGTGTGGTCGAAAGAGCATAGTTTCGGAGTTATAAGCTACCTAAAACGCGAAAAAATTAACTTCAAAGTTCCGCAGCTCCACTCCTATGGAGCATATTTCAATTGGATGCAAACCAACAATACTACAATATAGCAAACATGAAAAAGTAACAAAATTTGAAGGTTTTCACAATCCGAATATCTGTTTCAGAATCTTCCGGTACTTGTGCGACAATTTTTAGAGAAGCAGTTTGGGACTAGTTAAAATTTTATGAGTACTCCCAAACTGTCTGTCTAAAAATCGTTATGCAACTGGAGAATTCTCAAAAATGGATATTTGGATAGGGCACATACTAATGGAGCTATGGACCTTTAAAATTAATCTGGTCACTTCTTCGGCAGTCTTAACTCCGAAACTATGCACTTTTAACCGCAGATTCATTTTTTTTAATTATAATGTGAGGAATCACTTGTTACAGTTTGTGGTCTAGTTCATTCACACGCTGTACAATGTACTGTATATATATATATATATATATATATATATATATATATATATATATGGTGCGTCATTTATAAACTCCAATGATTACAACGGGAAGACCAAAAGAGAGGAAGAGGAGCGAAACTTCGTAGGATGCAAGTAGGGGGAGGGGGACACATTAATCTGTATTAGGCATCAACATCCAGTGAACAGTGATGTCAACCCCATATAAAATTAGTTTTTTTTAAATAACACCACATTAGGTTATTACAAATTTAAAATCTGCATTTAAAGAGAAAACAAACAATGCCAAACTTATTGTTCAATGTTGCAAACCAACAATACTACAATATAGCAAACATGAAAAAGTAACAAAATTTGAAGGTTTTCACAATAGTAATAACGCAAATAAGACAGACGGGGCAAGGCATATCGAATGTACCTTTTGGTAAAATACTACCATGAAGATTTGACGTATTTCGAAGAGATAGGAACAAACTTATAACAAACTGAAAATTTGACTTTTCAAAGGCTTTATTTTGGAAAGTTTAATATGTAACTATCACATTTAATTACGTACATTGCTTTCGAAAAACATTAAAACCATAATAACTTTATTGTTCTTTGATATCTCAAACCGTTCGAGAGATAATTTTCGAGAACAACATTTTGAAAAAGTTCAATTTTTAATTTGTTACAATTTTGTACGTATCAATATGTCAAGTATTGAGTGTACTGTTTGACACTAAGGTACATTCGATAAGCTTGCCTCGTATCATTTCTATTGTAGAAGCCTTCCAAGTTTTTTCTTCTTTCCATGAAAATGAAATCTTAAGTTTTACGTCCCACGTTTATGCCAGTTAGGCTAAAGGAGATGGTGATGATGAGAAATGAATGAAATGGTGGAATGAAGAAAGTGAGAGGAAACGGGAGAACCCCGAGAAAACCTATGAGTACGATGTTTGTCCACCACAAAGTCCACACGGCGCGAGGTGGGATCGAACCAGGGACCCTAAGCACCGGAGGTGAACGCTCTACCACTGAGCAACCGCGCCCTCTTTTTTCTTTTCATGTTTGGGAAACTAGGGTTGTTAGTTTCCACCACTGAACATCAATTGTGGTATTGTTTGTTTTCTCTTTAAGCGTAGATTTGCAATTTGTAATAAGATAGTATGCAATTTGCTTTCTGAAAAACCTAACTTTATATTACACTAGCAAGACTGTTCTCCGGGTGTTGATGCTTAATATGTGTGTACCCTTATCTTCTAGTTGCTTTGTCACAGTTTCGCTTCTCTCACTTTTTTGGTTTTCCGTTTTAAGGTTGAATATTATAAATGACTTACCGTATATATAAACTAGCAATTAAAAAGTAACTGTGCAATTGTAATTAGTAATATTAGATTTGTTCTTGCTGTTATTTATAATTCGTGACAAACTACACAATTTATGAATAGTGTCTTATAATTTCTTAAATTACCTATTGATGGGATATATTGTATGTACAAACAAGTAGTACTGCCACGTGTACACCACGTGAAGGAGTTTGGTTTGTATGCTATAATATTTTTTTTCAATATTACAATCGAAAATTATTGTAATTTCTACCTCTCCTTTTCTTCGTATATATTAGAAATAGAAAATACTATTGAGACGCTAAATTTATTGCAGAAAACCGCTTCCTGCCATCTATTACCGTTTCAATTCTATAGCGATCAACGTTAAAACCGGAAGTGGTTGGTCTTTGCAACTTCCGGTTTGAATACGGTTTCAAGATAAAAAATGGGTTCTTATTCTTGCAATACTAAATTGATTGTGTAAAGCTGCTTCTCGATATACCTAAGTGTTTGCTCTACGTAGATTAATATTAAAACCGGAAGTAGTAAATTTCCCCCACCTCCGGTTATAGTAAGGAAGTACAGTTAAGGATGCTATATTTTAGATATTAAAATACTCGCCTCCTAGTGTTAATAACTTCACCGATATTTCGTAATCACTATCAGGATTCCTTCAACGGGGCTGTGGCTCGTTATTATGAATATAAGACCACATGGTCCGTTTCTTAGAACAGTAAAATAAAAGTTTTTCCCAAGTTTTATATCAAATAAGGAGTGAATAATTGGTTTATACACGCCAGTAATATAACTATGTACATTTATTGAAATAAAAATATTAACTCATTACTTATACTATTTCTTATTGATAAAATTAGATGATACCATCTCATCCTTATCCAAATTCCCTTTATCTGTGTTAAACCTGGAATTTTTTGTTCAGATGAAGCAGAATACATTCTCCCACTTCTTACTTTTCAAGGCCTGGAAACTAGCTAATTATACAAATTTGTAATTTCATAAATGAAAGTAAATATTATTATTTTTACCTTTACGTGAAAAAAGGAGAATCTTTGTTGGCTTTCGTATTTTATGAGTCTCCACGTTCCAGCTGTGTCTTTCTTCCTCGCAGTTGATGTTACTACAGGAAAATGTCTTCTCAATAAAGTAAAAAGGACTGTGCTTCTTGTATCTGGAAGAAAAGAATAAGCATTCAGCATCCCTTTCAAACTTAAGAAAATAAACTGTGAAACATTCATTATCGTTCTCTTTTAGTATAAGGCATCACCTTGGAAATACTTGTTACGTTACATAATCAAATTTACAGCCACTGTGTCACTATTTTAAACCATAAGTTACTCGGTAGTATGTGTTATCATGCTAATAAAAAAAAAGCGAAGACTTCCCACGAATAAACTTTATTTCCAAGGCATATTCACAAGTAGTAAGACACTGTAAATATATATTTTGAACATATGTCACCATGCTCGTCAAGGCAATTATTCCAGGGGTACAAAGCATGGTAACTACATTAAAAAAAAAAAAAAAAAAAAAAAAAACACCTGGGTCAAGTCACTGAAGCAATGTCACGATTGCCTGCTCCATTTCCGAGACAAAGCATGCTCTTCTGACCCTAAAAGGCCCAGTTATTTTCCATTTTAAACTAGAACTATGACAGTTTAACACTGCTCAGCTAAAAAGGATTGACTCGTAACTTGTTTTGTAATCAATAATAAGTCAATGACCTATAAAACATGTCCTGAGGTCTTGTATTTACTTTCTTAGCAGTTGAGTTACCATGAGAAAAGTGCTACCTTGAACTACTGTAACTGAGCTTCTCCCGCTGAAGGTACTACCTTGAGAAACTATGGTGGAAAATAGCAAACTCTATACCAAAAATGTACATACTTGCAAATCCACGCTATTAGATACATTCTAAATAAAAATTACATACTGCTCTTGGAATAATAAACATTTCTGACCAGTGTATATACACTTATTTATTAAAAACTAAATTAACTTAACGTTGTCTTCATCAAACACTAACTGAAAGAGATATTCAGAGCATAGACATTTATATTATAGAAACTGTTACATTGTATTTTAGTTTTAATAAATAAGTGTATATACTCTGGTCAGAAGTGTTAATTATTCATTGAGTTCCAGAATCACGAAGGATAGAGATACTGCTCTTGATGGCGCAAAGTGTAGTTTTTTTTGTTTTTTTTTTAATTATTTTGATATTTCAAAAGAAATGAAATCTGAGTTTTACGTTCCATGGAACTGCGTATAGGCTAAAGCAGAAATCGATTATGGAAATGAATGAAAAAAATGAAATGAAATCTTTGAGTTTTACGTCCTACGGTTATGCCGGTTAGGCTAAAGGAGACGGTGATGATGAGTAATGAATGAAATGGTGGAATGAAGAAAGTGGGAGGAAACGGGAGAACCCCGAGAAAACCCACGCACACGGTGTTTGTCCACCACAAAGTTCACTTGGCGGGGGCTGGGATCGAACCCGGGACCCCAAGCACCAGAGGTGAACGCTCTACCACTGAGCCACCGCGGCCCCCCTGGAAATGAATGAAGAGGAGGAATGAAGAAAGTGGAGGGAAATAGAATAACCCCGAGAAAACCTCTTCACACAGTGTTAGTCCACCACAATTTTCAATAGGCGCGTACTGGTATCGGAACAACGGCCCCACGCACCACAGATGAACGCTCTAATACTGATCAACCGTAGTCCCTTTTTGATATTTTAAGAATGTCTTATAACAAGAAAGAAGAAAACAAGAAAAGCAGCAGCGACAGAAAGCTATTTACGAAGATACCAAAGAGGGTGGAAATAATTTCAAATAAAACTAAACTGATGTGACTTTCTTCAAGATAGACTGCAGCTTAGTATAAAGAGAAACAAACTTTGTCCTAGGCTTTTGAGTAGGAGATGAAGAAATCGAACCTTCTATCGATAAATAACATTAAATTCAAATAAGCCACAATAAAAGAAACAACTGAGCAATGGTAGTTCTCGAGGAAAATCACAATGTTAAAAATAAACGTTTTATTGGTATAAACTAAGGAAGTTGATCGACATTTCATTGTTAGCGTATTATACAAAGATTAGTAAGATACATTAAGTTTTCTTCTATTAGACGGTAGTGATAAAATGGCAATTCTTTCCGATGTGACTTTCCTCAAGAGATGATATGGATATCTAAAGATAAACGTGGAATATTTCAGTCACACCTCACAAATGCCGGAATGGAATCTTCTGTACAGCCAGTGAATATTCTATATTCTCTACACTTCGACTTACCCAAATGACGCAGCACAGAATATAATATTAACAATAGTAATTAACACTATTGTATCAAACACACTGAAATAAATCAATTTGTATTCCTGCAATTCTGCTATTACAACAATATATTACATTTATTTGCTGAAAACGAAGCAAAGGCAAACACATTCTCCTTATGGGGAAAAAATATCAACACTAACCTGAATTAAGATTTTCTCTTTTCAGTACTGTTGTTAAATATAGTGTCTCTGGCAAACTTCTAGGTTTCTTTACCAAAATTTCCTCCACTTTTGTGTTCAGGTTTAGCCACTTCTCTAAGAGACGTAATACTTTGTATTTATGTGTGAAATCAATCTCAATCTATCAGAAAAATGAAGGAGTAAATACATATGTTTATTTCAAGAACCATTATTTTTCGTAGCAAAATATTTAAATTTCAGTGGGCTAGGTAACAAATAGGCTTCGAATAGTTATGCATTTTCCATGTTTCTTATGCAAATGCATATTTATCGTATTTTACGAGACTGCATATTTTATAGCATCTGTTTTTCTTCCAATGCACATTCAATGGTATCTGCTGCAAAGACCATAATTTGTAAGTGAACATGGAAATATAACTCATTTATCGATGATTTTTTTAACAAAATTGCCCCTGCTAGGACGGAAATTCTATTTTTGCACAGATTTTCTATCTTGTTGAGTGATCAGAAATCTGCTACGAAATGTCACTGACCAAATTCCTTGAAATGGAATCCAGTTGAAACAGGGGTCACCTTTATCTATTGATGATAACACTCCAGCAGTTCTGAAGAGACAAGTAAGCTGGTTATGTGTTATCTATGATTGCAGTTCGGCATACCAAACAGAAAAGAGGACATATTTGCATGCATATTTTGAGGTTTTTAGTGCATGACTATCCGAAGCCTTGTAATAAAACATTTTGTATTATATATTACTAATCTAACATTTTCCCACATCTTTTCTTTCAATATCCCTGTTCTGCGCCTAAACAGTTTTTAAAATATTATACAACCTTTTTAATTTTGCACTCTAATCACGCATAGAGCCGGATTTTATGAGGAAAACGGAAATGTTAGCTTTTTTGACCATTATATGTTTTCCTTATTCAAGTACGACCTTCATTTTCCTGTACTAAATTGTGAAACGAAAGAAGTACCTTTAGAACATAAACTACTTTTTAATCCTAAGTACCTTTACAACATACACTACTTTCGAATCCTATTCCGTCTGCCGCTGGTTGTCTTTATTGGCTATTGAACCGGTGTCTTAGTATACTAGAGCCGCTACCTCTCTGGCTCCGACAGTTCTGCACGTGGCCAAAACAATGTTGCCAATTTGTCGTGGGTTTAACCGTATACAGGTACACTAAGAATAAACAGAAAAAGCAAGCGAATTTAATCGAAATGAATTGCTTAAGAAAGTCTGAATTTTCATGGCTTTTTTAAACTTTCCGTGTAAGAAAACTATACAAAAGTTTTTTTTTTTTGCCTGGAGTAACCAAAACTGCAGGAGAATTAAGTTCTTCGGAACATTTTTAGTTTGTTATGTTCTAAACAGTGGATGTTCCCACACGCAAGACATCAGCAACTCTGTTCACCACACTGGTCACAGGAAGAAGAGGACCTCCATTATCGCGCTAGTTCTCGAAATATTCACGAAGTCTGCATATAAATTCTCGGTTTTGTCCTTTATACACTCCTATTTTCTTTGGCTTCGGTTCTGAAGAACTAACCATTGTCACCAATTAAATACAACAATATTCTTAAGAGCACACCCAAAACGGAAAGGAAACAACTCAAAGTTGCAATAATCGAATACAATCTCAAAGTACTTTTCACTCAACTATGCACAAACGAAAGGAAGAAGAAAGAGTGGCAACAACGTCTGCTTTCCGTGTCAACGCGGTGACAGCTCGGTCACTCATTGGGCCTTGTAGGGGGGGGGGGAGTGTCAGTGTAGTATAAACCCTCGATTTCTTTTTCGCATAGCCGTCAGAGCCAGGGATACAGCGGCTACAGTATAGTGGCCAGCATGTGCAAGTTGTGCAATATTCGTTGCCTAACCAATATCAAGTTCCTGCAAAACTTGTCATGTGTAGTACGGATTCAAGAAATTCAAAAAGGCAGACAAAAAAGCATTATCTCCAATCAAGAAATACTTTATTATCAATTTCAGATACTTTATCAAATTCTAATATAAGTTTATTACTCAATGTTAGAGCCATTAACGGCCATGTACATAACGTTATTTTAACAGTAGTAGCATTCGAAAATGTAAAACTATGCAATATTAGGAGTTATACCGCTGAACACTAGTTCACCGATTAAATTACACATGAAAATGAAATCATTAAGCTTTACATCGCATGGTTATGCCAGTTAGGTTAAAGGACACTACGATGATGAGAAATGAATGGAATGATGGGAAGAATAGTGGGAGGAAACGGGAGAACCATGAGAAAACCCACACATGGTGCTTCTCCACCACAAAGTTCACATGGTGTGAGTTGGGACCGAACCAGGGACTCAATGCACCAGAAGTGAATGCTCTATTACTGATCAACGGTAGCCCTTTTGATATTTTAAGAATGTCCTTTAACAAGAAAGAAAAAAACAAGAAAATGAAATGAAATCTTTGAGTTTTACGTCCCGCGGTTATGCCGGTTAGGCTAAAGGAGACGGTGGTGATGAGAGATGAATGAAATGGTGGAATGAAGAAAGTGGGAGGAAACGGGAGAACCCCGAGAAAACCCACGAGCACGGTGTTTGTCCACCACAAAGTTCACTTGGCGGGGGCTGGGATCGAACCCGGGACCCCAAGCACCAGAGGTGAACGCCCTACCACTGAGCCACCGCGCCCAAAAAAAAAAAAAGTGACGAGAGAAAATTACGTACAAAGATACCACACAGGGTCGAAATAATTTCAAATAAAACTAAACTGATGTGTCCTTAGTATAAAGAAAAACAAACTTTTTCCCAGGCTTCTGAGTAGGAGGTAAAGAAATCGAACTTTCTATCGATAAATAACATTAAATTCAAATAAGCTACAATAAAAGAAACAATTGAGCATTGGTTGTTCTCGAGGGAAGTCAGAATATTAAAAATAAACGTTTCATTGGCATAAGCTAAGGAAGTTGATAGACAATTCATTGTTAATGTATTATACTAAGACTAGTACGGTACATTAAGTTTTCATCTATTGGACGGTGGTGATAAAATGGCAATTCCTTCCGATGCGACTTCGCTCAAGAGCGGCCACTGGAGTTTTAAATTCCTCTTGTACATGTAAAAAATGAAAAGAAATCTTTAAGTTTAACGTCCCACGATTATGCCGGTTAGGCTAAAGGAGACGGTGATAATGAGAAATGAGTGGATAGGGTGGAATGAAGAAAGTGGGAGGAAACGGGAGAACCCCGAGAAAACCCACGAGCACGGTGTGTCCACCACAAAGTCCACATGGCGCGAGCTGGGATCGAACCAGGGACCCCAAGCACCGGAGGTGAACGCTCTACCACTGAGCCAGCGCGCCCCCTCTTGTACATGTAAGTTCACGATCCTCGTTTATTTGTATACCTACCATCGCTGACGCGCCTGCTCCCTACGGATACACCCGTTACAACTGCTCGAATATCCCTCTACCCTTCTGCCCTGAATCGGTTAAATAGAGGTCGTGCTTTTTAGTGGCCACCTAGCACAATTTGGTTCATCTTTTATTTACGGAAGTTTTTTTATGTCCTACTATATTTATACATGTCCTACTATATTTATACTGAGCCTTCCTCAAGTCATCTGCATTCAGGGGTATAGGCAGAAGTTTTATCTTGGAGGGGCCCATCGCTTTTTAAGCGGGAGCAGCTACAATGTACAAAGCCCAAAAAAAAAAAAGTGTTACAGGTAGTGATTTGAAACCTGAAGAAACAGGAAAATTTGGTTTCCGTCCACAAAAATAAAACACTGCTCATTTATTTATTTGCTTTTATCACCATAAGTATTATGTACAAGTTAGTTTTAATTATGCGTAACCAAGAACTACTGCCAGGACCAAACGTTATACCTTTGTGCATAACTATTTCAATTTAGGCTCTTTTACACAGAATCTATCTACAGAAGACGGGAGGGTTCTAGAACGCATGTTCCCCTATATGGATTAGTAGCTAGATTGATTCCTTTCTGTACACCAAAGTTTGATGTTTAATCCACATAGTATTGACGAACGAGCGTTAGCGTGTGAAGGCGGGTTAGATCCCCGCTGCGGCACGTTCTTTTCTGTCTTTATTATAGCTAAATGAGAGCGAGGACCTGTGTTCTAGAATCTTGCCCATAAACTGATTTTTTTTTTTTATATTTCACTTAATTTCCTGACAAAAATATTTATTCATTATTCGTGACCAAAATAAAAACACCATAATTATTTTACTAACAGTTATATCTCGCTTCCTGTTTTACATCAAGTTGCGCAAAAAAAAAAAAAAAAAAAAAAACCGAATGAGATCCGAACTGAGAAACGGAATAAAAACATCGTTTTTCACCAAATTTTCCAGTTGATTAAAATGTATTCTTAACCACTAGTTACAGCATATAAAAAATATAATGTACTTACAAATCAGTTTAGCACCATTATTTAGGCCTAATGGTAGTATTTACAGTAGCTTTTTAAAATGGTGATATTTTTCCATCAGTAAGAATCGGTAAACTTTGTTATTTTTAAATGACTGAAACGAAGTAATCTAATGGCAATGTTTTAAAAGTTTGGTATTTGGATGCTCAGGAAATCATCTGGGGGACTGGCCCCGACGGAACTCCTATGACTACACCCTTGCTGCATGCACTATCTAGTAAGCTCCTCATTTAGTGCATGCTCTGTTAAAAGAAATACAAAACTTTATTCTGACCTGAAAATGTAAGAAATGTGTCAAAATTTGGTAGAACCGTGTGCTCGAGTAATGCTGAGTATCAAGTTTTCTTTTATTAGACACTAGTAATAAAATGGTAATCCTTTCCGGTGTGACTTCCCTCAAGAACCGCCACTGGAGCTTTAATCCCTCCTGCACTCTGGTGATGAGACGGGGTCCTGAAAATTAACGTGGACTCATTGTTCGTAGTTTCAGTGAAATTTTCCTAATCTAGGAAAATTTCAAAAGTAAATTTAGCGAAAAGGGAAATTTTATGATAAAACGTCAAAATCTACGGAAATTCTCGCACTGACTTATTAAACAATATAAATGTTTAGTTGTTGACTTGAGTTTATCGTCCCTTTGCGTAGCGAGGCTATATGAGACGGGACCTACTGATTAACGGGGAAGGTTCTAGATTACTGGTCCCCCATGTAGGTTAGTAGCTGGGTTGGTTTCTTTCTCTACTAAAGTTTACACATTTAATCTACACAGTATTGCCGAGCGAGCGTTAGCGAGTGAAGGCGGGTTAGAGCCCCGCAGGGTACGTTGTTTTCTGTCTTTATTATTGCTCAATGGGAAGGGGGACCAGTAATCTAGAACGTTGCCGATTAACGTGGAATCCGAACCACATGAGCTCCCGCCGGGAATCGAACCCGGGTCTCCCACGCCAAAGGCACGTACGAAAACAGTTTAGCCAAGAAGGAGCTCAATATAAATGTTCCATTTTATCTTTGTTCTTCAGAAATAAACCAATGCAATAGCCAGAGTTTAGTGTGTACTCAAAGTAGCATAATTTGCGTCAATTGATGACTGGATGTTTTTTTTTCTTTTTTGTTTAAAAAAGTTAGAAACGAAAAGGAAATGAATAAAATAAATGTAGTTCATACTTCCTTCAATATATTGTCTAACTAAATTAATCTTACAACATACCGTGCATCATAGGAATTAAACACTCAACAAACTAGGGAAAGAGCGCTTCATGGCTAACGGTTAGCGTATTCGCCCTTGGCGTGGGAGACCTGGGATCGATTTCCGGCGCATGCTGATGTGGTTCCATGTTAATGAGTAGGTCCACGTCTCATATAACCTCGCTGCTAAACGGGACGTTAAACTTAAAATCAACTCAATCCACAAACTAGGGAAAATTTGACACGAAAAGGGAAAATTCTGTTTCAGCCAAGGAAAATTTTCTTAAGAGAACCTACGAACACTATGTGGGATACGAACTATGTGAGCTCCAACCTGAGTTACCCACAAAAAAAGTTACATACGCTAAACACACACCCACGAAGGAACATTTTGAGTTCCTTGGGGCATTACTCGAGCAGACAGTTCTACCAAATTTTCACACATTTCTTACATCTTCAGGTTAGGTTAGAGGTTTGTGTTTCTTTTAGCAGAGAATGCACTAAATGAGTAGCTCCATTACTACTTGCAGACTCACTTTACGGTGTCTGACTGTAAATAGTGTGGATGTATCGCATAAAAACTAAAGTGCATAAACCATGAACCAAAAACCAGGCGCTCACTAAAAACCAAGAATGTTATCTAACCGAGTCAGAGCAGGAGCGCAGCACCAGGCCCGACGGTAGCGAAGGGTGCGTCAGCGAATGGGGTATACGCATAAACGAAGGTAGTAGAAGAGCACACTTACACATACAAAACTTACACTATCACTCAAAATTCAACTCAATACGCTGTACACTAATAGTAATTACTTCTATTCACACTCTCATTCCTTTATGAAAAATATTTCACACTGTATTTTACATATGAATTTTCTATTTGGTATAGGGCTAACCCGTTTGCTCGAGCAATCCTTTCACTGGGGCTATATAGCTAGAATAACCCGGATTCTACGTAGAGTCGCTCGAACGTGAGATTCTTAGCTCGAACCTGTAGTCTTCCCGTACCCGTCTCACAGCAACATTTAGGCAAGACAGGGGCGGATCCAGAGGGGGGCGATCGGGGCGATCGCCCCCCCCCACAAGAGGAAACTTTCTTATTTTATATATAAATAAACCCATCCATAACAAGTTTGGAGCTCTTAAAAGTAGCAGTATTACCGCCGACCGCCCCCCCAGAAGTCCGTCCTGGATCCGCCCCTGAGGCAAGAGCCCAGATATCTACATTTAGTTATAATAATAGAAGATAACATGCCCTGAGAAGTTTTAACCTGCCTTCACTCGCTATCGCTCGCTCAGCAATACCATGTGAATTGAGTATTGATAAAGGTAACTCTTTACTTTGGGCAAGACAGTGATATACTGTCAGTACATACTATTGCCAAGCGAGCGTCAGCGAATGAAGGCGTGTTAGCGCCCCGCTGGGCACGTTGTTTTACGTCTTTCCTTCTTGGAAACTGTAATTATAATTGCGGGAACCGGTTCAGATTCATTGCTTATTGTCACTGCCTTGCCCAAAGTAAAGACTTGCCCTGATAAAGAAAGGAGCCAAACTGGATACTAACCTGCCATGGGGGTGAGCATTCTATAACCTTCCCCAATATTTATTCTGTGAAATTTACTTCGTATCGTATAATGAGTTGCTATAGTAACGTTTTCCAACTTTTATCTCCTAATATGCAATTACCCAAAAGCCCAACCTTCATCACAAATTTTCCTGTCAGTTAACTCTAAATGCATCCCTGAACCTTTATTCCATTATATAACTTAGGCAGATGTTGAGGCTGGAAATGGTAAAAACCTATGCCTGCTCCGTTCATTATAGGGTGCACAATACAGCTTCCCCACTAAGAAACACTTTCTAAAGCACTAAGAGTGTACTTGGCACATGAATATAAGTATGTTCTCCTAAAACAGGAGAGTACGACAAGCTGTACTTTAATATACGGCTGAGATAATATGAATTATTTTCACTGTTTTAGAAATTGAATTACTCCATTACATAAAACTCTATCATAATTTCGTTTAAGTTGTAAAATATTAAACCTACCTTTAAATAAATCTATCATATCTTCGAGTTCCTATTTCGCAGGAAATTAGCTCTCGAAAACGAAAAACAAACTCTCTTCATAAACACTTATACGAAAAAATAAATAAAAATGGCGGACGAAGTTTATGCTGATTCTAATGTGATTGTGCGCATGCGTAAACATGGAATAGCTGAAACAACTATACTTTTCTTTTAATGGAACTATAAAGATGATCCTTATGACAATAAAATCGTTAACTATATAATATTTTTCATACAGCACATATGAAATTTCTCGTATCATTCTGGTAACATAGCAAATAAGATTAATATTTTTTATGTCACCACAATTATATTTCCAACGACAATGCCAATTTTAACTATATTTTTATGGTTCTCAAAACCTTACTCGTTTTTAGAGTGTGGATAAAATAGGCTTCAATCCTGCTTTACACTGGATAAAGCGGCAAACTATGGTTTAGCCCCTCCCTTGAACATATCTTGGATCTCCCACTGTATACGGTATATATATATATATATATATATATATATATATATATATATATATATATATATATATATATATATATATATATATATATATATATATATATATATATATATATATATATATAATAGACGTTTCTGAGTGATTAGTTTCTTCGAAATTATTTTTAAAAATATGTGAAGAGTTTCGAGACATTCGAGTCGAATCAAGATTTTTACGAGCAGTCTCGATTCGACTCGAATTTTACAAATTGTGTCTCAACGCATCCCTACTTCTCGGTTCGGCCTGATATTGAATAAGCTGTGAGCCAAGATGCTCAAGTCGTTGACAACCTTAAACCCAGGCAAAGCAGTTTTAAACACATGTTTTCCTGGCACGCTATAACTTTTAACAAATTTTGGCCCAAGCACGAATACTTGCTCCTCCGGAACTCAAACCCAGAACCTCGTGAACGATGTCCTTGCGTCCTAGATTTCACGACTACCGAAGTCGGCAGTCAACTAGTTTTTAATATTCAGACGCAAACCGCCTATCTTTCAAGTTTAAATACAGAATTTAATAATAATAATAATAATAATAATAATAATAATAATAATAATAATAATAAGATTTTCGAGTCGAGTTGGAGGAAATTTTTCGAGTCGAGTTCTTGAGTCGAGCTAATAGATGTCTGTTTCGAGTTGAGTCAAGTTTCAAGAAAAACTCGCTCGAACTCGCTCATGCCCATCCCTATACATAAAATCAACTTGTTTTACTCAATCGAGAAAAGTAAGGCTGGGTGCTAGAGATGCAAAAAAGCCGGCTTTTTTGAATCGATGGTTTTTTCACATAAAAAGCCGGCTTTTTTGGGAAAAAAAACGAGAATTTTGGAAATTTTGGCTTTTTTCAACTTCATGATTTTTCTATCTAAATAGCTTTCTTATAGTATATTCTATAGTTAGATAAAAATTCCATGACCTGAATGTGATATTTCGCTCTGAAATTCACCATCAAGATGGATGGAGCACATGTTTTATGAATTAAAGCTAACATGAAGAATGTAGTATTTGAGGGTAATTTTAGAGGCTATTTAACTTTATTTTAACTTTTGAGTTATCGACATCTTTTTTCTTCTCTAGTTTGTCATCCGTGTTTCATTTCTAAGAGCTTTTAGTACTCTAGCTTCTAGCGCAAAAGTTAAACTTGCCCGTTTTTCTATTTATAAGTCAAAGGGGACGTTTTTCAATATATCCGTCAAACCGTACTTCCACATTTCTGTTATACTGTAGCTGTGAAGTGATTTAGCAATAATTTTCCGGACACAACCTTGAATACCAATTTATACAAATAATCAGTAGCGGATTTAGAAAAGTACTTTAGGAGGGTTTTTTCTGATTGTTTCGTTTTCTAAAAAGTCCTAATTTTATTTGGGAAGTGCTTGAAGTTTATGAGTACAGGCATAACTAATATTTCGTTTCGTTTATATGTTTAGCAATAATCTTCCGGATACAACTTTAAAAATCATTTTATACTGAGAATCAGTGGCGGATTTAGAAAAGTATTTTGGGAAGGGGTTCTTACTAATGTTTAGTTTTTTTAAACATTCGTAATTTGTATTTGACGGGAACTTAAAGAGTATGAGTAAAGGCATAAATAATAGATATTTCATTTGTTGCAGACATTCCGTAACTTTGGGGAACGGGCTTCAGTCCGAAAGACCGCCCCCCTAACCTTCGCAAAACCGTCACTGCTGGTAATTAGTAATAATAACGATTTAAAAACAATAAAAAAGGAAGTCGCCCAACTCACAGTACACGCACTATTTCTACATTCACAGATGGAATGAAGAAAAGCTTTGTCAGAATGGTCGAATGCTGGTTGAATCCCGGACTTCCCGATAGAAGCACAAAAGCTAATCACTCAGTCATGTTTGTTGTGCAGTTGTATTTAGCTTAACTTAAATATATTCCGTAGTCTTTTTTTTTGGGGGGGGGAGTTCCGTAATGATATGTTGAATCCCTCTTGTTAAAAATTCAGAAAACTTGAGGATTGGGTAAACTGTGATGGTGGTTCTATAAAACTTAACTGTAGAATTTCAAGAATATACAGAACCAAAAGCTCTAGATGTGCAGCCTTTAAGTGTATCATATAAATCTAAGTATTTCTCTTATGTTTTATTTTAATTTTATTTTGTTTCAAAAAGAGGGTATGGAATATTTTGAAGTAAAAATACTACATACTATTTTGCTAGTTATTTGTGTATTCTTTAAAAAGAAGTGTTTACTTTTAGGGTTGGCTGATTTACACTAACTTTATTTTAATAACTGGTTTAAACCACAAAAATAAAAAGAATGAAAAATGCGAATCGTGTGAACTTCATGGTAACGTTTCCAGATATCAAACTACCTGCAATAGTTTTATTTCCCTTTCACCTTTTAATCAAGGTGTCCCATGTTCAATTCTCGGTCGAACCACAATCCTTCTTTCATGCGTAACCCAAGTAGCGGTTCGGGTGTCAGTTTAAGCGAAAGTCTTCTCCTTGATAACCTCGGTATTTCGTAAGGATGTTAAGCCTAAATATACGAAACAAACCAAATTGTATATTTCTACATGCCTAAATGCGTGTTGTTTTATAAAGAAGCCAATATTGCTTAAATATATTGATAGAAATTGGCAAAATTTATCGATTGCCTACGTAGCTTCCAACATTAGCTTGGATTGGACTTTCAATGATATCTACGTACCGGTACTAAATTTGTAATTTAATACCTCAGTATGGCGTACTGATTATGGTACGTTGACCTTTAAATTTTACATGCAAAGCAATAACAGGATTTTCCCGTTATTGTCTTACATTTCAAGTAATGACGGGATTTTCCCAATGGCTAGGGCGGGAGATTCTCAACTTAAGAAATTTACTGACCGCACTTCTTTAAGCTTATAGGAGTTCTTCCGGCATAACCCCGCTGTTGCATAATAACATCAAGGCGAAACAAACTTAGGCTATTTCTGTGAATATGTAATATAAATACATAAAGCAAAAAATCTAAGTCAAAAAAGCCTGGTTTAAACCAAAAAAGCCTGGTTTAAACATCCCCCAAAAAACGGGTTTTTGGCATTTTCAAAAACAACCACGGTTCTTGCCAACTCTGCTTACTTTTGTATATAGGAGGTTAAAAAATTCTTATTATATAAATTGGTTAATCCTGTGGAATTCATAATGTAAATATGTTGAAGAAAAATTGTTTGAAATATTTTTTTTTTTCGAAATTCATAGTTTATTTTCGATGTTTTATATTATTATCAGCATCAACCACTAATTAAATGATTTTTTGTGTTATAGAGAGGCGATACAAAGTCTGTTTTATCAATTTAACGCAGTATTTTGAAAAAAGCCCAAAATTTCCGAAGCAAAAAAGCAAAGCAGAAAAAACCGAGTTTTTTCCAAAAAAGCCGGTTTTTTTCCGAGCCCTTGCTTCTCTACTGGGTGCCACCTGCAATTTCGCCCCTTCGGGTCATTTTATGGTCAAACGGGAAAAAACCAGGAAATTATCCTAAGTAGCACAGGTAGGTGCACCAATGTGGGAATTCAGGGAAAATGTGATGTGGGCCCTCCTTAATACCCGATGTGGTCCCCATGCAGATCTATTGACGTTTCTGTCCATGATGGCCAATGTGGAATGCCCAACAATAGCCGACGTCAGCTCCCTTGTCGGTCGACATTGCTCCATATGTATCAATGTGGGACCCACATGTTGCCCACCAGGGGCCCACATCTAACCCACAACTAGGTGCGAGCAAAGTCTCGTGATAAACAATTAAACGTTAGTCTAATCAGCAGAAAACAATAGTTTCACATTCTCACGTGTGTACTTCGTTTTCCTGAACTCATTAATCAAATCTCGAACTATTTTAGTACACACACATTTCGTCCAGTTCCATTGACCAGGAGTCGAACCTCTTCTTATGAGTGCTTCTAATTTGTAGGCGAACACTTTATCCACTCTAGCACCAGGACTTGTAAGAACCAAGGACACATAAACAACGTACTAAAGTTAGTGCAACAGCGTAGTAGCTAGTAGCTAATCTAAGAATATGGGAAGAAGAATTATGTTTGTAGCTAGAAGTTACGAAATAAAATACATTAGTATCAACGAACAACAACGCCATCTGTTAAAAATTGTTCTACTTTTAATTTTGTTGTTTATTACGTAAAGGTGCGCAGTTGCCAGACTTCTTCCCTTTTGTTCCTGGCTTTTACTAGACCTCAAGGGCGCCGGTTTCTTTCTAAATTTGGGAAGGTCCATTCAGATGCAGGAGGTATATATGAGGATTTTAAGACAAATTGCATTCAAATTATGCCAAATATTGTAAATTCACAAATACAATGAGAAGGCCCACATGAGCTTTGGGGGACTCGGACCCCCTCGCCCCCTCCCAGGATTGGTGCCCTTGCTAGACCTTAGTCCATTTGAAAAATATACTTGAAGCAAATATCTCAGCAGGCAATTCTAAACAAATGATCCGCATTCCGTACCGTGCCAGCTCGTCCGACACTGGCCAATATAGGCCGAAATGTATCCCCACCTGCGTCCGTCGACCCATCTGGGTCCCATGTGGAGTTCCCATTTTCTTTTCACCTATTTATTGACGTTATATACAACAAAATCGACATAACATTTTGTATCTGCTTATATCGCTAGTTCGGCTTTTTTTTTTTTTAAAAAAAACTTGCACTATATTTTCGTTGATATGTTGAAATTCTATCTTGGACCCATAACTGAAAAATGGGGCTTCAAATTGGCCCAGCTCCATGCCACGTTTCCCACAGGAGGTGTTGTGGGACCCAAGATTGGCCAATGTGGAGCTAATACTGGGGATCATTGTAATTTATTTTAAATTTGAAAAGGTTACTGAAATGACTCTATATCACGTATCCACTAAATATCAATTTGTTTCATGCAATCAAGAAAAGAAAGAATGAATGCTTTCTTCACCATCGACCTTTAAGGCTATTTTCATGGCCAAACAGGGAAAAATTGGGAAATTACTTATTCTAATTTATTTTGATATATAAGGAATTAACAAAATCCTTGTTAATATCAGGTACCGACTCCAGATTATCCAATTGTGTGTAATAAAATTTTAAAGTTCCAGTTGTCAGAAATCTTTGTATAATCAAAGTCCAGAAATTCCGTTTTCTTTCACAAGAGTGTCAGTCCGGGGCAGTTATCTTCCCTTGTGTTGAAACTGCTTACCTTGAGCTGATGTCCTTTTGAAAAGGAACAATTCAATTAAATGATTTGGAGTACATATTCCACATTAACAAACATTCCACTAACTAATTATATATTAAAAGCATTAGTAGTGTAATTTCCCGATATTCCCTCTTAAGACTTTGAAATTAAAATTAAGTAAGGATAAGGTTTGTGTTGAGTGCCTCAACAACAGTTATATCTTTATCTTCAACGTAACTTAAGGGACAAAATTGCAGGTGGCATCCGCATTTCTTTTTCTGTTTGAATACGGTTACTTGGTTTCGAGTGGATATATGACATTAAGAAATATTTCAGTAACTATTTATATATTAACATTAATTAAAATTGTAATTTTGCGATTTTTTCCAGTTTAACCTGGAAACTAACCTTAAGGGCCGAAATTGAATTGGTATCCATCCTTACTTTTATTGTTTGCATACAATTAACGGATCTCGGGTACTTACCCGATATTAATAAACATTCCAGTAACCTCCTCAGTAGCACACCCATTTACCATACTTCCGTCCCACAACGTTGCATGTGAGAAACGTGGGATGGAACTGTGCACATTTGAACCCACATTTTCCAGTTATTGGTCGCAGATAGAACCCCGACATATCAACGAAAATATAGTGCATTTAAAAAAAAAAAAAAAAAAAAGGCTAATGTAGCGATCGATGTAGAATCCAAATTTCATGTCGATTTTATTCTGCATAACTCAACAAATAGGTGAGAAGAAAACGGACATCCCAAGTACACCCAGATGGATCTGTATGGCATCTCCATATACTATCTAGTATAGATAGATTTATGTAGGTAGCATATGAAATTCCCATTTCCAGACTTGTAATATTGAAGTTAAATGAGTTTAAAAAACTTCACATTGTAATAACTTATTCTATTAAGTTTCCGTAAAACCAAGTTGTTAAAACCATGAAGTAATTTAATCTGCATTTCTTTACTTCAAAAAGTAAAGTTTAAAACTGCACAGCAATAACTTAATTTTCAATTAAATATTCGTCGTTAAGTCCCGCGGGGAATCATAGGAGACAATGCTAACTATATATATACACAACGAAAGTCAGTAAAAGATGTACGTGCTTCGGCGCGACGGTAGTAGAGAAGAGGAACTGGCCAGGCGCCCTGCAGTTCGTTGGAATTCTAATGTGCTTTAGGTAGTTTTAAATTACACTTATCAAAAATTTTGTTATTTCGTGATCAAATGTTTGGAAAGGTCTGTGCCCATTGAAGAGTTTTTTTTTTTTTTTTTTTTTTTTTTTTTGTTAAGGAAAATACGAAAGCCATATTCTCTGATTTTACGTCTACAATATCTGTACACAATTTCATTTGCTTCGGCTCACTTCTTGCTACCATTCGGGCTGCAAATTTCAAAATTTCGGGTGGAAGCGTTTGCCCCGAACTGTTTCTCCGTACAGAATAAAAAAAAAAAAAAAAAAAAAAACACGTATTCGCTCATTTTTTGCGTATTGTCCCTAAATGGAGTTTCATTGCAATTCTGCATATGCTTTAGGTACTATTGAATTTCACTTATTAGACATTTTGATATTACGTGATCAAATGTTTCGAGGGGTTTGTGTGTCCGACCTAGAAGTTTTTCCATGAAAATAGGAAACAAGTATTCCCTGATTTTACGTCTACAATATCTGTACACAATTTCATTTGTTTCGGTCCACTTCTTATTCTCCTTCAGGCGTCAACTTTCAAAATTTTGATTGGGGCTTTTCCACCTTAAACAGTTTTTTCGCATAAAGATGTGTATCTCCGGAGATATCACTTGGTAGTAGAAGTTTGCATTATATCTGAATTACTCTTTAATAAATGAAACCTTGTGAGGGAGAGAGAAAGCGAGAGAAAAGAAAACAAAAGAAACAAAAATATTTGTCCCTCCTTTTTGATGCTCTCTGTCGTTTTGCATAACTAGAAAAAATGGCAAGAAATATTGCAAACGCAAAGATTGAATTGAATGCATTGAATGGTTTCGTAAAGATAAAGTGTAAAAGTTGTGGAAACGTATATTTCAAGTTTCATAATCATATAACATGAACGGATTCCACTTTACCTATAAATGAAAAATGACTACTTTTTCTAGAAATTCGGAAACATCAGAACCGATTTTTATTCTGACAATATGTGAATTTGACAATATTCGTACTTAGAAATCAATATACTTGACGTCTTCTAGTGCTTGCCACAATCCTATGGAATGTAGTGGGTGCAACAATGGTAATCGTCTTTAAGTATAATACAGTATTAGAAATCAGATTTATAAGTAGCGTGTAGCCTAACAAGTTCAAAAATTTAGCTTGTGTAAATAATTATCATACATGCTTGTTTTGTTCTGTTTCTGTTATTGAGACGAAAGAACTAGTTGTTCGTATAAAAATGAGATCGTCGAATATTTTCCCCTTCAAACAAGTAACCCTATCTTGACCAAAAGATTTTAAAGAACTATTTGATTTCTTATTTTGAAACACAACAATTACAGAATAAATAGTGTAAGTTACGACTCATCTTTCATATTGTATTAACAATTGTATTTTGTGTATTAGTAGATGAATGTGACAGAAATTGTATTTGTTCACCAAGAAAATTAGAACCTAAAATTTATTTTCTTAAAAATAAATGTATAACCTTCACATCAATATGTGTATCAAACTGTATATGTATGTGTGTAGAGTAGACAACCCGAAGATTGGTTTCGTGTCTACTGGAATTTTATCAAATAGCTAAAACAATTGGATGTCGTCATGAGTAAACTTATCGAAAAATTCTGGAGTTAGAATGGATAGTTTCTTTCGGGTAGAGATAGTAGAGGGAATCTAGAGGTAATGAAAAAAGGATGATTATTGAATGTAGATACTTAGGCAATTAATATTGAATTAATTATTATATGTACACTCATGTCCAAAATGATTGTCGCATATCTATAACTGTCTTCTTGTAAGAATATAATTTGAGAATTATTTTGCAGGGTAATTTTAATATTGATACTGATACTATGTGTATAATCGGAAAATGTATATTTGTGCTAAATTTCATAGTAAAAGAAATATAAATACGTAAATTAGAATGAGCAAAACAAAATGTTGCTAAATGGACAAGAAAATTTTATTTTCGTTTTATTGTTCTTATTTACTGCTCTTTTGACATGAAATTTTCCACATACATGTCTTTGTCGATTATATATATATACTAACATTGTAGGAAATACCGGGCGAATTCGTTATTAACTTATATTCCTACAACAACATATTTATAGATATGCGACAATAATTTTGGACATGAGTGTACATAGAAAAGCAATCCTAAATTACTAGAGAGAAGACGTCTATTCAGTGGTTATTTAGTGCTTCTGTTGAAAGTGATAGAAATAAAGAACAATAAATTCAAAATATTGTTAATTGAAACCAAAATATCCAATAGGCCTACTCATTCTGGGTAAATACCGGGTATTTGGCCGCTGAAGTAAATACACAAATATTTACATAACTAGAAACGCAGAAACAAAATGTTTATTTTTGCAGTTCCCTCGTATCTTTATTTAATTCTATCTTGATGAGCTGTTTCCCAATATACTCATCTCCCATTGACTACCATGGTCATGTGTCAGTGGAAATTGATAATTTAGTATCGTATTACCTGTGAAACACAATTTCTAACGATAGAAACTAGAAAATGCTAGCTCTAGAGGGGTTGACTCATCTTTTATCCGCTGTGTAAAAGTAAATAGAGATGAAGCACATACAGTGAATATAGCTCAACAAGTTTCTCCGAAAACGGAGTCACGTAACTAAAGTAGTTAAAATCAAGGCAAGCACACCAGAGTAATTCTGAATTGAAAGTATGCAAGACATAAGGTACCTATCTCGCGACCGCCTCTTAAATTTTTCTGCTTTCTCATTCAGAATTTGGTGCAATAACTAATGGCTGAGGTATAGTAATGATCAAAGTTTTTGGTACTATTCTCCTACAAACCAATAATCAAGTTGTCAATTTTACTAAAATTTAAATATTCATGGCATAGTTTGGAAATCTCAATGCGCTATTCTTTTAGACAGCGCCGACAAAATATATTTCTTACGGATGAAATGAGGAGGAAAGGAGAAGCATTACTACTCAAGCAAAGTAAGGCACGTATTTCTTTTATCAAAAGAAATGTTGAGAAAATATAGTCTCAAAGGGACGTAACCTAAAGTATATCTTTTTCTCTGTGTGTATATATATAGTTGGTACTGCTGAATACGTCCTTGCAGCAGATCTCTATAAATTGAAACGCCGACCAGCATATGAATTTTGGATGCTGTGGACGGCTCACCGGAAGTCCCCTGGGTCTGTTTCCGGTGACCCGACCGCCATTCAATCCACCAAGATGAGTTCGCTTCCGAAATTATTTTCTGATAAGATTCCGCGTGGTTTTCCAGAAACATAGCTGAAGGGGAAGATTGGTGGAGGAGAATGTATTGATGTGTCTTCTCCCTACCTTAAAAATAATAGTATACAGTAACTCCGAAGGAACAGTGGTACTATCTCTTACAATATTTTTTATATATGTCCAGATCATGGTTCTTTCTCTGTCTGGTCTCGATATAAGTTTTTCAAATTTGTTATTAAATATTATATAGGAAAATTAGGAAAAACAACTATGTGGTTTCGTACTGTAATTAGCTTAGCTTATTTCTTTATCTACTTAGGAAAATGTATAATCTTCATCTGTCGCGTAATTGTACATGAAATCAACGAAAGCATTTTACTCATAGGCACACTATTTTGTTGAAGCTTTTGCAAAAAACATATTTCTTCGTAAGTTTGCCTGACATTTTGAAATTGTAAAGTAAACTTAAGGATTTCAAAAAATACATAAAAGTGTCTCTCTTAGTTCAAGAGACTAAAATTGTGAAAAAAGTTATTTTTAAATAAAAATATTCATTTACTAAGAAGTTAATTTTCAAAGAACTTAAATTTTGAAAGTAAGAAGCTTGATCAAACAGAAGGTTTTTTTTTTTTTTTTTTTTTAATATATAAAGCTATGTATTGTGTTTATCGCATACACAACTAATTATTACTTGATCCATAGGGTGTGTGTACATTGTTACTTTATGTATTTGTATTAGATCTTTCTATAATGAGGAGGAAATAAAATGATACAAATGAACAGAATAATTATGTATTTGGACATTATTATTATTATCGTTTGAGTACTAGAGCCATGCCTTTTATACCCCGATCATATCAATAAGTGAAAGTAAAGTTAATCATGTGCTAATTTCTAAATATACTGCCACTAGAGCATAAAAGTACATAACTTTCCGTATTATCGACTACTTTTAAAGTTAACAACTAATTATATATTTCTAATACAATAAATCGCATACAAATCCTAAATTTCATATAATACAAGAAATCGCATGAAAAATCCTAAATTTCACGTTATAGGTCTAACCCGCTAATACAAAAAATATGTATATATATCTGGGTCTTCTTGTATGTAAGAAAATTTATACAGGAGATGGTATCACTGGAAGGAAGAAATGGTTTGTCTCCATGGAGACAAAATTGTATGGTATTTGAAGTCGTCAGATGAACATGACAACAGGAGACGACGATGAAAGAAAAACCCATTGGAGAATATTATTCGGTGATGCACGTTTCTCCATTCCCTCTACTCACAGCTCTCTTACATCAACTACGAAAAATAAATTACGAATATGTTTCCTTCTTCCTGCGACAAACTTGGTTAAACTTTAATATTTTCCAGAACAGGAAGCCATTAAGAGCAAATTTGTGGATCACTTGGCGTTCAATATTATCTTTTTCAACTTGAATTAATGAAAGAAATCTCAAAGCGCTCTAACACTAAATTCTACTAACAAATTACATATATAGAAACAGTAATCGCCATGTAATTTGACTTCTTGTGGCATGTTGCTATAATGGATAGGCTATCAAATTGAACAGTGACAGAGTGGAAGACATCGAAAATTTTACTTCGTAATTCTTTCTAGTTAATGGTTACTCAATAACTGCTCGCACTTTCGGTAGTCCGTAACAGGGTGTTTTCAATTTTAGGAATGAATTGAGGGGGTTAGCGCAACAGTGGTCTAACCCACATTTTTAAAAATGGAGAAAAATCATGTTAAACACATATGGTTCTTTGTACAATATACCAAAAGCAAGCACAAGTGGCTGAATGTGTCATATAGTGTACATACATAACTAAACTAACTAACTCTATGGCCTATGGAACCCGGAGGTTCAGTGCCGCGTTCACAAAAGCTCTCCACTGACTTCTATCCTTAGCTAATTGCATCCAGTTTCTACTTTGTATTCCTATCTCTGCGAGATCCCTCTTAATATTGTCCTCCCATCTGCGCCTAGGTCTTCCTAATGGTCGTTTTCCTATGGGTCTACCAGTCAAGACTTTGAAAGCGTTTCTACTTTCTTCCATTCTAGCTACATGACCTGCCCACCTAAGCCTCCTAGACTTGACGACCCTAACAATGTTGGGTAAACCGTATAAACTATGTAGTTCCTCGTTATGAAGCTTCCGCCATTCCCCATTCTCGTTCCTCTTGGGTCCGAATATTCTTCTCAGGATCCTGTTCTCAAATACTTTCAGTCTATGTTCTTCCCTCAGAGTAAGCGACCATGTTTCACAACCATACAGAACAACAGGCATGACTAGCGTTTTATATATTTTAAGCTTCAAATTCCTCGACAGAATTCGCGACGACAAGAGATTTTGAACCGAATAGTAACACGAATTCCCTGCTTTTAGTCGACATTTAATTTCTTCGTGAATATGATTTTCGTCTGTTAATATTGATCCTAAATATTTGAAAGTATCCACTTTATCAAAAGCATTATTTAATATTTTAACGCCTCCACAATTTGCCGTATTACGGTCCCGACGCACTTCCATGTATTTAGTTTTCTCTGCATTTACTTCTAAACCCATGTCCCTGCAAGCGTTTAATAAGATCTCTGCATTTATTTCTACTGTTCTCCTATCATCCCCTATTAAATTTACATCATCAGCATATGCCATAACCTGGTGAATGCCGTTCAACTCTAGGCCCTGGTTGCTATCTTTGATTTTGTACATACATATATTGTACAAAAAACACATGTATTTAAGTTTAACTTGATTTTTCTGTGTTTTTAAAAATGTGGGTTAGACCACTGTTGCGCTAACCCCCTCAATTACAATCCACTCATTCCTCAGGCCGGAATGAAGTTACAAACTACCATTTAAGGTGATAATTAGTAGTGCGTATAGTATTGATTAATTTAGCGTGAGTACAGGTTCAATTAAGAGCTGCATATAGATAACAGCTATAAATGTATTGTTTCTTGAAACATCCTTCAATCATCTTGACAAGATCTATTCTGTAAGGAACCTTACACTCAATATAGAATTTAACTTTAAATGGACATATGAATATATTATTCGCACTATACTCTCTTAGACACGCCTATTCTAACAACTTGAAAGTTTTACATAGCTATTCCTAACGATGTTTCTAGATCTAATAGTGAGTGCAGTGTTTGGAGCTACCGGTGACAGGTGAACACTATAGCCATGTTAAGTTTGATAATTCTAAGATGTTGAAATAACTGCTACTAGTAGTAACGTTGAGAAATTCGGAGACCACGGTGACTCAGTAGTAGAATGCTTACATCTGGTGCGTGGGGTCCCTAGTTCGATCAAAGAAAACATAAGTTGTGATGGACAATATAGTGAGGTTGAATTTTCTCGGGATACTTTATAATTCCACCAATTTCTTCCATCACAATTCACTTGTATTAATCATTCGTTTCCCTTAGCCTAACAGGCATAATCATGGGACATGAAATTGAAGATTTCATTTCATTTCATTTTGAGCAGTTTCTGTTACCTTATCCTCAGGCTTTGTTGTAACTTAGATTAGTCTAAACATTGTTAGCTCAGCTTAGGTTTAGCTAATCCAGGTTAGCTTATTCTATGTAGGGATATCCTAATTTGTATATGAAACTTAAATTCGAGTACGTCCTGCTAGGAATGGTCAGTTTCGGTTGTTTAGTATACGTTAGTTTTGGTTATGTAAATTTAGGTTTTCTTATCTTAAGTGATTTTCAATTGCGTTAGTGCAAGATTAGCTCATTTACGTTATCATAGGGTTTAGGTAAATACTGTGTTGGTAGTAATTTTCTTTAGTACATATACAGTTGATATGCATGTAAATTAACTAGGACTCGAAGGTCGGTACGTAAACTAATAGGATTTTTTTATGACTATAGGATTGCGCACAAGACAAAACTAGACATAGCTGTTCCAATATTTTTCGAGACAAGACACATTTACGAGGTGAGACAGTCTCAATACTTGTGATGAGTATTCCTATTTATTTTTTATCAACAGACTTTAATGGGGGGCCACGGCTCAGTGGAAGAGAGCTTACCTCTTGGCTTGTATGGGGTCTCTGGTTCCATTCCCGGCTAAGTAAGTTTGGGTGGACAACATCATGTTCATGGTTCTCTCGGAGTACTCCCGTTTCCACCCACTTTCTCCTTCCACCAATTCTTTCATCATAATTCACTTGCTTTAACCATCGTCTCCCTTAGCCTAGAAGGCATAATCATGGACGTTAAACTCAATTTTTCAACAGATTTTAATTAAAGAATAAACACCTTATGCATTTATATACTGTCTTCAAAGGTAACGTAAATATAAGTACATAATTTCCTACATTCTCTTAATTTCTTTAAAGTAGTAAATTTGAACTATAAAAATTGCTAGTTTAATGCAGGCTTAAACTGAACCAGCATCTTATTTAGTGTGTTTCTGAATAGATTTAGTTATACTTAGGACCTAAGACCATGCCTAACGTTTTCAGCTGAAATCATTAATCCCTATAAAATATCATGGTGAACTTTTTTCCAAAGTATTATGAAAACCTGTTGTCTTATGCAATTCAAAATTTCTCCAGATGTTACCTACCCCAATATTACATGCTAAGTTTTTTTTTTTTTAATTTTTAAACTAGTTCTTATAGTTCATTAATATTACATTTTACATGGAAATATGACAGCGCTGGAAAGAGCGCAAATATTTAAACGCATTCAGGTATTGGATGATCGGCAGGGTTTCTTTTCCTGCTCGTAGAGATGCAGATAGCTTTCCTGATCCATTCGCACCATTGTATTTGTTATTGACAATGGTGTTTTGTCAACAACGATAGTCTTTAAATGTGGAGAGCTACCATTTCTCAGTACGCCGATTTTTACTTTGTCTGGAGCGTTTAGAAGAGAGCTGAAATCTGCATTTGCATTACAATAGTATCCACTGCGACTTTTTTTTTTTCAATTTGTCCCAAACCCTTCCAATTTTCTTCTGCTTTCATTTTCTTCCTTGATGTAGAATTTTCTCCTGTTTCTGTAGTTCCGTGGTTTATCTCATTAATGCACGTGTTTGTCACCGTGCAAGACATCCATATCCTTCCCTCTCCGTAGCCTTATTCTTCACCAACGGCAGGAAGAGAACATCCGTCTAAGATGTGTACCGGAGTACCACAAATAACGCATTTATGTGCTCCTGTTGGATTGTCGCCATTTCGGCACGCAACACATTTTTTGACAGACGAAGAGGGAGACCTGTTGTCTACAATGCCCTTGCGGGAAATGCATTCCTTTGTTGTACTTTCTGGTGTCGAACTTATTTCTTTCATAGAGCGAGTGCAATCAGACATTTCTGAATTGAAGGTATCTACAATATTATATAATATGTTAGAATTTACATTTACTTCGTGGAAACAAGGGAGTCCAGAAGCAATTTTCATAGTACCGTCTATAATATCGAGATGCTTTTGCACAAATACATCTACACGATGTCGTTTTCTTATTAGCCTTGTTTTTAGATCAGTGAACGACGATTCTACTGCAGCACTACTTGCTTTCTCATTTGGATTTTCCATTGATTTTGCCGTAATAGCAGATCACAGAGTGAGTCTAGATATAGCATAACTTTTTGAAATCAGACATAAAGTCAATTTACACAAACACGCACAAGCGGAGAGAGAAAAAAAATTAAATTTTTAAAACTTGATTTCACACGACTCTGATATCAGGCCTTTAATTCAACTTTACGTTCAGTGTCCGTGATCACGCATCTTCATTCTTGAAGGTGTCCTCTTCATTGGCGTGTCTCCGGGGTTGTCCTGGCTTCCTTTACCACTTACGGTCTGGGAAGATGTCCTGCACCATTCGGCTTTCTATAGGGATCTCTGGAAGGGGTTGATCTCCTCACTCTTCCTGGGCTTCTGTGTTGACTTAGCGGCTGAATGCGGTCACCATCATCTGCTCCTCTCTGCAGGGAAACATTAAGGGTCTGTCGCTACCAGCCTGGGTGCTGATCTCATATCACGATGTTGCCTCTCTGTGACGACATAGTATATGCAATTTCGATTGAAGACTTGGGGTACGTTTCACACAAACAAAGTAAAAGTTAATCCAAAGATCACGAGGCACTATTAAGATTTATATACAACTATTTACACGTGACGGATGCAGCTCTCGGTTTTGACCATTTTAGCGCGAAGCTACTTAGCACTGTTCTTCACGCAGTGTGTTGACGGTATGACTAGTAAAATACACTTTTTTACTATCAGATACAACGAAACAAGTAAACAGCTTGCATCCTAGTTCGTCACCTTTTATATATATATACATTGTAATTAATCACTTCCAAAGATGAAGATATATTCACTCGCGGAAGTACGTTTGAGTTTTCTAGCAACACCGAAATAAACTATCGGTCAATGCACTAACTGGAGGACATTGCTCGCCCTTCCCGCGAGTTTATGACCAATTGAGAGAAATAGTTGCGAGCCGACACGAACTCTCTCAAATCCCAAAATCCAACTGTCCTCGGGTCTTCGAATCTCCTTGTTTTACAACTGGCAGATTCTTTGTTAGTCCGAAGACTCGCTGCAGAGCTAACCACTTTTCAAATGTCGGGAACGAGAGGGGTGTAGGTTGCTGCCGTTCTTGTTCAGTTCGGCTGTGTGACCTACATTTGAACCAAAACCTACACTTTGATTCAGTTTCTTGTAAGTAACTTTTCACTCGGTTTACGTATTTATATGTTGATATGTTCACTTTAAAGCGCACACAACAAGCTTTTCGGTGATATGTGTTATCACATGTAATTCATTAGTTTTGCACCTTTAATCGTTGCACAAACACAAATATTAAATCGTTTTTCTCCCATACTCACTTTCATGTAAACCTCCATCCCTTGCTGCCTCTTGGCGGCTGAATCGCAAAGCTTTCACTTGTATGACTGAGAGGGGATGGGGTCGTAAACACCATGAGTTTTTAATGTTTTTTTTTTTTCAGTTTTGGAGTATTTAAATGATAAATACACGTATGACACATGAATAAAATATAACAATGAAATAGTATGCAGCCTCTCGAGAGCTGTCATACTTTGTAAACCCCTGTAGTGCTACATAATACCTTTCGAGCTTCCCCCTCTCTCCTCAGGTTGACGTCTGCTATAGCTTAAAAATATATGGTACGTGGTCTGTATTCATGTAGCTTAACAGAACCGCGACCACTCTCAAGATATACATTGATATAAGCCTTTATGATGTTTACTTATTCATATAAACGAACTAGTATCTAAATATTTATCGTATATTATCCAGAAAGTTTTTACACGTTCATATAGAGCATTAGAGAAGAAGCTATGTCATACATAAGACAAGGGTGACATCTTCAGGGTAAACAGGCAGTTTCCGTCGACTGCTGCTGTAGTTGCAAAATTTTGAATTTTCTAGATTCACTTGGCCAGCCGAGAGATCCGTTAAGCCAAACCACGCTATCGGTATTGAGGTTGTCAAAAAGGGCGTGGTTAGAAAAAGTCACACTCTATTCTTTTCGACAACTCGTATGTACATGCGAAGTGTTCGTGTACTTGGAGAACAATACTCGGTTCCGACATTCTGTCTGGACGGGGCACTGTGTCTAACCCCTATACAAGATGCTAAAATTGCTACCCTATCTCTTTCTTATATACTTGAACCCCTATCTAATACTATTCTCAAAATCGAGATGGTAACAGTGGCCTAGCTTGCGCTGCTAAAAGCTTGCATCTCTGCAGAAACAAAGGTTGAGCTTCGAAGTTCTCTTTTTTTCAACTGTTTCGTCGTACATACGAAACTCCAAGTTTCCAAGTATTTTTCTTCTCTGATTTTTCACATACTAATATCTTCTAATTTTACTATAAAATGCAGCATTATTACAATATATCAATATTAATTTGATGTCACTTATCCAAAAGAATACAAAACACTAAAATATGCATACAAAACTTAACCTAATAAATGTAGCTTCCCTCTAATCCTTTATACAATATCTAATTAAATAAAATGAAACCTAATTAATTCAAAGATTAAATAAGGAAATGGGGCAAAAATTAATTATGTAAATGTAAAAATATATAAATTATTGCGTGCCTATTACACAGTACGCATGTATTGATCTAATGCGGTTGTTTTCTGGCCGGATGTGTTGTTAATATAATGTTAAAATTGTGTAAACTGGGCACGCGTTAGCAATATTATATTTAGAATATATTTATATTTGAGTATATGCAAATATTTTACCAATGTAGATGTGATAATATATGATTAAAGATGTTTTTCCTTTAATGTATCAGTCGACGAAACGATGTACTTTGCTGCTCCTCCCCTCCCTTTCTAATTTCTACCCCGACTGTCTTAGCTGGTGCCATATTTATATATATATATTAAATTTTCTTACATACCGCCGAAGTTCAATGCATGTGATTTTGTATGTGAAGTATCCATGTCATAACTTTATGTGAACGAATTATTACTAACCAGCATGTATGGGAATACAAATAGTTTAGCAGGTTACGGTAATATATTTGTGAACCAAACAGTTAAATCCTTATCCAATGAATTTTCCAACTTAATATCCCCCATTTTTTTAAATCTGTGACGCAATGTCCAAAAACATATGTGATTCACATCAGTGCAATCTAAAGGTATGTAAACTAGAGGAAATCAGTGATTTTATTTTTGGAATACAATTACCATAGAATCTGTTAGATGAATCTCATGAATAATGTTCAGTTCCGAACGGAGTTAGTTCGCAAAATTATGTTTGAAAGTTCCTTGGAGACAAGTGAAACCTACATACAAAATTGCTTACACTGGAAACAAATCAATTGAATATATTGAAACTGTAATCCCTGAAAAGACTAAGATTGCCTAATTTGCGACAGTATAGGCTGTTGTGTCATGTTTGACTTATGTTACAGAATTAAAATAAAATTTGTGATCTTTTAACGTAGGAATAAATGTAAAACCTGGATAGATTGCTAAATGAAAGCAATAAAAAAAACGTTAAAATAGTACGAAGTAAATATCTGACTGAAACTACGAGCTTTAAGGACTCAGGTGAGATCTTTTTAAAATGACAATTTGACCATGTTAAGGCCACGTTCCCCTTCGAGGACGAAAAAAGAATGTGTCTCCTCTTTTCAGAGGATGAGTGTTACAACCTGAGTAGCTGAATTGTTTTTGTTTTGTCACTTTTATTTTTGATTATACCATTCTTATTATTTTGCATTAAATCAGATTTAATTGTTTGTAATATTATAATTCTTGCATATGTTGTTGACCATTGTAATGATTGAAAATTCCAATGCGTAGATTATGAATATCCAAATGTTTCAAATATGTTCCAAATATATTTACTCGATTAGTAGAAAGAACATAAACGAATGAAAATTCTTGTGTATTACAATCTTTCATGAAACAATTCGTGAACTATGATGTAATGTTTAACTGTAATATATTGTCACTTATAAATGGAGATTTTTTCTTTGTCTTCCTTTCTCTTTCCTTTCTTATTGATTGTAATAAAGTTTGACAAACTGTAGTTTTTTTTCATTTATGAGAAACTATATAATTAACCTGATACACCTCAATGTTTATTGTCTTGTGGAGTTAATGGTAGTAGGCCTATGTGTGTGATGTAATTTTAAGTATGGGAACGTAATATTATTAAGAAATTTTTGTATTTATTGTGCAAATATGAAACAGTGAACTTACAAGTATCTCTACAAGTCCAAGGTTATTACTAAAGACTACTAATTATGAATAAACTCTTTGTATGATTTTTCTTTTTCTTGTCGTTAATCAATTGTGGCTGTTTAATGCTAGTGAAGATGAGCGGTGACGACGACCACCAAATTCTGGAGAATCTACCGAGAACTTCAAATACACCTTAACTTCGCAATACTCAGTTGCGGATATTATTTTCTTTAGTTTGCTCTCCTTAATTTTCAATACATATCCAAATTTCGACCAAGGAGTGCGAGTTCCCAATACAGAGCAAATCTGCTTATGAACAATGACTGCAGAAACTGATATAGTCTTTCTTTCATCAAGTGGACTAGGTCTGAGCAAACTAATGTGGAGAATGTACTTGGATCTAGGTCAGTATAGTATGAGTAAACATGTGTTTAGTTGCAACGGGTTTAAAGTTAGATTTTTTGGGATCTTGCACGAAGACCGATATGTATATAACACATATGCAATACATTATTATCTTTAAGCTTTTTCAATAATTATGTCATTAACTCTTCTTCCTTTTCTTTTTCTCTTACCTCTTTCTATTAATCTTTATCTCTCTCATGTCTTACTTGTAATTCTTTCTTCTCATCTATTTCTTTATCTACTATCGTTTATTAATGAACTGTTTCTCGAGAAGATATTCTAGTCTTCTTCTTTTTCTTCTTAGCTTTATTTTCTCTTCCTATTTTTTCCTAATTTAAAAAGTAATTGTGTCGTTATGGTCGTGTACTACAATAGGCGGTTTTCTGTTTAATTTAGTAAAATCTTGGAAGTCTGAAGACTACTTTAGGCAAAGAATAGTGATTTTTTACTTTTCATGCAATAGGATATAGTTATATAACCGAATCAATAACATTATTTTTTTTCAATCTTTTCTTTCTTTCCTTTCTTTTCTTTGTATCTGCAGAGTGACGACAAGTTTTATTTATTCTTTCCATTAGTACACGACTTCCGAAATATAACTACCCACAATTAATTCCTTTTACAATACTCCGAAAACATCTATGGCAGATATTTTTTCAATTGCATTGTAGGAAGCACTCATCCACCATATAGAAGACTTAGGGAGGATATTTGTTCATGCCTTTTTCCAGTAAAGTGTATTGCTACTTCTTATGCGGGTTTTATTTGACGAGACATGCAATTAACCTTCAAAGTAAGATTGGGAAAGTCGGTTTTACAATGTAGTAATTTGTGTAAAAATAAAAGATCCATATGTTCTCTTCATTGTTTCAATGTGCGCATATTGAAGTTTTGTACTATTTCTGAATATGATTCATATTTTGGATATATGCCAGTTTGTCTATAGGCAAGTAATTTCAAGAATTTTGATTGTATCCTTTCAATCATATCTATGTGTTTTAGTGTATTTGGTGACCAAGACAGAGTCGCATATTGTAATTGTGCTCTTACAAAACAGAAGTAGATTTTAATGTAGCATCGTTTTGAAACTCTTTACATATTCTCCTAATAAATCCGATTTCTGTACGAATTATTAATAATTGTTTCAATATGATAAGCAAAACTTAATTTAGGATCAAATACACTTCTACATCTTTAATTAACTTAGGTACCGCTAAAATACTTCCTTCAATGAAATAGTCATGTTTAATGCTGTTTTCTTTGCAGGTAAAGAAAATAGTTTTACATTTATTAAACGTTCAACTTAATCTTGTTATTGTCACACCGGTTCTAAACATTGCACAAATAGGTCTATTTGCTTTTTGAAAAATCTTTAAGCAAAATAATTTTGGAGAATAATTGCCACCACTGGAGCTGAATTTTGTTTTAAATAGCATTACAAACGGTACCAATTAATTTAGCGACGCTGAAACCTTGCAACTTGACACCAATATCGGACGATTTCGATATTTTTACGTCCATACGCAACCACCCTGGGTGCTAATGGATGCTTAATTGGAGTTAAGCGGAATTCAAAGTAAAACGATTTACTTAACCGACCCCTAAACTATAGATTTGATACTAATATCGATCCTTTTCTAGAATTTTTATATGTATCCCACTTCCCATAGCTAACCCGACAGTACTCTTTTTCAGACTAAGAAATATGGTTAAAACTGATCTAGACACATCAGAATTATGTTGGAACACACAAACACATACATCCACTTATACATATATGAATACAGATAAGATAGTGAGAGAAAGAGAGAGAGAGCGACTAAAGAATCACCACTTCCATATTACAAAAGCATATCAGCACTCTATGTAAAACTTTCCATTGTGGCATGCTTCATATGGACAATTTCAGTCTGTTCATGTGACCTGTGGGGAACAGGAATTTCTTGTCAGCGTTTTGGGGCTATTGAGTTGTTTGTCTGGAACCATGATCCGACTTTGGGTATTCTCGTGTAATATTTATTGCTATTACACGGTTTTCTTCATTTGTATTTAACATTCACATATATAATACCGACGTTCTGGGAACACCTACCTCAGATGTTATATTTTAAAGATAATAATTACTTATGTCCTGCAATGATTATATATATGCAATTGGTGTATTTTAATGTAATTATTTTATATAATTGTTCATGCATTGCGGAAAATAGAATGTCATGCAAATATTGACCCAGATGGGAATCAAACTCACGACCTTATGGTTTGAACTCCAACGGTTTACCACTGAGCTAACACGACTACTCCAGCTTAGCTTTTGTTTTGTCTTTTATTTTACTACGCAGGCCAGAATTATGTTCGATATCTTTTCTTTCAGTCTTCTTTTACGTATGGAAAGATTCCTTTATATATCTAAATATTCTTTTTCATATGGAAATCTAAATGACAAAAAGCATGTGCCGACATGAATACATGGTTTCGAAATATTGTATGATTAAGTATTTCAATCAATGTTGCTTTTTTTTCTACACTTAGTAACAAGTCTTATTCTATTTGAAAGAAGAGAAACACATCTGCAAAGTTTTCCCGATTGCAAAGGTTTGTTTGGAGGCTCGAACCTGGTTTACTTTTTTCCGAAAATACCTGAAGTTGGACTTAGAAAATTTTTGCCTGCAAACAGCAATAAAGAATGCGATTATCCTTTACGGAACACCATATACTTCAGTTTGAATTTTCCCGAAGCACTTAATCAGTTCGTCTTTATTTTCATTGATTAAATTTATAACTCTAGAGTTAAAATTCCACATCGTTTCAAAAAGTGCCGGGGGGTCGTCTGTGACATGTCTCTGATAAGATTGCTATGTTTCTCAGATGAAGCAAAAATTGAACTAATTCTAATGATGTTAGCAAAATACTCTAATACGCCTAATTGGGAATCAAATGTAATTGGTAGGCGTAACAATGAACATAAATTGTAAAAGGAAAATTTGTTCTCATTAAAATTTGAACACCCCCTCGAACCCCTCTCATTACTGCTGCCTCATCGTAAGTTTGGGTCTCGAGCTTATCTTTCAAATGAAACTGCTCAAGTTTCCTTTCTAGTACATTACATAATCCCTCTGCAGATATGTCGGTTAGAGCAACGAAAAGAACGAATCTTTATACAGGTTTGCCCTTGTATATGTATCTCAATACTATAACGAACTAAGATATTGACGAGACATCAGTGGTTTCATCCGCTTGTACAGAAACGAAATTAGCTTGTTTAATCTCTGCACCAATTTCCTCCAAATAGACGAGATACATTGCGTCCAACAGTTCATTTTGAATTGTTTTGGAAGTGTTTTTGGCCACGGTGACATTACTCAAATGACTGTCAAGCACACTATCTAAATTTGCAGTGTAGGACATTAAATCTAAAAACACTCGCTGTTACTAGATTCTCTAGTTTCATCATAGCCCTCAAGGCTAGTCGTGAATACCACAAAATTTCAAAATATCTATTACCCTATTCAATACGTGCCTATTCTTATCATTATGTTCATTGTTTCTTGGCAGAACCTTTGTAACCCTCGTCAACTTGGGACGCAATGTTCACTGTTCCTAGGGTTTTATACATAAAAGCATTGTTAATATGAATAACGCTACACTAATGTTTCTTAATTTTTCAGATAGGTGTATCAAAAAATCCCGCTTTTGTCCACACCGTTTCATCACCAAACAATAAACAGTAAAAGCAAAATAGTCTCTTACGTTCTTCATAAACGGTCAACTAATTGCAGTTTTCATGCCAATTACACGAAAAGTTTCTAACTTTTGTACCATCTTGCTGCGCAATTTAAATTCTGGGTCGGTGTTGTCCTAGTTCTTTGGAGTTTATCATTTAAACAAAACGTTGAAAATGACGTTTCTAACAACACCTTACTTTATTCATTTTCGTACAACCACACGAAAACACAAGGAGAAAAAATAACAGAAACGACACTAACAAGCAAGGGGCGCGATATCGAGACTCGAATTGCGCAATAAGAGTTACATATACTGAAAGAGCATCAGGTAGTTAGTAAGTTACCAAATTATTAGCTGCAGTCCGCCAGTAGGGAAAAAGTTATGGGACTGTAAAGTTTAGAGCCTGGCGTACGAAAACCACACAAAACTTAGCATTTGGCTTGTTCCTCTTTGTATTGACAAGAGATAATGAACTCTAACGTATTCCCATCATAGAACATGATGTTTGACATAAGAAAATCTGTATGAGAAGAATTGTCAGTGTTGCCATCCATTGAAAGTACAGTGTTGCCCGAATAAGAATACCACGATAAGCTTGGTTTGCAGCGAATGAAAGAGTGAACACAACGGTGTTTTGTGACATCATGTTTTCGTGGTTCGCGCGGAACTACGTTTTACATAATACGTTATTTAGTTTGTAAGAATCAAAGTAGTTATAATATAGTTGTATTAACATTACAGAATATTATTTAAACAGAAGTGAAAAATCTACCAAGAGAACACTAGTATGAAGGTGCTTCGCAAAGTAGACCTCACGATAAACCTGTGAAAATGTCATTCGGGTTCGAATCGGTTTGTTCGTTGGGCATTTATCCTGAGGCATACCGACAGACAGACAACACAAATGCCGAGCTTCGCGAATCGTAAAACTCGGTTCGTGTTGTCAGTGATATATCATCCAACGTCGTTGAATTCATTCTTGTAGTCCGTGCCTTAACGGAGAGTGTACGGTATTCTAGCAACACTGTAATGTCTATAGATGACACCAATGGCAAATCTCCCTTAGCGCTTTTTTGCCTCCCTTACCACAGAAGTGTATTATCACCTCGCGTCGCTGGCTATCGTCCGATGTGCATATTGTACTAACTGTTTTTGTTTGGATCACTCGATATTTTCTGCTCTTCATATCAATTGTGTGGCTTAACACTGTCATTTACATAGCTATCTCCCCTTTCTAAACAAATGCCATTTGCTATTGCACACACAAACAGATTATTCCTTCTGCTTGGCATAGTTTCTCATATTCACTTTACAGCCCCATAATTTTGCCCTACTGGCGGACTGCAGCTAATAACGTGGTCACTTCATGACTGATGCTCTTTCAGAATATACTTTATAATGTATTGTGCAACGCAAGTCCCGATCACGTACTATTTGCTTGCAAGCTTTTCGAGGTATTCTTATTCTGGCAATACTGTAATTTCTATGGATGGCGACACTGACAATTCTTCTCATACAGATTTTCTTATGCCAAACATCATGTTCTGTGATGGGAATACGTTGCAGTTCATTATCTCTTGTCAATACAAAGAGGAACAAGCCAAATGCGAAGTTTCTTGTGGTTTTCGTACGCCAGGCTCTGAACTTTACAGTCCCATAACGTTTTTTCTACTGGCGGACTGCAGCTAATAATTTGGTAACTTACTAACTACCTGATGCTCTTTCAGAATATGTAAATCTTATTGCGCAATTCGAGTCTCGATATCGCGCCCCTTGCTTGTAAGATGCAATGTAAACTGACGGATGGATATGCGGTTGATTTTGCATCCCTTCAGCAGAAGTAAGACAAGGGAGCAAGGTCAAGGGACAAAACAAGTGAAAGTGCGGTATTAACAAACTCTAGAGACAAAGCGAATTTTGGCTAACAAGTAAGCTTCAAATCTTTTTGTTCGGAAGGGATAGGTGCAATCGTGTAATGAGAGTCTACGATTCTTGGCCCATGCCACCTACATTCAAACTGGGTTTCCACATTGTTCGCTACACGAGTCAATGCAAGATAATACTAAGTCCACATCGAAACAACTCAGGCAGTTTTTCCCTTTATTTTGTACTGACCGCCTGAATAGTGTGCCCATAGAGTACATGGAAAAACTGATTTGAAGGAGTCAGAACTACTGTTTTTGGTTCAGAGGGAAATTATAGCAACAATACTAGCAGGATAACTTAATATACATGTATTTTTCAATGTTAATACAAAAACGATGGAAGGGCCGGGCCCATCTGGCCCTTTATGACGACCGCCTCTGATCATATATTTCCCAGATTAAAATTTGCTGCAGTTGTTCCTTTTCACATTCAGGACGTGACATTCTATTGTGTTTTGACAATAAATTACAATATTAAATATCAAAACCTATGGAAAAAATTGCCACACAAAGAGAAAGAAGACTAATATTTAGTTTGGGAATTGTCATTTTGCTCTCGAAGTACTTTATCCCCTTTCTAGGATAGCTGCGGTACGTAATAACTTTATCTTTAATTTAAAAAATCAGGCAACATGTAGTTCATCCTTGTTTATGACCTTAAGAGTGTGTTTCCCTCTGCTTATGATAACAACAGATGGTTTGACACATATAGTTATCGTACTTAACAAAAACAGAAACAAGAATAGGAAGAACCGTTCATTACTTTTAAATCTTACGTTTTTTTCTGAAGAGTAATCGTCCAAGGAGGTCACTGATATCGAAATATACTGACGTGAATGGCCCCTCTTCTCATAAATGGCTTCTTTTATTCTGAAATCCGTTGCAATAGCAGACTGCGCGGCGTTCAGAAGGAGACACGAGATCAATGATCGTTAACTCCTTTGACTTTTCCTTATCACTTTACAACTCCTCTCAGAAATCCTATCTATTTTTAGTGAACATTTTTATTCATTATAATGGTCGTCTGCAGTTGTAGGCAAAAAATATAAGTTAACATCGAAAATTACTTGTCGTTAGTAACTTTCTTTAAACACGGTATAATCAAAGAATTGACGTAAGTTCCTTTGCCAAGATGAAATAAATAATTCGCAGAGAATTTTCAAAGAGCATTACTTAGTTTTGACTATATATTCAAATAATTCATTAGCACTGTGACCATCGTGATTCTCTTTTCTTTTTCCTTTTAAAAGACCCGATATTGCAGGAGAATTATACAATTTAAATAAGATTACAAATAATATCATTTTTGACTCTTGTGAACCTGGCCCCCCATCTCTCGGTACAAACGATTTCCGCATATCAATAAAAAGTGCTTCGTTTGTACCGGTTTGTACCGCAAATATTTTTGTTTGTACTGTACTGCAGTATGAGAAATTAAGAAAACAAAGTGTGGGGGGGGCAAGTTCACGCAGCCCCCCACATTGTCCTAGGATCGATATCATTGGCTCATTTCAAAGATTTTTGTTTGTACCGGATTGTACCGTAGTTTGTTTTGTTTGTACCGTTCTGGATTCTGAAAAATTAACGAAACAAAATGGGGGCACAGATAAAGCAGGCCCTCAAATCACGACTTAATACACCGGGTAAACATGATTTTTGTATGTCACATAAAAGTACTTGGTTAGTACAGGATTGTACCACAAAGAGTTTTATTTTAGCCATAATAGATTATGAAAAATTAAGAAAACAAAATTGGGGGCTGTGTGAACCTTCCCCCCCCCCCACGTTGTACAAACGATTTAGTTGGCTCATTAAAAAGATTTTCGTTTGTACCGTATTTTGTTTCGTTTGTACCGTTCTGGATTCTGAAAAATTAACGAAACAAAATGGGGGCACAGATAAAGCAGGCCCTCAAACCACGACTTAATACACCGGGTACACATGACTTTTATATGTCATATAAAAGTACTTGGTTAGTACCGGATTGTACCACAATGAGTTCTAGTTTAGCCATAATAGATTATGAAAAATGAAGAGAACAAAATTGGGGGGCTATGTGGACCTGGCCCCCCACCACGCTGTACAAACGATTTAGTTGGCTCATTTGAAAGATTTTCGTTTGTACCGGATCGTGCCGTAGTTTGTGTCGTTTGTACCGTTCTGGATTATGAAAAATTAACGAAACAAAATGAGGGCCCAGCTCAAGCAAGCCCCCAAATCACGACTGAATACACCAGGTACACATGACTTTTATATGTCATATAAAAGTACTTGGTTAGTACAGGATTGTACCACAATGAGTTCTAGTTTAGCCATAATAGATTATGAAAAATTAAGAAAACAAAATTGGTGGGGCTGTGTGGACCTGGCCCCCACCACGTTGTACAAACGATTTACTTGGCTCATTTGAAAGATTTTCGTTTGTACCGGATTGTACCGTAGTTTGTTTCGTTTGTACCGTTCTGGATTATGAAAAATTAACGAAACAAAATGAGGGCCCAGCTCAAGCAAGCTCTCAAATGACGGCTTAATACACCAGATACGCATGACCTCTGTATGTCATATGAAAGTCCTTGGATAGTACCGGATTCTACCACAATGAGTTTTAGTTTAACCATAACAGGTTATGATAAATTAGGAAAAGAAAATTGGGTGTCTGCGTTAACCTGGCCCACCACCATGTTGAACAAATGATTTAGTTGAATCATTTGAAAGATTTCGTTTTTACCGGATTGTACCATAGTTTGTTTCGTTTTTACCGCTGTAGATTATGTTAAATTAACGGAACAAACTGGGGTTCCAATTCAAGCAAACATTCTAATCAAGTTTTAAAATAGAGGATACATATGACTTTCGAGAAATTTGAATTTGTCATGGCAGGTCAACCTGGCTCGCACATGTTTGTTTTCTTTCCAATTCGAATCAAAGCGTCAGCCTTGTACCAGTACGTATCAATTTATAGCATCAAAGTTAGAATTTGTACCGCCATCAATTTCGAGAAATTTGAATTTTTGATGGCAGATCAAACTGATCCACAAAACATATATTTTTTTCAATTCGAATGAAAACGGTACCAAAAATTTGTACCCAATATATGCCAATTTGTACCAGCAAAATAAGAATTTGTACTATTACCAGGTTGTAGACCTTTGAATTTTTGTTGGTGGGTCAAGCTGGAACGCACTTCATTTTCTTTCTAATTCGAACCAAAAATTTGTACCCAATATATACCAATTATTATCACCAAAATTAAAATTTCTACCTTCACAAATTCCAAGAAGTATGAATTTTTAATGGCGCGTCAGGCTGGGCTGGAGAACTTATTTTCCCTGTCAATTCGAAGCAAAAGACTACTAAAACTTGTATCCAATATGCACCAATCTGTACCACAAAAATTAGAAATTGTACCCCGAATATTTTTTGGGAAAATTGAACTTTTGTTGGGAAGTCAATCTGGACAGCACAAGTCATTTTTCTTCTCAATTCCAACTAAACCGGTACTAAAATTTGTATCCAATATATACCAATTTGTAGCACCAAAATTAGAATCTGTACTACCACCGATTTCGACAAACATGCATTTTTATTGGCGGATAAAACTGGCCCGCACAACTTTTTTTCCTTGGAATTTGAATCGAAACGGCACCAAAAATTTGTAACCAATATGTACTAATTTGTATTACGAAAATTACAATTTGATCCCCCATGAATTTCGAGAAATTTTAATTTTTGATGGCGAGTGAAACAGGCCCACACAACAAATTTTTCTGATCAATTCGAATGAAAACAATATAAAAAAATTGTAAGAATTTTTACTCTCACCAATTTCTACAAATTTAAATTTTTGATGTGTCACGCTGGCCCGCATAACTTGTTTTTCTTTCCAATTCCAATCAAAGCGTTACCAAAAATTTGTACGCAATTTATACCACAAAATTTAGATTTGTACTCCCACCAATTTCGCGAATTCTGAATTTTTGATAGCGGATCGAAGTTACCCTCATAACTTATTTTTCTTTACAATTCGAATTAAAACGGGACCAAAAATTTGTAGCAGATCTGTACCAATTCGTACCACTAAAATTAGAATTAACACCCGCAGCAATATCTAGAAGTTTGAATTTTTGATAGAGGGTCATGCTGGCTTGGGCAACTTATTTTTCTTTCAAATTCGAATCAACACGGTATCAAAAAATTGTAGCCAATATTTACGAATTTGCAGTATCAAAATTAGAATATATATCCCCACCAATTTCGAGAAATACGAATTTAAATATGCGGGTTAGACTGATCCGCACAACTTATTTTTCTTTAAAATTTGAATCAAAACTGTACCAAACACCTGTACCTTATGTGTACCGATTTGTACCGCCAAACTTAAAATCTGTACCCTCACTAATTTCGAAAAAAAATGAAATTTTCACATATAACGGGTGAAGCAGAGCCGAAGAACTCTTTTCCCTTCCAATTCGAATCAAAATGGCACTAAATGTTGGTACCCAATATGTACCAATTTGTACGACGAAAATTAGAGTTATACTCCAACTAATTTCGAGAAATTTGAATTTTTGTGGTGGAAAAAATTCTCGTCTACTGTTTTTTTCATTCTAGTTCGAATCGAAACGGTACCAAAAGTTTGTACCCTATATGTAAAAATTTGTATCAACAAAATTAGAATTTCTACCCCCACTAATTTCGAGAAATTAGAATTTTTGATGGCGGGCCAGGTTGACTACAAGCTGGCCCGGACAACACATTTTCATTACAATTAGAATCAAAACTGCACCAAATATTTGTACCCAATATGTACCAATTTGTACCACCAAAATTAGAATTTGTACCCCCACCAATATCGAGAAATTTGAATTTATGTTGGCGGTTCAAGCTGGCCTGCACAACTTGTTTATCTTTCCAATTCGAATCAGTACAGTATCAAAAATTTGTACTCAATATGTACCAATTAGTACCACCAAAATTAAATTTGTATGCCCAGTTATTTCGAGAAATTTGAATTTTTAATGGCAACGTCAAGCTGGCCCCCACAACTTATTTTCTTTCCAATTCGGATCGAAATGGTATCGAAAATATATACCTAATACGTACCAATTTGTACCAAAAAAATTAGAATTTGTGCAACTACCAATTTTGAGAAATTTGAATTTTCAATGCTCGATCCAACTTGACGTCGAAACCTGGCTCGCCCAACACATTTCTTTTATTAATTCGATTCAAAATGTTACCAAAAATTTGTGCCAAATAGATATCAGTTTGCGCCATCTATAAACACCGAAGACATAATTATTTTAATATTTTTCTACGATGTACCAAATGTTAGAAAGAATAAAGGAAAGCATTATCACAAAACAAGTTGTGGGGTAGGCGGCAGATTAAATGGATAGCATTTGCATTTGTACAACTTGGTTGGGGGAGAGAGAGTTAAACATCTATATATGTTGAGGACTCTAAAATATTATGAGTGGGTGATTTTTTTCCCCCCAACCATTTGTGAACATGGACAATATTAATTTTTATTATAGAACTCATTCAGAGAATCAGCTCTGTGAAGTCATCTCTATCCACTCATATCTCCGTTTCGAAAACAGAGTCTAAGTTCTAATTTTGCTTATACAAATTTTTACAAATTCAGTTACCATCAACAATACACTCCAGAGTTAAAATGCTTAATGAAAATAGTAACAAATTCATTTGTGAAGTAGTGATGTCGAATTAAAAAAAAATGCGTTTCTCTGGTTTACCTTGAGATCAAATTGATATACATATTTGAGTAAGCATTTCAGATTTATTGAATTGGTGCAGGTACAATGTAATATTTTTTGTTTCAAATTGTCTAAAAAAATTTGGACAATTTTCATATGAATTCTGAACAAGCCTTTGGCCTGAAAGAGTTGACTTGGTGATAAATTGGCCGTTCGTGGAATAACAATTTCTAATCTTTATTCGTACATCAGTTTGCTCATGCAAATCATAAGCAAATTTTCCGTTCCGTTTTTATGAATTGCGGGGAAATTTGGTTGCACGTTCTCGTTCGAATCGAATACTATTTTGATTGAATACAAAAAAAAAAAAAAAAAGGATTGCCATGCCCAGGAAGATTGCAATGAAAATTTAAATTTCTAGAAATTGGTAAGGTTGGAAATTCTAATTTTGAGAGTACAAACTGGTACTTATTTGGCACAAACTTTTGGTAACATTTTAATCCGAATTCGTAAACCAAATGTGTTGCGCGAGCCAAGTTTCGACGTTAAGTTGGCTCCAGCATTGAAAATTCAAATTTCTCGAAATCGGTGAGGGTACAAATTCTAATTTTATTGGTAGAAATTGATACATATCGAGTACACATTATTGGTACCGTTTTCATTCGAATTGGAAAGAAAAATAAGTTATGCGGGCCAGTTTCACCCGCCACCAAAAATTATAATTTCTCGAAATTAGTGGGGGTACAAATTCTAATTGCGGCGGTACAAATTGGTACATATTTTGTTCAAATTTTTGGTGAGGTTTTGATTCGAATTTGAAACAAAAATAAGTTGGCCGGACAGTTTGACCTGCAATTAAATTCATATTTCTTGAAATTGGTTACTGTACAAATTCTAGTTTTGGTGATACAAGTTGTTACATATTGGCTACAAGTTTTTGGTACAGTTTTGATTCGAATTGGGAAGAAAAAAGTTTTGCGCTCGCCAGCTTTGGAACAGATCAAAACTCCCACAGCCAAAACCCCCACACTCAAGAAATAACAAAACGCCCACACAAACGGTCATAACCCCCACACAAATGGACAAATCTCCCAAATGCACGAACGGTCATAACTCCCACAGCCAAAACCCCCACACTGGTAATCGGTCATAACCTCCAACGGTCATAACTCCCACACAAATGGACAAAACTCCCAAACATAGCAACGGTCACAATCCCCACATAAATGGACAAAACCCCCACACAAATGGACAAAACTCCCACATGCAGAAATTGTCAAAACTGCCACACAAATGGACAAAACCCCCACACTCTGAAATGATCCTGGATGCATGTCTTGCCCTTGTACTTTTTAATAACATTTTTTATTCCACTTAAACTGCTGTTGCAACTATTCTTCTTGCACTGTTTTCTAATGACAGAAACACTAAAGTGGGCGTCATAAAGAGCCGCAACAAAAACCTGCAATCACGATCATTTCAGAGTGTGGGGGATTTGTCCGATTGTGTGGGGGTTTTGTCCATTTGTGTGGCAGTTGTGACAATTTCTGCATGTGGGAGTTTTGACCATTTGTGTGGGAGTTTTGTCCATTTATGTGGGGATTATGACCATTGCTATGTGTGGCTGTTTTGTCCATTTGTGTGGGAGTTATGACCGATTGTGTGGGCGTTTTGACATTTCTTGAGTGTGGGGGTTTTGGCTGTGGGGGTTTTGACCGTTCGTGCGTTTGGGAGATTTGTCCATTTGTTTGTAGGGGGGTTATGACCGATCGTGTGGGCGTTTTAACATATCTTGAGTGTGGGGGTTTTGACCTAGACCCGCCAGCTTGACCTCCTAACAAAAATTCAAATTTCTCGCAATTGATGAAGGTACAAATTCCTATTTTGGTAGTTCAAATTGGTACATAATGGGTACAAATTTTTGTAAGGTTTTTGATTCAAATTGGAAAGAAAGTGTTTGTGGGTCAATTTGAACCGCCATCAAAAATTCAAGTTCCTCAAAATTGGTGGGGCTAGAAATTCTAATTTTTGTTGAAAAAGTTGTACATATCTTTTTGAACAAATTTTAATTAAAATTGGAAAGAAAAATAAGTTGTGTGGGCAAGTTTGACCTGCCAACAAAATTTTCGAAATTTCTTGGGATATAAATTCTAATTTTGGTGTTACAAATTGGTACACATTGGGTACAGAATTCTGGTACCGTTTTGATTTTAATTGGGAAGAAAAAGTGTGCAAGCCTACTTTACTCGCCATTAAAAATTCAATTCTCGCGAAATTGGTGTGGGCGCAAATCATAATTTTGGAGCTACAAATTGGTATTTATTGTTTACAAAATTTTAGTACCGTTTTCGAATTGAAAAAAAAAATGTGTTGTGTAGGCCAGCTGACGTCATACTGATCCTCCATTACATCCCAATTTTGTCGAAATAAGTAGTGTGTACAAATTCTAATTTTCGTGGTACAAGTGGGCGCATAGTGGGTACTATTTTCTGGTACCGTTGTGATTCGAATTTGAAAGAAAAATAACTTGTGCAATCCAGTTTGACCCGCCATCAAAACGAAATTGGTGGAAGTACAAATTCTAATTTGGTGGTACAAATTGGTAAGTATGAAGTACCAATTTATGGTGTCAATTTGATTCGAATTGAAAAAAAAAAGAGTTGTACGGCTCTGCTCCACCCGTTATCAAAAATCCGATCTTTTTCGAAATTGATGAGGATACAAACTTTAATTTTGGCGTTACAAATTTGTATATATCGGGTAAAAATATTTGATACCGTTTTCATATGAATTTTAATGAAAAATAAGTTGTGCGGGCCAGTTTAACCCACAAACCTAAATCTAAATCAAACTAAAACTCATTGTCTTACAATCCGCTACTAACCAAGTACGTTCATATGACATACAAAATTCATGTGTATCCGGTGTATTAAGTCGTGAGTTGAGGGCCTGCTTGATCTCAGCCCCCATTTTGTATTGTTAATTTTTCATAATCAAGGACGGTAAAAACGAAACAAACTATGATACAATCCGGTACAAATGAAAATCTTTCAAATGAGCCAACTAAATCGTTTGTATCCTCGTCGCCAAAAGTGCCTTTACATCGCCGTGACGGGTATGTGACCGCGCAGTACTCCAAGGAAGGGATGGTTGCATAAGAAATTGTGAATAATTTTGAAGAGTTTTTATTTTGACTAGGGAAATAACGTATGTATAAGGAGTAAAGGAACAGATTTAAAGCATCAGTACACTGTCATCTCTGAAAAGATTCGTATTTTCAGTTTTTCAGTTTATTATCTTCTATGTTCAGTTAATAACTGCTAACAATTGCTACTAGCGAATGTCACTCTTCAGGAATTTACTACGACATGTTCGCAGGACACTTTTCTAAGTCCTAAATGTATGCGTCAATAATTTCTTTCGTCTCACTGTCCTTATTTCAGAATGGAAACTGATTACGCTGAACGTGAATATGTTTCGCTGTCGTAAAGCAAGGTCCGTAATAAATGTAAATAAGGTTCTTCTTATTTAAAAAAACACAGATGTATTTATTGTTTGTATAGCACAATATAATACAGTAACTAAGCAACATGATAATCCTTAACACCAGCAAGATTTTTTCCAACAGGGGGGCCAGCAAAAGGCCGATATAGAGTTTTTCGATTTATTGCGCTATATATATTAAGTAGGTTCTTAGTCCAAAGGGCTCGAAAAAAACGGCCCTGTGTCAAAAGAGTACGGGTCAAAACGACCCCGCCTCAAAAGGGCCCAGGTCAAAACAGTCCGGCGTTAAAAAGGCCCGAGACAAAATTATCCCGCGTCAAGAGAGCCAGGAATAAAGCGACCCATCGTGAAAAAGGTCTGCGTCAAACGGGTCCAAGAAAAGGCAGCCCCACGTCAAGAGAGCCCAGGTCATAATGTCTTAGTGTCAAAAGGGCCAGGGTAAATGACCACCGCGACAAAAGGCCCAAGTTAAAACGGCCCCGAGTCATGAGATCTCAGCGACAAAAGGGAACTGAGCCAAAAGGGCCCGAGTCATTACGGGCCCTGGTCAAAAGGGCCCGCAACAAATTGGCCCTGGGTCAGAAAAGGCCGGGTCATAGGAGCGGGCTCTAAAGGGCACAAGTCAAAAGGACCCCGCAACAAAAGGGCCCGAATCAAAAGGACCGGTTTCTAAACAGCAAGGGTCAAAAGAGCGACGCAACGAAAAGGCCTGAGTCAAAACAGCCCAGCGTCAAAATTGTACGGGTCAAAAGGGATAAAGTTAAAAGGCCCTGTGTCAAAAGAGCCTGGGTCGAAAGGAACCCTCCTCAAAAGGACCCGAATCAAAACGGCCCAGCGTGAAAAAGGTCTCGGTATAAGGGTATCCGCGACAAAAGGAAACGACTCAAAACGACCCCGCGTCAAAAGGGCTCGAGTTAAAAGGGGCCTGCGTAAAAAGAGCCCCGGTCAAAAGTATCCCGCCTCAAAAGGGCCCGGGTCAAATCGGAACAGCGTGAAAAAGTTCAGGTCAAAATCGTCCTGCGACAAACAGACCGGAGTAAAAAAGATCGCGCGAAAAAAACCCGAGTCAAAAGGTCACTACGTCATACGGACCCGAGAAGAAACGGCCCCGCGTTAAAAGAGCGCAAGTCAAAAAGTCTGCAGGTCAAAAGGGCCTAGCGACAAAAGGCCCCGAGTAGAAACGGTCCCGTGTGAAAAGTAGCCGAGTCAAAAGACCCCGCTACAACTGGTCCTGGGTCCCGGTCCGAAAGAGGCCGGGTCAAAGGGATGCAACTCAAAAGGCCACGGTTCAAACCAGCCCCGCTAGAAAAGAGCCCGCGTCAAAAAGGCCTGCGTCAAAAGGTCTCCGCGACAAAAGTGCCCGAGTCAAAACGATCCCGCGTCAAAAGGGCCCGGTTCAAAACAGCCCAGAGTGAAATGTCCAGGTCAAAAGTCTCCGCGAAAAAAGAGTCCAAGTCAAAATGGCCCGGGTCGAAAAGACTTGAGTTAAAAGTTTCCGGGATAAAACGACCGAGCGTGAAAAAGACCTGGGTCAAAATGGTCCCGCGACAAAAAGAACCGAGTCCAAAGGGCCCTACATCAAACGAGCCCGAGTATAAACAGCCCCGCGTCAAGAGAGCCTAGAAAAAATAAAGAAACATTCGCAATAATGTTACCTCGCCGATTTTGAATGCTTAAGGCACCGGCTGAGAGTTACGCGGCTGAGCGAATGTAAAAGAAGAGCACAGGTCAAAAGATCTGCGGGTCAAAAGGCCCCGCGAGAAAAGTCTCCGAGTCAAAAGATCTCCGCAACAAAAGGGCCAGAGTCACAACGGCCCCGCTACAAATGGATACGAGTCAAAACAGCCCGCGCCAAAAGAGCTTGGTGAAAGGGCCCCGCGACAAACTGGCCCTACATTAAAAGAGCCCGGGTCAAAAGGACCCGCCTCTAAAGGACACGAGTGAAAATAGCCCCGCTACTTAAAGGCCAGAGTCAAAACGGCCCCGCGTCAAAATTGCCCGGGTCAAAAGGAATCGAGTGAAAAGAGTCCTGCGTCAAAGCAGACTGGGTCGAAAGAACACTGCCTCAAAAAGGCCCGAGTCTTATGACCCAGCATGAAAAAGGTCTGGGCGTAAGTGCTCCGCGACAAAAATGCACGAGTCAAAATGGCCCCTAGTCAAAGTTACCCGGTAAATGCGGTTTCACGTGCAAAAAGCCTGAGATAAAAGCAAGAGTGAAAATCAGGTATGCACGAGGGGATAATATCCCCTTCGTAAGTTGAAGTGATTGTGCAAAGGAAGGAGAAACATCTGTAGTTATTATTAACAAATAGTAAATTTGAATGGTGATATTAATTTTGTTTTTTTTTGTTAATTGTTCTGCAACAATCTCTATCGCTTCCCCATCAAAGTTCGCTTGCTCTTCCGACTTTCTGAATCAAACCTTATCTATTATTGACTTTCCCCTTAGGTGTAAAATTCCATTTCAACCCCTGGATCAAAGTATAGAATGAAAAATATTCTGTGGAAAAGATTAGTTTAATGTTGCTCTGAGAAGACATATGTGGATCTCTATACAGGGCATTGGAACAGAACAATAATATAGAGTTTTTCGATTTATTGCCCTATGTATATTAAAAGTCATAGTTTATCATTGATAGCGTATATCCTCTTACTTTTTAAAATTGCCACAGTAGCCTATTAGTCAGAACATACATCTCCAGATATAATGTAAAGAGAAGAGAAGGAAGGAGATATGCCCACTGGCCTAACTAGTTTTACTGTGCCCTGGATCGATTCATTCCATAGGTGATCGATTTGCTCATACCCTCCTGCCCCACGCATTTCAGCTGCTGCGTTATATATATATAAGGTTTGTCCGGAAAGTAATAGGACTGAGTCGATTTAAAAAAAAATATTGAGCCAATCGTTACAATTCTTTGAAAACTTTCAAAATAGGCTCCTTCTGCGTCGATGCAGCGCTGCCAGCACGATTTCCAAGCATTGAAGGCGTCACGGAAGTCATTCTCCTGAATAGCCTTGAGAGCCGCGGTGCAAGCTGCTTGGATCCCCTCTGTCGTCTGAAAATGCTTGCCTTTCATCGGGCGTTTCAGGCGAGAAATCAAAAAGAAGTCCGGGGGGCCACATCTGGGCTGTAGGGCGGCTGCGGAAGCGTTGGGTTGCCGGCCTTGGTCTGGAAGCTATTCACAAGAAAGGCGGTGTGGGCCGGAGCGTTGTCGTGGTGCAGCTTCCAGTCAGCTCCGATGTCTGGTCGGACCCGATTGACCCTTTGTTTGAGTCTCTTGAGCACTTCCACGTAAAACTTGGCGTTGACGGTTTGTCCAGGAGGAACAAATTCATATGGGACGAAGCCTTTGATGTCAAAAAAGACAATGAGCATCGTTTTCACTTTGGATTTGCTCATTCTTCTCTTTTTGGGCGAGGAGACGCCGGCGTGTGCCACTCGGAAGATTGCCTCTTTGTCTCGGGATCATACTCAAAGATCCCTGATTCGTCACCTGTGATTACTTTTTTCAAAAATTGGGGGTCACTTTCACATATGTTCAAATTTTCTTGGCACAATTCCACTCGTCGCAATTTCTGGTCGTCAGTGAGCACTTTTGGGACAATCTTCGCGCACACCTTGCGCATGTTCAAAGGCTCCGTCACAATTTCATGAACCACAGTTTTTGGTAAATTTAACATCTGGGCAATTAAACGAATACTTAGTCGACGGTCTGAGTTCAAAACTTCGCGCACACGAGTCACATTGTCGGTGTTTGTCGAAGTCGATGGTTTTCCAGCACGGTCTTCATCGGCGACCTCTTCCCGGCCCTCCGAAAAGGCCTTGTGCCACCGAAACACACCACTTCTTGCTAAAGCATCATCTGGGTAAGCCTGCTTGATCATATCAAACGTCTCTGTCGCAGATTTACCGAGTTTAACACAGAATTTAATCGCGTACCTCTGCTCTAACGAACGCTGCATTTTCGGCTTGCACCACTCACAGAAACACGTCGCGCGAAAAAGCCTGTCCTGACTCTCCGTGTGCTCGGAGACAACTGACCAGCTGATCGTTCGTTAGCTAGGAACGCCCTCTACTGGATTCAGTCGGTGCGCGCACGCTCCGAAGTACAAGCATGGCGGAATAAAATCAGTCCTATTACTTCCCGGACAAACCCTGTATATATATATATATATATATATATATATATATATATATATATATATTTGGCTCAAACCGGTCATTTTCTCCCATGAAGTATATACTGCGCATTATTTCTTTCTGTCTCTTTTTTACCCATTTCTGGGTGTGTGCCTTAATACTCTAACTGCTTCCAACTGTATTTTAAATACATACATTAAAATAAGAAGTTTTTATTATCAAATTCCTTATCTTTAGCTCCGGCAGATATTGTTTAAAAAATGCATTAATTCCTAATTTTCAACGCTTTTCTGTTTTAAAATATTCTTTTCTTATTGAGATACTGCTATTTATAGTTATCTACTATAGTATAAACTCACTAATAAAAAAGTTTTAAATTTTTCCGTGACAAAGTCTATGTTGGTTGTTATATCTCAAACAGGCATTGACTCGGAAGTCAGAAAAGCTAAAAAGCCACTTTGAAAAAATCCTGAAGGCAAGCTATTCAAAATTTTCTGATCTGGTTTCCAGAATATCCTTAGTCTTACGGTAAAGATTCTTGGAAAAAATTGAATTTGAGTTTCATAACGAATTGTGGAAGTTGTTTTATATAAACTTATTTACGCCAAAAAAATCAAGGTCATATAATCCCACGTATTTTTAGAATATATATTTTTTTAAATTATTTTTTGACTTGAAGCAATTATATTTTAATATATTTTCTATCAAATCGTATTAAAATGTTTTCCATAATGTGACATTCTTAACCAACAAAAATACTTTGATTAAAAAGGTGAATTCAAAATTCTCAAACCGGTCATTTAGTACCAGAGCGAGTGTTTCAAACTAACTAAGATTGCCATATATACTTTCAGCCAATCAGAAAATTCTCCCACCTCACGTGATCAAAGTGCGCTTTATAATTTTCTATTTTATATATGGAACATTGAAAGCTGTTCTAAAATTAGTATCTACTACAAGGAGTGCCAACTTTCCAAGGTATCTTTTCAATGACGTCACAGTAGTGGGAGAGCATTTCACCGAATCTACGCGGGAAGATATTCTAGTTCCGGGTATGAACGAAGAGGAGGGAGAGGATCATTCGCACAATGGGAGGATAAGAGTAAATACTGCACGCTATTAACAAAGGAGGAATTTTGTCATGCCATCTTTCCTGTCCGTTTGGGGATGCAATGTTTTCCACCATACGCTGCTTTCTCAAGTCATTTCTACCCGTCAAAGCATTGATGGATGATTAGTAAGTGCTTGCACTTTTCAGGTTTTTTTTTTTTTTTTTTGTCAAAGAAATTAGCCTATATTTAATTTTTCGTTATCTTTTAATGTTCATTTCCACCAATTTACAAATTAATAAGAACTATTTCGAAACCTGCGGAAATTACAATATTGTGTATGATCTTGGCAAAATTCAGGATATATATTAAAATTGTTATTATTTTTTATTCTAAAGTTACGAAACACATTTTTTTGCTGCAATGCTTAAGATATTCCGTAAATTTTAAATATCCAATTTGGAAAATAAATATATGTTTCGATTTGCGTTTCTTATGAAAATGAATATAATTGTAAAAATGACAAATTAATAAAAAAAATAATAAGAAGGAAAAAAGTTCTGGAATCAAAACTCTTTTCCGAAGAGTTTGTTAGGTTATAACATTTCGCTCTCATAAGGTACTCGTTCAATTTCACTATTTTTATTTACATTCTGAATCTTGCAAGTAGATTTTCTGGGGTGACTTATTCTGTCAGATTTCTAATGGATGACGGCCATTTCTACTTTTCTTTGTTAGATTTTCATGCTATACTGTGCATAATATTGGAAGTCTTATAGAAGTGTTATGTCCCTCTGTCTGTCTGTCGACAACTATCTGAGCATAAATGGTAAGCGACATCGACAAGTAGTTTTTTTAATCGATTTAGTATTCTAGGAACATGTTCCATTCCCTTTATCAAAACCTACTACTGTTTTCGGTTCCAAGTTTAATTTCTAAATAGGAAAAACGGTAAGAGACATGAAAGAGCAAGAATAGATCCCTTTTCCTTCTTTAACCCTTTAATACTAAAATTGTAGAAATTACTTCTTTTTTTTTTTTTTTTTTTTTTTTAGATTCAGCTCTTCAAGAGTAGATTCTCCCTTCTCTGATAACTCTCTCTTGACACCAGAAGAGATAGATATGGATGAGCCGTCTTCAGTTTCAACATTAATTATAACTAGCATTGTCAACGAGACGAGAAATTCCTCGTAAACTAAAAATGCCTTTTTGTACTCAGCTCGAAAATCCAGACGACGCCACGAGCAATTTTGAGTCTCGTGAACAACTTAGTTTACCTGTGTGTATATCTCAAACACTATTTTAATGTTGTATCAAAAAATGAAAAATTTTTAGTAATAAAATGAATGCGCAAACACAATGTTGAGCATTATCAACATTTAGAAACACACAAGTCATTACAATAATAAATATGGTTTAAATGTTGTTGTATCACGCCCTTCTTGGATCTCTCCCCACGCGGAAGGTTTCTTCTCACAAGTTCTAGATGAAATTAAGAAAAAAAAAACATGCCATAGATTTAGACATAAATTTACAAAGTGAGACGAGAGGAGAAAAAGCTGACAGAAAATCAAGACCACACGACGAGTAATATCGAAATCTCCATGGGCTCATACCCATATCGTGATAGTACAGAGTTTTAATGTTGCATGATTCAAATAGATAATATAAAATCCCTAAATTGAGAAAGTGATTGTACAAACAAATCAAGACCATTATCAGTAAGGCCCGGATTTTTATGTAGTCCAAAGTACCGAAATATGTACATAAATATGTAGCAAAAATCAATGAAATATGTAAGAAATATGTTAAAAATATGAAAATATGTAAAAATATTTTTTCGTGTTTATTTTGTGTCTGTGCTATTTTCTTAGCTAATTAATATACTGTAACATATTTATGTAATAAAAGCTTATCAAGTGTAAATAACTTCCTACAGATACGTAAAAATTTTCAGAAGAAACAAATGAAAATATGTATAAAGAAATTAAAAATCACATTATTGAACATATAAACACAAAAAAATATTTATTTAAACAAAAGGCACTTACTTTTGGGACGAACAATGAACCACTAAATAATTTTACGCAATGGAAAAACTTTGTCACTAACTTGTCACTGATACGTTCAAATTTTCACTAAGAACAAATAAAATTGTCTCGTGGAGAAATGAAAATTACATTATTGAATATCAAAAGAGAAAAAAATATTTAAAATAACGAGCGCTTACTTTCGGAGCGCACAATGAACCACTAAGTATTTTATATGATGGTATTCGAAAAAATCTCTAACTTGCCACAGATACTTCAAGCTTTTACTAGTAACAAATGAAATTGTCTCTGAAAAAATGAAAACCACATTATTGTATATGATGAAAAAAATCTTAGAAAAAAAAAGCGCTTACTTTGCTGATGCTCAATGAACCACTACATACTTTTCCAATTGTTCAGGAGCTAAAGAGAGTCGTTGGTCAGTCAGGATCCTTTTATAGGCTAAGAAAGGCCTCTCCACGTCGCAGGAAGTGACAGGCGCGAACTTCAGCAAATGACATTTTCCAGGACTGATTTCCTCAGGTGCCTCCGTTTCTTTTCCATCCAATATCCTGCATGCAGTCCTGAATGTTAGGTATCCTGGATTCCTCTTCAAAACTGACTGGAACTTTCGGGCAATTTTCGCACCGGTTTCTCCCTGCACAATATTGAGTTTCTTGTATTTCCGTAGAGGTTGCATATACAAAAAAAGGTGAGAAAGCCAGCCAACTGTATGCGTTTTAGTTTGTTTTGTCAGCACAGATCCGAGTGGCGTCTGCTTGCAAAGGCGATAAGCACAAAAATCCTTATATTTTCTTTATTTATATATAAAAAAAAACAGATTTTTTTGAGGATTGGAAGCGGTAACTGACGACGTTTTTTTTTTTCATATTGTAGAGTGTGCGATTTGGTTTAACCCAGCTTTCCTTCAATGCAAATCGGTTGAACAAAGTGAGAGAAAAAAATACAGATATTTAAATAAAGTATTTTTTGAGTTATTATTACATATATAAGCCTACTTTTATTTGCGTATTATTTAAAGAAAATTAGCAAAAAGGAGCCAGAAAACTGAATTTATTTAAAAATATGTACAGTAGACGGAAAATATGTAACAGACTTCAAAATATGTAAAAATATGTAACGTGATTTTGGTTTATATGGCTCCTTACTTCGTAATTTGCGAACATTTCATATTTTCACCAGCGTACATACAAAGGAAAAAATATGTAAAAACATAAAAATCCGGGCCTTAATTATCAGTGTTTATAGATACGCAAATACTTACACAATAATAAATATGCTTTAAATGTAGTTATAACTCACATTTCGTCTATCTCTCCCAACGCGGAAGGATTCTTCTGACAAGTTCTAGATAAGATTATGAAAATAATCAGGGCATAAATTTTGGCAAATTTAGAAAACAACGAGAAAATTTCGCGACGACATGAAAAAAAAAGGTCTTAAAGAATCGAGACGAGACTAGAAAGAAGTTTTCGAGAATCGAGGCAAGACGATAATTCTACCAAACTTATGACACGAGACAAAAAACATTTCTTATTTAGTTCACCTCGTGGACTATTCGCCATAGGGCAAAGGTCTTTAAAAAAATACTGGAATGGAATCAGCGTCTGAGGATATGTATATATATCATCTCACCTGTATCTCTCTAATAAAATCGAAAATGATAGAACTTTACTACTTGAGATTTCAATATTTATCGCCGCAGAAAAAAAACAATTCGACAAATGTGTTTTTATTTTAATCGGCGAGTAATTTCGAGGCTCGTGGGCAACTAAAGTGCGCGCAGAAGACAAGAGGAGACAGAATTTTCATGACAAGATTCGAGACGAGACAGAGTTCTTCCAACAGAAACTTGTTATATTTTAGAGATGAAACATCAGTTTACGACATATTTTCGAGAAGAGAACGCCTCTAAACTTGTCTCTTGCGCATTCCTATGGGCAACCTAGTTTACCCATCTCGTATACCTGAAACAATCTTTTCAAACAATCGTATACTTCAAACAAAACGGTTTTCTAGAATCGACTCAGCGTCCAAAAATATATACCATCTCCAACTGTATCTCTCTAATAAAACAGGAAAGGATAGAACTTCACTACTTCTTCCGGATTCAATATTGATTTCAAAAGAACGAAAACTGTAAAAAATATCAAAAAGTAGGTTTTTTTTCGCACATTGATTTAGTGGTCCAAGCATACGTCCCTTTTTCCTTCTTGAACCTTCTATCCAAACCAAAATTGTAGAACTCCAACATTCCTTAAGAGAGAGAGAAAATATATCTGTATCCCAAATATGTTCCCCTTTCTAAGATAACTCTTTCCGGTACCTTTAGAGTTGTCCACGAAACGATAAATTCCTCCTAGACTAGAGTTACCTTTTTAAATTCGAGTCGAGGTGACAAACATGATATTTCTCGCGTTGTTTACCACACGAGAATCGCTATGACAATGAGTAATTTTGAGTCTCGTGGGAAACTTAGTTTACCCATATCGTATATCTCGAACACTATTTGAATATTACCTGATTTATGTGTGAAATTTCTAGGTATATAAACTAATTTCATGATCACAATAAAGAGCATTATCAACGTTTAGAAATACACAAGTCATAATATAATAATTAATATGGTTTAAATGATCCTATATCACACCCTTCGTGGATCTCTCCTCACACAGAAAAATTTTCTGACAAGTTCTAGATGAAACTAATTTTAAAAACTCATGCTATAAATTAGACACAAATTAGAAAACCGAGACGAGATAAAGTCTTACATCTATTGTCCACGAGACAAAATACTGTTTCCAAATGAGACAAAGACAAGATTTACAAAATGAAGAAACTAATGAGACGAGGGAAGAAACCTTCATTTTGTATCTTGTTTTGTCTCATGGGAAACAGTATTTTGTCTCGTGGACAATAGATGAAAGAATTTAGTAGGAAGCGACAAACGGTTTTCTAAATTTGATTCAACGTCTCAAGAAATATACTATTCTCATCCGTATCTACTAAAATCGGAAATGGTAGAACTTTACTACTACTTCTGGTTTCAATATTGATTTCTAAATAGCAATAACGGTAAGAGATATCGAAAAGCAGTTAAAAAAAAAAAAAACGATGCAGCGTTCCAAGGTGAGAAATTAAGTATTTCATTTTTTTTAAGGATTCACCATCCCAATTTGACTATAGGTTTCCCCTTCTTCGATAACTCTCTCTTGAAACCGACAGAGATAGGTTTTGTTTCAACATTAATTGCCACTAGTATTGTTCACGAGACGAGAAATTTCTCCTAGACTAGAATTAACTTTTTAAATTCGAGTCGAGACGAGAAACATGACAATTCTAATGTTTTTAACACGAGAATCAAGACAACACGACGAATAATTTTGAGTCTCGTGAGCAACCTAGATTACCCATGTTGTATTCATTAAACAATGTTTAAGTCTTAAATCATCCAAATGTAAAATCTGTAAATTAATAAAGGATTGTATGAAAAGAGCATATCAGACGGGAAACTTCCGAAACTTTTAGAACAAAGAAACGCAATTTTCTGAAAGCTAAAATTAAGGGACTTGAAGATAATAGTAAAAATAAAAACATACGGGACATGTATAAGGGAATCAACGAATTTTAAAAAAAGGCTATCAACCTCGTGCTTATATATTAAAGAAATCTGACGGTACAGTTCTGACTGATACGGATAGCATCTTAAATAGATGGAAAGATTTCTTTGACGATTTGCTGAACACGCAACCGAAAACTAGTGTGCGTGGAGAAAAGGAGATACACACCGCAGAACCGTAATTCCAGAACCCAACCGAATAGAAGTAGAAACCGCTATAAAGAAATTAAAGAAACACAAATCTCCGGTTGTAGGTGAAATTCCGGCTGAGTTAATTTTAGCTGGAGGCGAAAAATTGTGGAACAAGATACACAAACTCATTCTCCTTATCTGGAACAAGGAAAAATTGTCAGAAGAGTGGAAAGAATCAATCATTGTTCAAATCCACAAGAAAGGCGACAAAACTAACTGTAATAATTATCGAGGTATTTCTCTTTTGTCAACATCCTATAAAATCCTTCAAATATTCTATTAGCAAGACTGACCCCCTACGCAGATGAAATTATTGGAGATTATCAGTGCGGATTTAGACGAAATCGATCAACTATCGACCAAATATTGACCATTCACCAAATACTCGAGAAAAAGTGGGAATACAATATCCCGGTACATCAGCTATTTATTGGTTTTAGAAAGGCGTACGACTCGGTTAGGAGAGAAACATTATACAACGTTCTTACAGAACTTGGAATACCGAGAAACCTAATTAGATTAATTAAGATATGTTTGAATGAATCCCAAAGTAAAGTCCGGGTAGGAAAATTTTTTTCCACGAGCTTTCACGTCGAAAATGGCCTGAAACAAAGAGACGCGTTGTCGCCATTATTATTTAACTTTGTCCTGGAGTATACACTATAAGGAAAATCAAAGATAGCAACCAGGGCCTACAGTTGAACGGTACTCACCAGGTTATGACATATGCTGATGATGTAAATTTAATAGAGGATGATAAGAGAACAATAGAGAGAAATGCAGAGATCTTATTAAACGCTTGCAGGGACATGGGTTTAGAAGTAAATGCAGAGAAAACTAAATACATGGAAGTGCGTCGGGACCGTAATACGGCAAATTATTGATGCGTTAAAATATTAAATAATATTTTTGATAAAGTGGATAGTTTCAAATATCTAGAATCAATATTAACAGAGGAAAATCATATTCACGGAGAAATTAAATGTCGACTAAAAGCAGGGAATTCGTGTTACTATTCGGTTCAAAATCTCTTCTCGTCGCGAATTCTGTCGAGGAATTTGAAGCTTAAAATATACAAAACGATAATCATTCCTGTTGTTCTGTATGGTTGCGAGACATGGTCACTTACTCTGAGGGAAGAACATAGACTGAAAGTATTTGAGAACAAGATCCTGAGACGAATATTTGGACCCAAGAGGAACGGGAATGGGGGATGGCGGAAACTTCATAACGAGGAACTACATAGTTTATATGGTTTACCCAACATTGTTAGGGTCGTCAAGTCTAGGAGGCTTAGGTGGGCGGGTCATGTAGCTAGAATGGAAGAAAGTAGAAACGCTTTCAAAGTCTTGACTGGAAGACCAATCGGAAAACGACCATTAGGAAGACCTAGGCGCAGATGGGAGGACAATATTAAGATGGATCTCGCAGAGATTGGAATACAAAGTAGAAACTGGATGCAGTTAGCTAAGGATAGAAGTCAGCGGAGAGCTTTTGTGAACGCGGCATTGAACCTCCGGGTTCCATAGGCCATAGCGTTAGTTAGTTAGTTTATTGTCAAGTTCATAGATACGCAAATAATAATAATGTATATATGTGGTTTAAATGTTGTTATATCACATCCTTTGTGGATCTCTCCTCAAGCGGAAGTATTCTTCTGACAAGCTCTACATTTCATTATGGAAAGAATTAGGGCTTAAATTTTGTACATAGACGAGAAGAGAAAGAGGTTTTAGAGAATCGAGAGGAAACGAGACTAGAAAGAAGTCTTCGAGAATTGGATCTAGACGGTACTCCTACAAACTTAGAAAACGAGACAAGAAGCACTTATTTTGTTTAGACTCGTGGGCAACACTGTTCGCCATGCACGAAAGAAATTAAGACGAAACGATAAGCGGTTCTCTGGAATAGAAGCAGCGTCTAAAGATATATACCATATCTACTTGCATCCCTTTACTGAAATCGGAAATGGTAGAACTTTACTACTACTTCCGGTTTCAATATTCATCTCCATAGAACAAACATTACGTAATTGGTAAAACATATCGAGAAATCTGTCTTTATTTTAGTAGTTTTAGTGTCTCAAGAATAGGTTATATTTCTCCAATGGCTCTCTCTTTAAACCGTTAGGGGAGGAAAGACATAAACTGTTTTCTATTTCAACATATATCGCTATTTGTGTTGCTCACGACACTAGAAATTTGAGACTACACGAACCTCGTGGGTAATTTCGTTTACCCGTGTCATATATCTCAAACAGTTTTTTAATGTTACAGGATTAATACATGAAATCTCTAAATCGATAAAGTGGTTGCACGATACCATGTAAAACTTTATGAACGTTTAGAAATTCGCTAGTCATACGTATTAATAAATATGGTTTACATGTTGTTATATTTACACCCTTCGTGGATCACCCTAGTGATGTGCACGAGACGAGATGGCACAGAATTTTCGTGATCAGATTCGAGACGGCACAGAGCTCTTCAAACGGAAATAGATACATTTTTCGAGACGAGACAGCCTCAAATCTTGTCTCGTGCGCATTACTAATCTCCCCTCACTGAGAAAGATTCTTCTGACTAGTTCTAGGTGAATTAAGATAAAAAATCATGGCTTAAATCTTGTACATAAATTTACAAATCGAGACAAAAGGAGAAAGAGGTCTTAGAGAATCGAGAGGAGACGAGGAAGAAATCTTTAAGAATCGAGACTAGAGGATATTTCTACAATACTTATGATACGAGACAAGAAACACTTATTTCGCATCTCGTTTCATCTCATGGGCAGCACTATTCACAATAGAGAAAAAGTCTTAATAGCAAAAACGGTAATAAAAATCAACGTTTTCTTTAATCGTCATAACGTTTCAAGTATAGTTCTATCTTCTCCTTAATTCATCGGAAATCTTAGGAAACGAACTCCTGTCCATTTTCAATATCAATGGCCATAAATAGAAACGGTACTAGAAAGCGTCAAGCAGATTTCTAGAGTCATTGAGAATTTTAAGAAAATATACCATTTCTACTAGTATCTTTTTTGAAAATTGAAAGTGGTAAAAATTCTACTACCGAACTACTTCCTAATGCAGTTGACCTCCGTTCCAAGAATAGATTATCTCTTCGCTGTTATCTCGCTCTACGGAAATCGAAACGGGTACAAATTTACTTCCACTTCCGGTTTTGATATTAATCTTCATAGCACAAAAGTTGTAACTGATAGGGGTGGGGACAGAATCCAAGTGGACAAATTCCAAGCAAACTTCTGACTAGACGGACAAAATCCATGTGGAGAAAACCCAAGGAACAGAATCATAGGAGTAGATATTGGATGTACCAGTGCACATCCTTATGAAATGGAATGATTGTCTTTTTCTTTTAAATGTCATATATTCTAAAATGTCATCTCTAGTTTTTCAGTTTATTGATATATTTTTTCTTATTTTTAAAATACTGAAAACCCAATAAAAAAGAATGTTATAAAATGAGGGAAGATGTGCTTTAATTAGTTTTAAGTACATCAATATCAAAAGTTATTTGTACTGTTATTATATATAAAATACATGTAAAATACGTTCAGCGTAGTACTGTAAGGCAATTTATTTAATTACTAAAAGTAACTGGGATGATAGTTGATTTTTTAAAATTTTCATCCTTATGAGATAGCATTATCTTTCCTATTTTCTAGTGGTGTACCGTATAAATAATTATTTTATATTAATTACTGACCAAATTTCTTTCCTTTTCTCTTTATGTTTACTTAGCAAAGATAAAAATACGAAATAAGTAAGGTGTTGGTTGAATACTGAGCTTTTTTTTCTTTGTTTCTTTCTTTTCTTTTCTTTCTTTTGTCAGAGTTTCCTGCATATATTGGGTTTTTAGAGTCTACAAAAAGAAAACAATTGTTGTTTCAATATAGTGAAGAATTACAGATAACGTTGTAGACTCAGGACAAGAAAAATAATCATTATTTTATTAGCCTGCGCCTATGATTATTTCCCTTAAATTTTGTTGGCTTGGATTTTGTCCTTTTGGGTTTTGTCCTGCATCCAACTGATAGAGAGAAATTTCTTTTTGTTATTGATTGTCGCCCCAAAAAGAAGTTTCATGCCAACCTTCATCCCTCTGTTCACAGAGAAAGTGAAGAAACAGTACCTTTACGATTTCAACCACTGCTTTCCATAGTAACGAAAATGCAAAAGAGATAGCGAGAAGCAGTTTTTGATATTGACCTTTTTTTTTTAAAAAAAAAAAAAAGCTTTGTTTAGCTATTGCAACAGTAAGTGGGATAATCTACTACAACTTCGAGTTTCAATATTTCTCTTGGTAGATCAAAAACGGCAAGCGATAGCAAGAAAGAGTTTTCTGGTATGGATTCAGCGTCTCAAAAATAAGTTTAATCTTAGTTCTTAATTTTATACTAAAACCTGAAGAACTAAACACTAGCACTGAATGATATTTCAATATCGGTTCCCATAGTAATAATTGTAATAATAGTAAGAAACTTAAATCTGCATCCGAAGAACAGATCCCATCTCTGAACTTACTGTATCCCTCTATTGCAATGAGAAGTTGTATACAGCCGCGTAACAACATTTCAAATATAGGAGGGGGCAAGTCTTTTTGTTGCGCCTCTCTCTCAAGAGCGCCCCCCCCCCCCGCCCATCACAGCGCGTAATTTCCACTAATCTTTACAGTATTACTGTAATTTTTTTGCATGTGTGTGGGAAAATAGTTGTAATTTACGAAAAAACTATACATTTGAAAAATTAAAATATCAGACTTACTTGAAGTAAAGACAGCTTGTTCACCCGCCTAATATATTCATTCAACACAAGAGTTGCACATTAGTAAAATTAATAGGCCTCATTTGATTTGGGTCGGGATAAGTATAAAGTACAGTTTATTATTAATTAATCACTAAATAGTACATCATTGTTCCGTATACGTTCGGCACCGAAATCACATTCTCACTCTCCAGGACTCAGGCTGAAGATATATCACAACCACAAAGATTTTTTTTTTCTGCAGTAATCAACAGATTCTTACACCTACACGCACACTTTTCTTATTTTACTTTCACACCACATTAATCTTCAAATGTTTCAGTGCATAGACTGTACTGCACTTTATATTCGTATACCTGACTAGAGATTCAAAATAGCCGAATTTTTGAGACGCTTTATTTTCATTTAAAAAATCGGCTTTTGGAAAGAAAATGGAAATTTTCGTTCTTTTGACACAACTAGCATTTCGTAAGTGCCACCTTGGTTGCCTTACCATGATATCAAAGTTCTTGAAATTTATACATCTTGAAATGTATTTTATTTGGGTTGCTTAAAGTCAAACTGGCAAACAAGAAAAAAGTATAATCACCGTTCCGGAAACACTATTGTTTCAGATACTCTTCAAAACCGTCATTTATTCATTAAATATGAAATATTAAATGAAAAAAATCCCAAGCCAAAAAAAGCATGGAAAAGATATTAGTTTTTTTTTAAACAGTCTTTTTTCCAAGACCTTAGATCACTATTCAGAACAGTTATTGTTCCCACCACTAACTTTTCACTAAAACTTTCTTGCCGTTAAACATTATTCCAAGAACTGTACAAACGATTCGTTCGAACTAGAAAACCCATACATTAACCCTTCTGAGACTTCCACTTCTTCAGGTAAATTTTAGACTTTCAGTCAAGCAGCTATTGCGTCGAGACTATCTATCGTAAGATCATGGTTCATATCCCGTTTTGTTCGGAATGAAGCAGTGTTTTCCTAATTTGTAAATTTCCCTAATATGTACCTAAGGCAATAAAATTCCCGTCCAAATTGGAAAAAAGGGAATTTATTTTTTAAAGAAGTCCCCATTTCCTGTGAATTTCTCCCCTCCGTTACACATGAACACATGCGAATGTTACCAAAAAAAAAAAAAAAACTTTGCTTCACTCCAAGCAAAATGAGGTATGAACCATGATCCTGGGATAAATAGTCTTGGTGCTAAAATTCATTTACTATTTTTTCCCAACCCATTTTTTTCCTAATATCTACTAATCTATTGTTATTCACCAAGCTCTAGTGTCAAGAGTCTTTATCGTAGGATCACAATTCGCAACTCCTTGTATTTGTAATGAAGGAATGTTTCCGTCCAAATTTCATTATTATGTACCAGAAGTGAAAAAATCCCTCTCAAATTGGGAAAAAGATTTTTGTCAGGAAAAAATAACTTTTTCGGGAATTTGTTCCCCCACATACATGCTAGCGCCACGGCAGTAGTACAGTTCGAAACGTTACTTCATTACAAACAAAATGAGATACGATCCATGATCCTACAATGAATACTCTTGACGCTAGAGCTTATTGAATAACAATACATTAGTAATTATTACCCAAAAATGGGGAGGGGAATTTAGTAAATCAGCTCTAGCTCTAGCAAGATGCTTGAGGGACAATTATTCTCATATGAAGTTTTTGAAAAAATTGAAATAAAAAATTTGTGGCACTAAACAATATGTGTTGCCAAAAAAAAAAAAAAAAATGAAGGAAAGAAAAAAAAGAGAAAGAAAAAGTTTTTCTTGCTTCCCATTCTGAAAGTTCATTTTTCGCTGTAATAAAGGGATACGGTCAGAGATTAAACTTCCTCTTGCGGTACTTAATCCACATAAAAAAAAAAAAAAAAACCTGCTTCTCGCTATCTATTACAGTGTCCTCACTATGACGATCAACGTTGAACCCGGAAATGGTTAATTTCTACCACATTCGGTTTAAATACGGGCTAACGAAATAAATGGAGCCTATTGTTTGCACAGTGAATCGATTCCAAAAGCCAATCAGTTGCTATTTCTTACTATGCTATTTCCGGTTTTAGCATAAGTTTACCTCATGAGATGTAACGTGTTGTTGGGAGGTTGGATTTTTTTTTTTTTTTTTTTTTTTTTTTTTAAGAAAGAAAATCGCTTGTTGATATATATTACCGCTTTTATTCTTATACTTGATCACAGACAAACTTAGCCTTTCTAGAAGACTTCCGATACTTATGAATAGTATAGTTTGGAGGTCTAATAATTAATAAGTCCATTCTGCTGTATACTCTTAACCACAGGCGTCATATCTAACACTAAAATACATAGTGCAGTCCAGTGTAGTGGAAATGAGAAAAATGTAGGCTATTAACTGTGACAGTTGGGAGCAGGAAAATTCGGTGTAGGAAATTTCGGTGTAGGAAAATTCGGTGTACAGAAAATTCGGTGTACGGAAAACTCGGTGTGGGGAATGTTAGGTGTAAAGAAAGATTCGTTGTAGTAGGCCGTAGGATTTATTAAAAACTCAACATTGAGGATAAATGAGCGTATTAGTTTTAAGTTCAAATTGAAGTAGACCGTAGGATTTATTAAAAACTCAACTTTGAGGATAAATGAGTGTATTAGTTTGAAGTTCAAATTTTGTGTAGAACGTACTTTTACTGTCTACTATCATTTTTACTGTTTACTGTCTACTTTATATTGCTTTATATTGAATTGTGTTCCTGAAATTATTGGAATTCTAGATTTCGAGGGATTTTAACATTTTATGGCCCATACATGACGAGAAATTTGTCCTCCAATCAGACACTTTAGTCCTCAAAGTCCTCGAATCAGACACTTTAGTTTGCTTACCTTAAGGCAAACAAACTAAAGTGTCTGATTGGAGGAGAAGTCAACTATTTGTACAACTATTATCTGATAAAACCATCCTGCTTTATATTGCCCTTTCCACTAAGACTTTTTGATCAATATATTTTTGCATCTTACATATGTATATACAGAGTGATTCTTTAAAAACTCACGGATTTCATTTAGCTCTAGAATTTCTAACTGAAGTCAGATTTTCATGCGGTTTGCTGCGAATCATCAAGGAGGGATGGGAGATTTATGGGACTATGTTTACTGATTTAAATTCATCCGGGGTAATATAGAGCAGGCCGCAAGAAAAACAGCAAATATTCGCCATTGTACGTTACAGTTCGAATGAGATATTGGATGTTTGAAGCGAAATCACATGTTGAATAGAGATTTCTTGGGTGACTTAGAGTCGGTACCTGACATCTTTCACAACATCCGCCAGCGAGGTCCTATGCTTCCCTGTCTTCCTCAGAAGCGATCCTGTTTCCTGCAATTTATTCACTTACGACCATATTATGTTCCTGTCTGGGGCAGAACGTGAGGCAAAGTTGCGTGTAAATGCCCTTTGCGTAGCAACAACAGATCCCGTTTTCCAAAAACTTTTTAACGATAAAATCACGTTGCTCCAAAGAGTACATTATTGTAACTGTGTCCTGATCATATTGATACAGTAGCACAGCATAATTCTCAATACAACGGCCCAGTTTCTTGTTTCTTATTGACCGTCGCGAGGTTGCCATCTAACGAAGAAACTCAGATCTCCACACCGCACCTTACCTAATTCCAAAATTCCAATTCGACACAGTGGCGAATATTTGCTGTTTTTCTAGAGGCGTGGCCGATATTACCCCAAATGAATTTAAACCAGTAAACATAGTTCCATAAATCTCCCAACGTTCCTTGATCATTTGCCACAAACCGCATGAAAATCGGACTTCAGTTAGAAATTCTAGACCCAAATGAAATTCGTGAGTTTTAAAAGAATCACCTTGTATATGTTCTATGATGTACTATAGGAAAGGTGTTTTTAGTTGTTCCTATAACTATTCTCTGAACTTATAATAGTTTTATTTCTGACAAAAAGTGTCAGCTTCATTGTGTGATGAAAAGTAGTTTATAGTAATACCCAGCGAAAGACGTGCAAGAGGTAGTGGACTGAAGCCAAAAAAATAAATTTGCTTTTCTTGAAATAGGAAATAACATTTTTTCGTTACATTTTATGGTTTTCGTCTTTAGTGTTGTAAATTATCGTAAGTGGTAATATTCAATATGTATTACACCGAATCTACCTTACACCTAAATTTCCCCACACCGAGTTTTCCGTACACCGAATTTTCTGTACACCGAATTTTCCTACACCGAGTTTTCTTACACCGAATTTTCCTACACCGAAATTTCTTACACCGATTTTTCCTAGACCCGTGACAGTTATAACTTTGACAAAAAAAAAAAAAAAATCATATATAATTCAGGGATTAAAAAATCACTCTCTGGGGATTCAGACCACGCAGTACTCCCTCTGGCTATACTACACGACACGATGTTGTCCACTACAAGCTCACGTGTTCTGGGATCAAACCAGTAGCCCCTCATACCATAGATGAGAGTTCAAATATTGAGTCACCGTTCCCCCTTGCTTTTCTTCTAGATCTTGTCCCTACAAATCTCTGGTCCGATTTCTTGGCGGCTTTCTTTCCTTGCTAAACAAGGCGGCAAAGCCGACAGGTTTTTCATTTTTCTGACTGACAGCCGCCACGTGCCTTACTACTGCAGAGAGCAGAAGGTCTGCTAGCAAGGGGAAAACAGCAAAACAATCCTTTTAGATACTTTAGATAACCACCTACTTGCAACAGATTAGAAGAAGAAACGTTTCGCACAATACTCACATTCCGAATGTTACAACCAAGATATGCTTCAACTTATGAAGCAAGGATTATACAAAAGACTGGAACAAAGGAACAAAGTTCATCTCGGCCGCTTTTACCCTTCATAAAGACTTGCTGTAGGAATTCGCCAAAACTTATCACCCACTTGATCAGAGTGCATGAAGGACAAAGAAATGTCTACCTTTTATTTTTTCCTCCTTTCAAACCTTCCAGACGAAGAAAAGGCTATGAGAAAGAAAACCAGTTATTGTATGTGTGGAAATACTGATTTGTCAACATAACCAAAAGATAATTCTATCCATGCAAATGTTTTATCTTTGTTTGCTCCCCTCTAAACTTAATGTCCAAACTTACTCGTGGCTAGATGGTTAGCATATCCGCCTTTGGAGGGGAAGACTCGGAGGAAACGCATGTGGTTGGGATCCTACGTTAAGCTCTACGTCCCCGTCTCGTATAGCCTTGCTGCTGAAAAAGGCAAAGTGCCTTCAAGCCAGTGCCTAGTTTCGCAGCTGTCATTTGCATAAATTATTTCAAGGAAATATATTTAAAGATTAGTGTTGTAAAATTTCCGGAAATTTTGAACCGGTTATAAAAAACCGTTTTTTTCGGTTTCTTTCCGGAAAAATTGGGAAAATAACAAAAATCTTTGTATTAGGTTAGTTTTACTAGTAATGGAACAATTATTTTTCGAACGCGTGAAAAATGTAAATTGAGAAATTTCAATATTGTGAATATTAAAAAAAAAAAAAAAAAAGAAAATAAAACTTGTAATTATTCTTGAAAATTAATAGTCTGCACTTATTTCCTTTATGTGCCTTTCAGTCGTTTACTCCTGGTTGTGCATTAATTACAGAATTTTTACAATTGCATACACATCTACCATCATGAAGCGTTTCTGTTGCAACAAATAGGGCTCTTGAATGAAACTGAGTTCTTAATGTGTTCTTTGATCTGGTGAAAATTTGTTAATTTTAACCAAATTCCTTCTTAAAAGAGAGAGCAGTAGGTACATTTCACTAATACTCATGCACTAAGACATATAATTACTATTATTTAATATTCAAATACAGACATTAATATAAATGTTATGTACAAAATTTTCTATGTAAACAAATACCTGTTTTCTAATGCGAAAAATTATCTACATATATAAAATGAAAGTGACTATATTTGTAACTTAACAACTCTTGAACCACCAGACTGACCTCTATTAATAATTTCTACATAGATGAGGTTCGGGCCTGGGATGGATTTTATCATTTCACTTTGAAAGTGCAACTTGGAGGAAGGAAGTGCGGATATATATTGAAAATTACCGATCTTAGTGTCGAACTCATAATTTTCGGAGTTGCTGAGATGAACAGTGATATTTCCGATGAAGGTTAAATTCAAATTCAACACTGTAACTTGGGGGAAGGGGAGGCAGATACATAAAATGATCAAATATGACCGATATTAGTGTCAAATCCATAGTTTTCGTAGTTGCTGAGATAAACAGTAACATTTCCGATGCTGTTTAAATAAAATTTCAGGTCCGTATAACCTAGGGGAGGGGAAGGGGAGATATAAAAATGATTGAAAATAGCCGATATCAGTGTCGAATCCATAGTTTTCGGGGTCACTGAGGTGAACAATGACATTTTCGATGCCGTTTAAATCCAAATATATCCCCGCAAACTGGGGGAGAGGGAGATATATATATAAAAATGATGCAAAATGATCGATATTGGTGTGAATCCATAGTTTTCAGGGCCGCTGAGATGAACAGTGACATTTCCGGCGCAGTTTAAATCAAAATTCGGCGTCGCAACTTTGGGGAGGGAGAAGGGGTGGATATATTAAAATGATCGAAAATGGCCAATATTAGTGTCGAATCCATAGTATTCTGGGTGGCTGAGATGAACAGTGATACTTCCGATGCCGTTTAAATCCAAATTAAGCCCCCATTAGTTACTCATAAATGGGAAAAATGACATGTAAAAGTAACTGAAAATGACTGATACCTGTATCGAATTCATAGTTTTGGGGGTTCCTAAGTTCATTGGTGACAGTTTTGGTGCCCTTTATACACAAAATGAAACATTCTCTCCGTGCGAAGAATTGGTATTTTATTAGTCTTTAATAATAACGAACGGAAGTTTCACATGTTAAATTCTTTAATATATTTGTCGCTGCTCAAATTTACGCACTTGAGCGGTGTATGTGTATATATGTAAATAAGATCATCTCTCTTTTTGAGTTGTTCGAAAAATATAAATACAAATAATAAAGAGGGATTTTTATCAGAAATCAGAAAACTAAAAAGTAAAATTAAAAGCTCTTACTTTAAGTATTTCCTGCTAGCGAAATACATTGTATACATATATGCTACAGACACGTTACAGAAAAAAAAAAAAGATTAGTATCAGGCGAAGAAATAGTTTTTAAATTATATTTTCCGGGTTTTGCCAATATTTTCGAACAAAAGATTGTTTCTAATGGGTTCAAAATTTCCGGAAATTTTACACAGCACAGGGACAATACGTATCTCCATAAAATATACAGGGTGTTTCAAAACAACACCGACGTTTGGGAGGTGATTCCTGACACCAATATAAGGCAAAAAGTATAGACAATCCTTGGTGCACAAATGCTTCCTTTCGGAGTTATAGGATGCCGAAAACATAAAAAAAAATGAACTTTAAAGGTCCATAGCTCCAAAAATATGGGACCTACCGTAGTCGAGTCCAGACTTCACTTAGAAACTAGTATGTGCCCTATCCTATCCAAATGTCCATGTGTCAGAATCCTGCAGTACTTCCGCAACAATTTTTATAGAGGCAGTTGGAGTGTACTTCAAATTATATGCCCGTAGCCAAACTCCCTCTATAAAAATTGCTTCAAGACCTTAGGATTCTGAAACATGTATTTTTGTATAGGGCACATATTAGTTTCTAAGTGAAGTCTTGACCCGACTACGGTAGGTTCCACAGTTTTGGAGCTATGGACCTTCAAAGTTCATTGTTTCATGTTTTCGGCGGCCTATAACTCCGAAAGGAAGCATTTGTGCAACCAGGATGGTGTGTACTTTTTGTCTTATCTTGGTGTCAGCAATCGCCTCCCAAACGTTTGTCGGTGTTCCGTGTTCTTTTGAAACACCCTGTATATTTGATTTTAACATACTGGTATTAACTAGAATGATTCTGACCATGTTATTTAACACTTCCCTGCCATAAAACGGTAACTTTATAAGATTACTTAAGATAATTTAGATACGTCTATAGGCTATTAATTATTCTAACTAGGATTATATTTTAGGATCTTTTGTAGCCATGACTCCATTCTATCACGGTGCAAAAGAATGGTACAAATATATTTGTTGTCACAAAATTTCCCTATTCTAACACAAGAAACATAACTACTCAATGATCTTAACTGTAAACTAGTAAATATAAAATAGTTTTCATTTTAAGAGCATAATGTAGTAAAATATTCGAAAATTTCAATTTTTCCCAAATTTTCCTGGTAAAAAACTGGTTTTTTACCCAAAATTTCCGTTTTTTTTCAGGCCTTTACAACACTATTAAAGATACGTATTTATAAAATTTAGATGTAAGATATCTGTGAAAAGTATCAGAGCAAAAACGGTCAGTTATATATATCTTCAGGCGATTTTTTCTGGAATTGATTCAGTGTCCCAACAATATGTTACATCTTATCAAATAGATCATATATTAAAACTTGTAAGGTATACAATTTAACAATTTTCGATTGCAACTTTTGTCACCATAGAACAAGAACGGTAACATATATCGACGAGCTGTTCCTTGAAATCGGTTCAACATCAAGAAAATGTACAATCTTTACCAGCATCACAGTTCTGAAACCTAAAATATCAATTTACGACTACTGTCGGAATCAATATGGATTTTCATGAAGCAAAAGAGGTAGAGATAGCAAGTACAGTATTTTTTAAATCGGTTCACTGTCCCAACAATAGGTTCCATCTACTCCGATAGCCTTCTATTCAAGCCGGCAGAAATGGGCCATTTTCCGTTTCAACGATGATTATGAACGAAAAAGTTGGATGAAGAAAGTAGGAGGAAACTAGAACAGATTAGATCTACTAGATTAAATTGAAACCGGAAGTTATAGTGAATTTCTACTATTTTCGGTTTTATAGAGTGAGGATGAATATGAAAGTATTTCTTTAAACGCTTAATCTATTGCAGAAGAGAGTTTCTCTGTATCGTTTTTGCTCTATAGTGATCAACATTAAAAGTGGAAATGGCTCATTTCTACCGGTGAACGTATCATCTCCATTAACGAACTCGTCCGAGATAATAATACTCTATATCTATTGCAAGAAAACAAAATTTTAAAATTCGCATTCGTTGAAAAGTTATCGTGATGAGTAACGGAGGGCGAAATAAAACTGCAAAGTTCCACTACGTGATCCCAATAAATGCTCATATTGGTTTCAAGCTAGACATGTCTTTCTGGGTGAATGCCTCTTTCAAAATAATTTTGAAAAATTATAGGTAGTTTTTCGAGACATTCAAGACGAGACGAGATTTTATCACTATAGTCTCGTCTCGGCTCGAAAATTCGAGCGGAGACAATTATTTGTCTCGTCTCGTCTCGAATTTTACAAAGCTTGTGTCGGCTCGAATCCGTCTCGAATTCGATACGAGACGAGATTCGACACCTCTCGACTCGTGCGCATCACTATCCTAGACCCACTGAAACGCTATTGTCTCTTCTGTGATTTTAATAACTCAAATGTATTCGGTATCTTACAACCACTATCTCTGCAACCTTAAACTATTGGAAAGGGGCCACGAGTAAAGGGGTTTCAAAATTTACTTTAAATTTTCAGTTTCCATTGTTCTCTCAATAAAAAATGAATAACAGACAATTAAAATATTTTGAAGCTTTTCTCGAAACTGAGATACTGGAAACAACTTAATACAGTTATGAACGAAAGTACTAGAAACTAGTACCAGTTTTGGATGTATATATTTGTAAATTTCTGCTCTGTGTGTTTTTCAAGAAGGACAAAGTAATGGTATTTTAGTGAAGCTTTCTTTTTCTGGTTGTATTTTCGTTTTTAACCCCTTTGCAATTCTGCGATTACTCTGAATATTTGTTGTACAGTATGAAATGTTTTGGCAATTTTTCCAGTCACTGAAGAAACATGAAATAACACAGTAGTACAAGAAATGAAAAAGTGCTTCTCCCGGACCAAAGAGGGAGCATAGTCAGTCACAATAATAATAATAGTAATAATAATAATAATAATAATAATAATAATAATAATAATAATAATAATAATAATAATAATAATAATAATAATAATAATAATAATAATAATAATAGGAAAAAGAATAATCAGTCATAAGATCTATTGTCAACTTATAATTTAGGCACATAATTTAACTACCTCTATTTTAAGAATAGTGGATTAATTTTAGGCCATTCTTCTTTCTTAATGATTATCCGTCTCAATTGATGATCTGTGGAAAGGATGGTTAATATGTTTCCTTTTGATGCTATAGTTATTAGTTATCATCTTTTTAAGTATACCGAGATCCAGGGAGACTATGATAATGAGATAGATAATAATGGTAGAATGAAGAAAGTGGGAAAAAACGGGAAAATCCCAAGAAAATCTATGCACACGGTTTTTGTCCACGAAAAAAATTGACTTAGTGGGAGCTGAAATCGAACGGAGGATCTCAGAGGTGAGCTCTCTACCACTGAGCTACTGCGGCCCCCAGTTTTGGAAAGTTGTATTCTGCATTCTGTATTTGATATACTACTTCTTTGTTACCTAGCCTGCATCGAATCCTTGAAATATACGTGTCTGTAAAGTAGAGGGCACTGACAAAACTATAGGAATCCACCATCTCTCAATTAGATTCTAAATTATATAGTAAAGTACGTGATTTTCCAATACGTGTAGAATTGTTTCTTGTTATAAGAAAATTTAATGTAATATGGATTATAGGCTCACATGAAAAGCATAAATATGTTCTCTAACAACATTAATATTAGTTTTTTTTTTTTCTTCCGCTCACCTAAGCTATGAAATCTGTGACCGAAACTAAAATCCATCTAAATAATTCGACAACTCAAGCGTACAGGAATCTTCTTAAAACAGTGGGGTTTCGTGAGGTTAATGTGCAGGACTGAGCATTTCTGTGGTTGAATGATTCGCCGCTTTATTTGGTAATTCAAATAATTTATTCAGAGTAAACATAAATGAGTTTACTTTCAAAAGGGAACATTTCTTCTTCTTTTTTTTCGATGCTAACGAATTCAAACTTCAGCAGCGCTCTGTTTTCTGCTCTTCTTTCTTTTCATAGTAGTTTCAAGTCTGATAAGGTGTTCTTTACTTCTATCAAACAACGTAGACGTATCTTGTTACATATACGGACAGAGCTCATCCCAAAGGTTCAGAAACCGTTGAAAAGCGTATTTTGAGAACTGGAAATGTTTTCTTTTGAAAATAGGCTACTCAAATATAGTTCTTCCAGAATCCATACTGTGACAAAAAAAAATAAATAAATAAAACAGTTCAGTTCCATGTCAGTATGTTCCTACATGTGACCCAGTCGCACCACGACCCAAGTTCAGGCGATAATCAATTTCAGACGAGGCCCCGTCAAGCATATCCGGTGTAAAAGTTTAAATTGCCTCCTTGAACGGTATGAATATGTTTTCTTCAATTGTCATAGATTCTAAAATGTTTTCTGTAACTTGTCAAATCGCTGAAATAGCATTTCCTTTTATTTTTAATACACTTAAAATCCAATGAAACGAGCACGTGTGAATGCTTTGCCCATATGAAAAGTTGTCTTAATTATCTTTGCGCAAATCTATATGAAAAATCATTTTATTTACCTTTGTACACACCCACATGAAAAGTATAGCCCCACGCGATCAGTAAGGCGTCTACTTAGCAACGGAACAACCAGTTTCTTTCCTCAATGGAGTGAGATTCCGTTTACGTTGGTTCAAACGTGTCTATGGGTTCACCAACCTTTTTCAAGTAGATCCTCAGGAAACCTGAAAGTAAAGGCTGTTGGACAGTGATGTTGATCCCTTCACTTGCTCCTAATATTACGGCCATTTGTGGCGTACTCAAGGTGGGTTTTCTTGAGTTTCAAACCGGCCTTGAGTAAGGCATTATGCAAGCATAAACATTTATGATATTAAGATGTGAATACCAACACTTGAAATTATATGAACTTAGGAGCTTGAACCCCCCCCCTGCCAAACATTGCTTACGCCACTGAAGATCATAGAAAATCGCAGAAGAATGCCTTTGACCGCTCTCCAATGCTAGCGTTGACACTGAACTAGTTTTCTATCAGTCAGCATGTGAAGATTGAATGCATATTGACTAGATAATCATCGCACCTGTGAACCGGTCAAAGAATACCAGTTAAAAGCATTTGTCGGAAACAACTCCTCTTTCAAAAGCTTTTGTGCTTTGGTACGTAGATTAAAATTCTTTTCTAAAACATCTTTTGTAGTTGTAAAAGAAAACTAGATCACGCTCATGGCCATGCGAAGCAGGTGATAAGTTACATTGTTCCAAACATTTAAAATGCTGGAAATAGAAGTTCTAGTATTCACAGTAAGCTGCTCAAATACTTAGTCTGACGCATAGCATCCTTAACAATGGACGTTCAAGGTAAATATTATCCTTTACGGTATTTTTCGGAAGTCTTCAATCGATTCACTAGTTAGTACAATAATTCTTTGTCAACAGGCAGAGAGGTTGCTTAGCAAGGTGAAGCCGAACCTGGCGCTCCATGAACTGCAAAACAATGGAATGAATATTAATAGAAATTGCTATAATAATAAACGAGGCGCGGGCAATAGCTTTCACCTGAGGAAAACTGGTTGTGTCTCACCGATGTGTGCAAACTATATTGAACTAAAAACGTTGACATAGTCACAAATCTATTTGTTTTAAGTACACCAAACGCAGAAAGGATTAGAGTACTGTTTACAGTCTTTTAGATATATGAAAACAAAACATACTGCTTTGATAGGTAATCACAGTATCTTCTGGCAATGAACATCACAATAAATATTCTTCTTAAGGCCACGCAACGAAACTTATAATATTGTACTTGTAGTACGTACGTACGTTACTCCACACTATAATTCTTGAATGATCCCGAATTTCTCAATTATTTTCTCGCAATAGATATATCGAACCAGTATCTCGGTCAAGTTCGAAAATGGAGTCATTTCTACAGGAAGTGGTAGAAATGAATTATTTCCGGTTTTAACGTTGATCACTTGAGAGCAGAAACGGTGACAGATTACGAGAAGCGGTTTTCGGCAATAGTTTGTGTCCCAAGAAAACTTTCAGCTCCATCTTCAACACTCTACTAAAATCGGCAGTGGTAGAAATAAACTACAACTTCCGGTATCAATATTGATCTAAATAAAGCATAAACAATAAGAAATAGTGAGAAGTGCTTGTCTTGAAATCGGTTTAGCGTTCTAAGAATAGGTTCAACGTTCTCTCTTAACCCTCTAATAAAAAAATAGGTGGCAGAAATCAACAACTTCCGGTTAATCGCTATAGACTAAAAACGGTAATAGATAGAGAAAAGCTGTTTTTATGTTCAAGTATGTGTCCCAAGAATATATTCCATCTCGACTGTAATTTCTCCAGTAAAACCAGAATGGCGGAAGTCTACCACTTCCAGTTTTAACGTTGATCGCTATAGAGTTAAAACGGTAACAGATAGCGAGAAGCTGTTTTCTGTAATTAATTAATTTCTCTGAAGAAAATATTCTTTCTCGACTCCAATCTCTCTACTACAACGGGAAGTGGCAAAAATCTATCACTTCCGGTTTTTGCGTTGATCGGAATAGAATAAAAACGGTAATAGATAGCGAGGAATGGTTTTTTGTAATCAATTAAGTGCCCCAAGAATACATTCCATCTCGACTCAAGTCCATGTACTAAAACCAGAAGTGGAAGAAATATGACATCACTTCCGGTTTCCATATTAATTGAGAAAATATTGCATCATCCTCTTTACTATCTTCCAGACTTCACTAACATATAACTTTTTGATATTTTCACTTTCCAACGCAGTTTTCTTTAGTTTGAATGGAGCTTTTTATGATTTCGGAAACAAAAGTCACATATGTACCCACTTGTAGAATCACAACATACAAGCACCGTTAACACGCAGGACATGTGGTACAACAGCACAATAACTCATTATCTCGTCTACAGTCATCAGAGAAAATATTTTGGGGATACGGCTGTTTCGGTGCAGGACGTTTAGGTGTGAGGGTGGTTCAGAGTAAAAATCCAATTCTTTTACACCGAAATATCCAGTCTTCCGAAACATCCAGACCAGTAGCGTAGCCAGGATGTGTGTTTGGGGGGGGGGGGGCAAGTGCTGTTATAGGTACATATAGAAAAATTACAAACAAAAAAATTATAAACATAAAAATATATAAAAAATTACAAACATCAAAGAAGTACCAAAGTACATTGTCGGACCTCTTTGGGGGGGGGGCCCGGCCCCTCCGGGCCCCCCTTCCCTACGCCACTGATCCAGACCCACTGAAAAACCGCGGTCCCCTATATTTGACAAAGAAAAAAGTAATAAACTTTTCAATTTAAGAAGACGTAATAAGAGTTTGTCATGGAGTTTGAACTGCTGTACCTTACCATGTATCAGAGACAGAGGGGAGTAGGTAATTGACTAAAATTGTGATTGTTGTTCCTATTACTCTGTACATATATTCGGTACCATAGCAAAAAGAACTTAAGTTTTTCTCTTTCTTTTTCTTTTCATTTTTTTTAAAGTTCAAATCCTACTCCTTTCTGGATACAAATTGCATTAATACTTGGATTGAAGCTGCTCTGTTGATTACTGATTATAGGGATATTCATCAGTATTTTTTACTGCCATAACTATTTTTGATTACTTAATTCAGGATAAAGTTCGAAGTGGGGATATAAGCATAAGCGAAACTAGAATATTCTGGTAGGGGGGGGGGGACATGGAACCTTGAGGATTGGAAGAATTTTTCAATGACCACATGGTATTCCAACGATATTCTAGAGGGTGTAGCAGCGTTCTGGGGAGGGCCTGGCCATCCAGGTCCCCTCTAGTTAAACATATGGTATACGGGGGTATGGCATATCCCCACCTCAAAGGAATTATGATCAGCGTACTCCTACCTCTCATTGTTTTAATGTTGTCCGAAATATAAAGGAAGTATGAACTCTGGATTGAACTGTTAGCATACCACTTTCTCAGGTCTTTTACTTCTAATACGATTTCAGACGAGTTAGTAGCTAATGCTAGGATACTTTCATGTTACAGTGAAACCAGTCTATGTTGGTCACCATAAGTTCCATTCAAAAGTGTCCAACTTAAACAGGTGGCTAACTTACAGAGTAACAAGTAATGTTATGTAAAATGCTGGTTCCTTAAAAACAATGTCAAGTTAACAGGTTTTACTATATTTAGAACCACGTAATAGGAATGTTTTTTTTATCTACACTAACATTTTTACTGCTTTTACGCTGTCGTGTCTTCAGAGTCAATTACTGGATTCAATTCTTGAATTTGAAAAAATAAACTTATCTTCATAATAATATAAATTATAGTATGTGATGCTTAACATTCTAGCTAAGTGTTATATTGTTAATATGTGCCTTTGGTGCGACAAACCTAAATTCATTCTCGGTGGGAGCTCATGTGGATCGGCTCTCACGTTAAACTATAGTTCTTGTCTCATATAGCATTTGTGTTGCAGGAGACGCTGAACTGAAGTCAACTCAACTCATTAGGGAGCTTTTGCCAATTAATTATCAGAGACTGGCTGGTAATTTTCGTTTCGAAGAGAAAAAAGTGTCACGTTACACCACGTGAAGGAGTTCGATTTCTGTGGTGCGATATTTTCCCAATTAATATTAAAACCGGCAAGGGTAGAAATTTCTACTACTTCCTATTTTAGTGGAGAGATTAGACGAGAGAAGAAGTAGGCTTTATTCTTATGACGCTTAATTAATTGCTGAAAGTCGCTTCTTGTTATATTACAGTTTTTGCTCTGTAGCCGTCAATGTTAAAACTGAAAGTGACTGGTTTCTACCAATTCCGGTTTGAGTAAAGGCTTAAGGCAGAAGATGATAGGTATTTTAAGAACGCTAAATTGAATGTAAAAACTACTTCTCGCTAACTGTTACCACTCCCCTGTTCTATGAAGATCATTATTCAAACCGGAAGAGGTTAATTTTCGTGACTTCTGGTTTCAATTGAAGAAATGAACGGAGGAAATAAAAGCTAGTTTTGAGACGCTTAATCGATTGCAGAAAAACAATTTCATTTATCTTGAACAGTTTTTGTTCTATATATAGATGAAAATTTATTGAAGCCAGAAGTTATAATTAATTTGAACCACTTACTATTTCAGTAGAGAGTTAAGGATGAAGACAAAATATGTTCTTAGGACGCTTAATCGATTGCAGCAACCGCATTTCGCTGTATATTACTGTTTTTTATCTATGGTGATCAATGATCAAACCGGAAATGGGTTATTTAAACCAATTCCGGTTTGAGTAGATGGTTATAATAACAAACCAAACTCCTTTTGACCAAATTTGGTGATGATCCATCAAATAGTTCTTGAGAATTTTGTTTCCCGGACACACAAACACACACACACACACACACACACACACACACACACACACACACACACACACGGATATGTTAAATATATAAAGGAGTTTTGGTAAACCAAACTCTTTAAAATAAATACAGAAAACTTAATACTAAATATTTATTAAGATCTCGTATGTCTTTTCATTCTGAATACAGTAAGACTGTGCTACTTACAGAGATGGAGTGAGTCGGTGGGTCAGTCAGTGAGTCAAGTTTTTTGAGTGGGTCAGTGGGTGGTGGGTCAACAGCATGTGACCCACCACCCACCGTGACCCACTGTGACCCACCGACTTAGTGTGATATACCGACACACTCTGCTCACTGCATTGTAGACAGTATCTTCTGAAGACTGGTAAATTTGTCTTCGTTTTACTTTCAAGACCTTCGTTTCCCTTCCTTTTCCATTTGTTTCTGCCTACTTACCTGAGGTGAGTATACCTAACCAAGTGAAAAAAAAGAACTTCAGGCACTTTTGGATATTGATATTTTTAATTGTAATAATAGCAATAAGACTTATACTACTACTTGGCTTTCGAGACCTTGAGCTTTTAGAGGAGCTACCTACTGGAAAAATTACATTTTTGAATCACTGTAATATGTAAATTATTATATAAAAAATTGAATGGAACTATGTGTGCCTGGTCATCACGGTCAAATTGCAAAGTCAAATGAAATTACTTTTGGTATATAGTTAGGCTTAATCCAAACTGGGATGTTATATTGCTTTCATTATAATGCATAATAATCCTAAGAAGGTAGTGAGGATAAGAATTTTTGCGGAAAAAAATAGTATCTTGCACGCCGTTAAACTTACGAAGCTGAAATTCAGTGTATTAACTCTTTATTGAAAACAAACAGAATGTGTCCTAGCATTTTTTTTTTAAATTCTCCTATATGGGGGGGGGGGCACTTTCTATATATGGAAAATTGGTAGTGAGTTGGTTAGTAAAAATGATCGAAAACGATCAATGTTATTTAAGAAAAAAACCAGAAACAAAAAATACAGTGCTTGGCTTCATATACCCATTGCTTTCTACTATAATAATTGCTGAAGCTTATGTTTATTATATGGAGCGCTTACAGCACAGGGCAATTAACCCATAAAGTTGTGAGAAAAATAGGCATAAAATTTGTACTGTAAGCTTAATAACATGGAAATTTTAAGTTTGGATTGTACACTGAGAAAAAAATGCAGGTGGCGTACTTAAAAAGATAGGTTACATGTGTAATTCCTCTGGTTTTTGGACTTAACGTACAGCAGACGTGTAACCGAAAACGCATGTTTTATAATACTTTCTGTATAAGTGTTCCATCCATACGTACTTTCTGTATGAAACAATGTAGGCGGTCAGGATCTCACATACAAATGGACGTATATAACATATAGCTGACGAAGGTAACATAAGTATATGCATGTGATATACGGAAAACTGTTAGATGTCAGACATCCTGCAACGGCATGATGTAGCATCTAAGGGCAGTGCCTATGTAGCATACGAATAACGTATGCTCCGTTCTGATTTCTATAGTAAGCAAGAGGATACAATATATTTGTACAATATACCGCTGTCCGCATAACGGATTTTTCTCTGTGTACGCATAATTATATTGAAAATTTTACACTTTTTCCCCCTTACGTTGGTCTACTTACCTTGATTTGGAACTTTCAAATTTCATCCTTCTTTCCACTGGAAAGTATCGATAATTGAACAAGGAAATAATTATAATATGAAAATTTAATTAAAATTCATCGTAATTTGGCACATGGCAAACATCAGTGTGGCAATTGAAGGGGAAGGGAGGAAATTCCCATTCACCTCTGAACACTTTCCAGGAACCTCGTTCCCTTTCGCTTTCTAGACGGGGGAGGGTTTGGTAATGGCATCAAACCTTCATGTGTAATTACAAAAATTAAATTTATAAACAAATAGAAATCATCAGTTTATCAGTCTTTAATTGATAATTTATTCACAAGATTCCCTATCGAAGGCGTGGTAGATGAAGTTTCTGTTCTCCATGAGTCGACATTGCCAACTGACATTGTCGATATGGAAAAGATGTTGTATGGTGTTGGAGAGATGATACTTCTTGTTGAGTATTTCAAAACCGACCAAGAAAAATCGTTATCAGACTTAAGTCTAGCAAGCAAATTGTCGATGAGGAGTTGCAGAAATCGGGTAGAAGTATTATCAATTTCCACGACAAAGTGCGAACGGGGATTTCCCTTTATGAATTTGCAGATGACTGATATTAGAAATAGACTAAGTGCTCAAACATTGTCTAACTTGTTCATCAATGTTAGTGGCCTACCGCTAGACAAGCTCAAAGTAGACGAGCTAGTTATTTCTTGGCTGAAGGATGGACGTCATTCCGCTGCTTATGATTTACCGCAAAAAGTTACCAACAGGAAATAAACCCGATTTCAGATTTGTTTTAAGGTGGCAAATTACGAGTTATGGAAAATGTATACTTGTATTACTAATGGCTTATTTGTGTTATTCAACTTTGTACCTAATTTTTAGTAAGTCTCTTCTTTGCTTTAGGTAAACTACTTTGAATAAATATTCATAATAATTGCACTTATGCATATTTGTAACTTAAATTTAACGTGGAGTTTTAGTGATTACATAAATTACAATTATGAGCATACTTTATGGAGATGCTCTCACAGGGGGTGCCTGAGCACCTTTGTACACTATGAAAAACTGATTTTTCAAGTCTTTTGTGAGAAAAATACTGTGAACTGAGAAACCATAACCTTTACCATATTGTACAGGGGCATTTTCCTAAGAATAGAAGTTGCTTTTGCAATGCGTTCAAAAATTAACACTTGCAAGAATACTCTCAGTACAAGTATATTTTAGGCACACACTAATTTCCTCCCACCTCGGACTGTTTCAATTTCCTCACTGACGAACACTTTACGTCAAGGTTAGATCCACCGTTATTGTAACATAGTGGTGCTTGAGCGATTGACTAGAAATTCAAACTCCGATTAGTGACAATTTCACAGTCTTATTTTATTACAACTCTTTAGTCAGTACAGAAGAGGCCGTGGATCGTGTTCAGAGTAGATGACGATGGATTTTGGTGAGTCAGAGTAGGTCACAGTGGATGATAGTGGTTCATGGTGGGTGGTGGGTCACGGTGGGTGGTGGGTCAGCTCTGGCTATTTAGGCCAAGTCGCTAGCGCTTATGTTTCTACATCGTTCCAGTTTCGATTCTCGTGAGAGTACTTGACTTAGAATCTCGAGTAATGATTCGGATTCCTCTTTAGGTGATCTTATCTGATGTAATCTCAGTATTGAAAAGGACCACGTTAAACTCTAATCAAACCTAATAACAGTAATATGATATTTTACGGCAAGTTCAAATAAAGCACCCGTGATGCATATATTAATGCAAGAAAAGGAAAATATGTTGACATTTCCAGTTTTCACCGAAGTTTAAGTACATCTCTTCTTGATTTATATATTAAGTATTCAGTTGCTCCTTCTGATGGCTATGTATTTAAGGTCCCAAAATAGCCCTTGTGGAACCGCGTGAAACCACAAAACAAAACTCGAGATGATTAACCGCAGAATTGAAACCAGAAACATCTTAATTGCAAATCTTTAACGCATATAGTGCATCTAAATTAGTTTGTTTTATGTGGTATTTAATAGTTTAGTATATAATAGTTCAATCTCACACAAATTAACGTATCACTAGTCATAAATGAATTTTGTGTGTAGACACATGAAGTAAAAGTATGAGTTATTGGAGCTAAACATTAGCACGATACACTGCTGGTAAATAGACGTTGACGTTGGAGTTTCTGAGTTGTGGAATACGGATGCACTGGGGCGCAAAATCAATTGAAGTGCTTTGTTTTGTATGTACTGAGACTTCTGATAAATTACATTATTACATAGGCGTAACTGGTACTTTTTATTTGGGTGTGCGCAGAGTTAATTAAAACAAAATTTTTATACGGGTCTACCAAAGGTAATTAAACCAGGATCTTTCAAGTGAGTGTATCAAAGGCAAAACAAAACTTTTCATATGGGTGTGCGCGTAAGAAATTAAAATAACTTTTTCCATTTTTTTTTTTCCAAAGGTAATTAAACTCGACCCTATCTTACTATAACACTTCCACGTGCTAATTTTATTGGATTTTAAATGTATTAAAAATAATGAAATAAAAAAAATAATGAATTGACGAATTACAAAAAAGAGTTTTAGTTTACATGACCTTTGAAGAGAATAGATTCAAACAATTTTATTTGTGTGTGTAAAGGCACACTCAGCACACCCCGTAGCTACGCCTATGATTATTAGTTACACATATTAGCATACATTCTAGACGATATTTTACAATAATATTTTCCTACATTCGAACTGTTTTTAAAATAATAAGACTAAGAGTTGGCGAAGGTAAATAGCAAGGGATGAAAAAAAAAAAAAGACAAGTCAAAACAACAGCGGTTTCAGTCTCGTCTCGAGTCGAAAAGCGTCTCGTTCAGAATATCATTCTTGATCTTCTTTCGGTATCTTCTTTGTTTTGGTAGTCTCGAAACAAATTCTGAGGGGGAAAAGCGTGGGAATAGTTACACACTGTCGTTTCGGCTTTTTATTTTTCACTTATTATTGTAGATCCTATTGTAGAAAATTAAATTCTTAGTTTTATGAACCACGATTAATGTATGCCCTGTAGATGTTAAAGGATCGATAATCCATGATAGAGAATAGTTTTCAGTTACATCGTGAAATGAGAATAAGAAAGGAAATAGGAAAACCCAGGAAAAATACACAAACGTAATGTTGTTCATCACAAATTCACATGGCGTGAAATCGAACCAGGGGCACTTACCCTTCTTGCGTACGTGTCTGCCTCACATGAATTCTGTTGAAGAAAAATATAAACAACTTCAGTTTCCACAGAATTACCAAATTTAGAATTTAACATTGAATGCAGGTTTCTTTAACAAAGTAGTTTCACGATGAAGTTTGTATTTCTGAAAATGTTGCTCAACTTCTTTGTAACGCAGGAGTATATTTTGTTTGCTCTGATTTCATGTTCGCTATTGATTGATTTCATTCGAATAGCACTAAGAGATCTCCCTCTTAGGAGAGCATTTAGGAACTTTCATTGTGAGAGATGTGAACCTTCTACATTCGAATCGAATCCCTGATGCGCATTCCCTGGGTTTCGTCGCCCTTCTCAAAAGTTAAACTCTTTCTTCTCATTTAACACTTCCACTAATACATGTTATACATAGGTACACTTGCATTGAGTTTCTAGAAAAATTTCCATCTTATATTGGTATAATCACAAATAAATCATTAACCATGAACTTCTACCTTAGATTCGTAAAATGAGCAAAAAGATAATTCTTTCACGTAGATTAGTAACATTTCATGGTACATTTAATTTTTATTTTCAATCTTTTATTTTGTCATGAATTTATTTCTTCCTAATAAATAACTTGTTGCTCACGAGAGGAGACGAGACGAGACTGAATATTCATGTCGATATAGGAAACAAGACAGAGTTCTTCTAGTAGAAACATACATGCTTTTCGAGACGAGAATGCACTTTCTGGACATTTTCGAGACGAGAAAACCCCAAATCTTGTCTCGCGAGTAACACTACTTGCGTTAGGTTTATATCTTTCTACTGAGGAACTTTCGTTGGGAAGAGTGGACGTTTCGAAGTAAAGATTGAAGTTTTTACACCAAACCACTCTCACACCTAAACACTTACACCGAAACGACGTTCGTCGAACGTCCTACACCAAAAGAACTGTATCCCATCCCACTCATACAATGAGGAACACACCTTTTGTACCAAAATCTGCTCTTATTCATATTTTCTAACTTCTTAGTACAGACCAGGTAGATTTAAATGTGTGCTATGTATCGTACTGCAAGGTTTAAAAATTGATTACAGACAAGTGAATCTTGTTCCACAGTTTTCCATCTATTAAAATTTAATACTAAAACCGAAAATAGTAGATATACAACGTTCGGTTACAATATAGTGATAAGATCAGAGATAAAACTTATTCTTGGATCGAATGCAGAAATGCACTTCCCGGTATCTTTAACCGTTTTTGCTTTGTGGAAGTCAATATTGAAACCGGAAGTAGTAACAAATTGCTGCCATTTGCAGTTTTAGAGGAGAAATAGAGTGAAATTGTAAAATTGCTTGAGACCCTCCGAAAACACTTGTAGCTAGCTAATATGGTGTTTGATTTATGGCCATTAACATTGAAACCGAAAATTGTTGATTTCTACTGTTTCCGTTTCAAATAGAAGGTTGTGTGAGAAAATGGAACATATTCTTCGAACGCTGAATTGATTCTTGAAAACTACTTCTCGATATCTTTCACCACTTTTACTCTGTGGAAAGCAATACTAAACCTGGAAGGAGTAATATATATATATATACTATTTCTGATTTTATTAAAGAGACAAGGGTGAAGACAGTGTGTTTATTTGTGGCCCTCAATCGATTTCCGAAAACCATTTTTGCTAACTATAACTATTTTCGATTTATGGCCATTATTGTTGAAATTGGAAGTGGCCGGTTTCTATCACTTTCGGTTTAAATAGAACTTTGTGGGAGGAGATGGGACCTAATTTTGAGCATTGAATAGATTTCCGAAAACTGCTTCTCGATATCTGACCGTTTGTGCTCTATGGAAATCAACCTTGAAACCAAAAGTAGTAGGGAATTTCTACCATTTCCGGTCTTAGTAAAGATGTAGGGTGCAGATGGTATATTTATTTGTGGTTCTCATCAATTTCTGGAAACTGTCGTCGGTTATTATCGTTTTTGATTTATTTCCATTATTGTTGAAACCGGAAGTGACCGATTTTTATTACTTCCACTTTAAATATTAGGTTGTCGGAGGAGATGGAACCCACTTTTTGGACGCTGAATCGATCCCTGAAAACGGTTTGTCGGCAGACAGACGGACGTACATAGCCGTTCTACAAATAAGACTTCCGTTTGACATTCATATAATTCGAAACCAAGCTAAATCGATCTGCCATACCCTGATATTATAAATTGGCAAACAAGTCTTATTTCATCAAAATTATTCGTTTTGTTTGCAGTTTTTTCTTTCTATACCCCCTTCTTTTTCCTCCATGAACTAGAGTTGCTGAAGTTGTACTAGAGACCTACATGAGCCGACCTTTTCGCCCCAAGCCCAATCCATCCCTAATGTAACTAGCTCCAGTCCAGCTCGGATCCGGAAAGTTTTGCAGGTTTTTGGCTCGAACCCAGCCTGGCCCGATAAGTTTATAAACGTCTTAACCCGAGCCTGGTCCGACAGCTAAGGAACACTAACTGTACATAATGCATTGTTTGCAGTGTCTTTCAGTACACGTGCAGCTGTGCAAACAGACTTCAACGCTTAGCTTTATTCCAACTATCAGTTAACAACAAACATTAATTATTAAAGAACTGCAATTAATCGTCTCGAGCCCGGCCTGCCCTGAAGAGAAACCAGTGTCGTCCTGCCCGAGCCCGGACCGGCCCAAAGAAGGAAAGGAGCTGGTCCGCCCAAGTGCGACCCGCAGGCTGGAGCGGATTATGGGTCTCAGACCGAGCCTGGTCCATGCAGATCACTAAGTGTACATGACTTTCCTCCAAAGTTAAAGCAATTTTTAACTTGATAGAAATGGCAAATGTGCCCTATTTGATGAAAATCTTTCGAATTGGTTGTTCTCAAGTACCTATAATTCCCTAACAGAATGGGAATGGTTTATTATCATCTCCTTCTGAATGGATTTTCCTACATTGACATCTACTGGCTGAATCGCTTTATGACCAGCCACACAGTAATAGACATCATTCAATTTACAAGTACTGTTCGTTTAAGAGTATAAAGTGGAATATGTTTCGCCGTTTTCATTATTATGTTATATTGAGTGATGGATAGTAATTTAACGTCTCTCTTCAGCATCGATCCTATGTGGCACGATATCTACTATTGACTGATTAAATAATTAAGGTTTAATGTGATGTCAGCATCGAGGCTATTTATTCCCGTTACAGTAAGGCCTATGCCCAAAACATGCATCTTGTTCAAAGCAAAGACTTCTAGAAAAAGGTGATGTTTAGATATAAGTTCGACAAAATAATAGCATAAAAATAGCCATATATATAAAAATAAAAAGTAAAAGATTAAATTAGAAAATATAAAACGCTTAACAAGAAAGTAACTTAAAAAGTAGCAATAATATCAACACATTAAAATAAACTCTAAGAAGTAACTCCTCAAACAACTTTAACTAGTCTGATCTCGCGAATATAAACGAGAATTCGGACACTAAAGAGAGCGTTATCCCTCACCACGTAAGATTTTCGGTCAGTCCGGAAAGCAAGTCGCTAATTATTATGAATCTACCATAGGGCTACTCGCTTTAGCCACCTGATAACATTAAATTGGAGTTATTCTATTAATAGAGTAAGATTAAATATGGCGATGAATCGCGAAATAAAGAGAGTAGATAGTTAACTAAGCGGATACAATATTGATTGATACTATTTCTGTATATTACATAATCAACTCATTCATTTTGAAGTATTATAATTACAAAGGATAAAACTGAACATGGTTGGAAGTCCAACTATGTACATCAATAGACTGGTAGGCGTATATATTGAAGAATACATGTAGCTAGATGTAATGAAAGATAAGTTCATAAAAATAGAAGTATTTTATTTGTGTTTATTTCTATGGGAATTGTAGTTTATAAGCCACTGCTTAATAAGGATTGTAGTATACGTGAAGTTGATTACTCGTGAAGATCTTTTATATGAACATAGGGACTTGGAATTAGTAAACAAAACCTTAGATAAGATATCAGTGTTTATCAGAGTCAGTGTTTGGCAGAGCATATTAAGAATATTCAAATCAATATCTAGTTACAATAGTACATCATAGGAAATATGTTGATAAGGTACGAATGTATATAAAATATTAATACAATATTCAACCGAACCAAAATACTTGGGCAGCGCGAGTGAATTGTTGAGGTGCTGTCATATGTTGAAATGACGCAATATTTTTGGACTGCTGGTAGTCCCCCAATATCTGATTACCAAAATGTATTTGATTTTTATTCTCTCTCCCTCTTTGACAACTTGAACGTTGTAATATTTAAATCCATTGGCTAGACCAAGTTTTTGGTTGGTTACATTCTTGTTGTTTAAATTGGATTGATTTGCTTTGATTATTGAAATTTAGCGTCCCTTTTGAATAACGAGCCTATATGAGACGTGGACCTAAAGTTTAACGGGAAATCCAATTCACCGTAATGGATCAAAATTTTTACGGAGCTCCCACCGGAATCGAAGCAAAGATACTAGCTACTCGACCAGCGGAGAGGACTCATTGGATTGGAGTTCAACATCCTTTTGCAGCGATGTTATACGAGATTTTGAGCATACAGCTTAACGTTAGCTCAGAACCCCATGAGCTCCCTTCGGGAATCGAACCTGCGTCTTCCGCGTCAAAAGTGCATATGTTAACATCACAGTCAAGATGAAGCTGTGTGTTCATTCTTTTCCTGAGCATTGTGGTAGATATACTTTATAATATTGTATTTATGTCAAGAAAATAACAATAACTTTTAGTGAATCAAATTAAACTAAATTTTTATTTACTTATCTAAAAGATTATGCAAATCAAATGATATTTCAAATTTCAACCATCTTAAATAAGCAGTAAGCACAAATTACTAGTAGGATATTTTTCTTAACATATATTTGGAAATGGAATGCAGGGGAAACCTATGAGGAAAGTGGATGATTGCAAATTTTTGGGTGCCTAAAGGGGACAGGAAAGCAATCAGCAATTGGTGGTGAGAAACGCATCCAAGTGGAGAATGCAACGATGTTTCTGATTGGTTTGTCTTCTCTGTCCGTCACCTTATGCTTATAAATAGAGAAGAGCAACCTATTGTCATTCGCATGTCAACTTAAGACCTCCACCAGCTAAGATCGGAGAAGCAGCTTATAAGGATGGTAAGTACCTATTTATTTACTAAAACTTATTCCGCTTTTAATAGAAACTCTACAAAGAAGCATTAACCAATTGATCCCGGATTCTTATTACTAGCATGTCTATAGTTACGCGTTAGCTACGTTAATATAGATATTTACGTGTGTGCTTATCTAGGATGATATGATAAATAATTATCTTTTTAGTTTAAATTAATGAAATGAAATCTGTACATTTAACAACCACGGGGATTTCAAACCAAGTTTAAACTTAGTAATTTTAAGGAAGTATTTCCTTAAGTATTTAAGGAAGTATATTTATTAGTTTTACTATAATTTCGTAAATAAAATATTTATTTAACCGAAATAGCTGTAATAAGGGTTTCTTTCAATCTATAAATTTATTGAAGACTTCCATGTTTAACATATCGGTAATCGATTCTTAAAAGAGGAGAGGATGTTGATTTTAATGCTGGATCTGAACCATATATTCTTGAACCGAGTATCGTATTCGGGACTAAAAAACATTGAAAGCTTGTTGGTGACTAGTTCTAGAGATTAACAAAGCACATTTGAATATAGTTTACAAGAAGATTTTTAGTTTAGTTAAAGACGAACTTGATGTAGTTTCAAGTAGTTAATAAGTGACCTCCATAATTTTGGTTCCTGGATCGAAATAGACTACTTGTTACGATTATACATACGTACTGCAATATTGCCTCTTATAGAATTAAACAATTATAGATCGTTCATCTCAGGTGCAAAGGGTCGTAAGTTTGATCCCGGAAAAGAAACGTTTTTCTTGTTTTGAACTTTTAAGTTCCTTCTCAGCACTGAGGCTATACGGGACATAATTTTTACATGAGAATTAAACTACATGTAGTTCCACCTGGGATTGAAATTTGAATCACACCTTTTGACCTTGCGGTAGACAATATCCATTCTATTGAGTTTCTCAAGTTTATTTTTCTTAGTTTATCTTTTTAATTAATTAACTAATTTATTTCCGTATTTTGTTTATCACAGTATTATTCATGTGAATTTACAACCCAATAATTTGGTGCTTAACTTGCGCTGAAATGTTAAACTAAAGATTTCATTTAATGTGATTTTTTAAGATTTTCCCTATCTATCCGGGATGAATATTTATTTTAATAGGCTATAATATTCCTTTTATAGTAATATTTACCTTAATGGTAACTGCCTCCATGGCATTAAGCCAATGTCCGTAAAACTATTTCTGATATTTATGACTTTAAATGAAAATCATGGCCTTGTATTTACGCTACTGGTCATTTTTTCCAACACTCAAATTTTGAATAAGCTTCTACTGTGGACCTATTATTTTCGCAGAACTTTGCCCCCGGGGGGATGAGGGGACGCGTCCCCCAAAAATATTTTGTAGTACAAATTATTCAATATTTTATTTTAATTTAATTTACTTACTAACGATAGAATAACATATAAATAATAATTATATTTATTTGGAATATAATATTCAGGCTGTGAAACGATTATAACAGTTCTTGATATACCTTAGGGGGTCCGTGAAGGTAAGCAGAAAGGTGACAAATGAAATCGAAGATAATAAGTAGATTGGGCTAGGTACTACCATTTAAATCACTTTCTTTCATGTCCCCCCCCCCAATTTTACATGCCAGAGACGCCAGTGTCCCCGCGTGTCAGAAACATTTCTGTCCGAAACAAAATTTGGTGACAGTTTGATCGGGATCTGAGAGATACTACAAACTGCACATAATGTATCTAATTATAATGTTTCAAATAGACACAAAAGGACAATTTGTAATAAATATTACATAGTATAAACCGTATGAAAAATTGCACAACGTATTAGTTTTGTTTGAAATAAAAATAGGCATGGGAAGTCAATGCAATGGCAAATTTGAAAATATAAAATTTTTTACGTGTACTGTAAGATCTTTATACCTTGTCGAGACATATTTAGTGCTCGTAGATCTAGTGTTCGACATTGTTAGTCCAACGAGCAGCAATTGGGCCTACGAAACCATCGAAATCTTATCATCTGCAGTATCTCTTATTCTGATCCAATTGTCACCAAATATATGCTTTATACAGAAGTAGCTTTGAATACTTCTGCGGTGAATGAGGGAAAGCTCCAGTGCCAAAACAATAGGTCCACATCAGATGCTCACTCAAATCAGAAATGTCGAAAAGGTTGAAAAAGTGTTGAGTAATAGTGTATGTCGTCTTTCAACATTCTTGACCTTAAATCTCAAGATTTACTTTTTTTTTTTTTTTTTTGGCTTAATAATATTGGACACTTAACGAACAGACACTTACACGAAGAGGGAGAGAGAGAGAGAGATCTAGTGTTTCAAAGCTCCCTATCTTAATTCTTTAAATTGAAACGTGATATTAATTAAAATGATGTGTAGATTGCAATTCAAAAGATCCATTTGTTGGTAACTAGAAGACGGACATCAATAGTAAGTTATGTTGAAAGGATTATCTACATAATAATAATATTAATTTACTTTTAAAACATGTAATCAACAATAATATAAGGGTAAAGATTGACGCGCTTCGGATAGTAAGAGCGAAATCGCCGCTGGGTCATTTCTTTTACTTTCGACCAACGATAAGAAACAATATTTTAAACTTTCGATTTCTAATTGATTCACCATGGACAGGTTTCCAATTTTCTCCGCATCGCTAAAAGGAAAAAAAAAGTAAAGATACTTTACTAAAGAGTGAAAAAAATGAAAAATTAAGATTGCTCGAAAACGACTGAAATTATTTTATTTATATTTCATACATCAGTGTTCCATTACCAACCCTATATTAAAGTATAAGACATTTCTTCTGAAAAAATACAAAAGGGACAGTTTAATCTTTTGTCTGGGTGAATTTTCTCCGACGATCTTCTCAAAAACGTCTCAGGAATTCTCTTCATATTTTAGAAATTAATGTTTCATTAATAAAACTACAATATGAGATACGTTATTTTTCATGAACACATCCACAATATGTAGTTTACTCTCGTGAATCAGTTTCTTTTTTAGTCGATTTTCAGAAAAACTACTCAGGTGATTGTGTTCGTATTTCATAAGGAAATATTCAATTGATAATATTGTAATACTATGATCTACATACATAAAATTTAAAGTAACGATGTTTATCCCCTCATCACAACCAATTGATAAACTTTAGGTTTTTTTTTTTTTTTTTTTTGTACGCAGTAAAACCCAAATCCCTTCTAGGAAGTTATTATATTATTTTGATTATAATTCTTATTCTAAAATGAAAGTAGAGTGGTTCGAATTTTGGCGAGGAATGGAGTTTTTCGAAGTCGTTAAACTTAGGAAGCTGAAATTCGGTGTATTAATTCGTTATTAAAAATAAGCGTACACATGTCCTTCCATTTTTTGTTATTTACGAGGAAGGGAGCATTTTCTATATGTGTCGAATTAGTAGTGGGTTATATGTAAACTTTTATGGAAAAACGATCGATATTAGTATCAGGTCGCTGAGATGAATACATACAATCCCGAAGTCATTCAAGTCCAAGTTTAGCCGCCATCGGCATTGGGATGCGAATAATAAAAAATAATTCCTAAAACATGACCGGGATTTGTGTCGAATCCATAGTTGTTGTAATTGCTGAGATGATTAGTAATAATTCCGAAACAATTCAAGGCCAAGTTTTGTTATTAATTGTGATATGTCACAGCGAAGCTTGTACGTTGTCATAAAGAGATCCACAATGAGTGAAAGCATTTTTTTTTTTTTTTTTTTTTTTTGGTCCGAAGAAGTGCTCTCCGAAAAATTAAAAAGTGCTTTGGGAAAACTTCGACCGAAGAAAATTCACCTTTTAAAGTAAACTTCCTCTTGCGAACTCTGAGAAACAACTTATGTCATGTATAACGGCTATTAATGAAAAATTTGTTTATTATTAACATAAACGCGTAAGTCGTATTTGGCAAAATTGTAAACTAATAATAACCACCAAAATATAAACTACAGTTGTGGATGTTTCTTTGATATATTATTTACATAACATTACAGGGTTATAAAAATTAAATGTTTATTTGTGAAATATGTACAAAATTACCTAACAAGCACACTTTTGAATGGTGCAAAAAACAAATTATTCAAACTTATTATTTTCTTCTTCAATTAGTTAGTAATGAAAATGTATTTAAAGCTCTCCCCCCTTTATAAAATTTTCCTGTTTTATACTTTTAGTTTGACGCATATTACTAAAGTCCTCAGAAATACAAATTATACCTCGTTTGAAGCCAATTAAGTATCCTTTCCTTCGATATAAATTTAGTTTGAATATTTCCCAAAACAGAAATATCAGAAGGAAGTTTTGAAAATTTCTTTAAAAAAAAAAAAATCCCGGTAACTTGGAGACAAGAGAAATCGAGGCATATCTCATTATATATCAAAGAAATGTTGTGTTCATTGCTCCAGTAGCACTTAAAAAATACATTAAGTTCACTTGCAATGAGAAAAGTAGAAAATTGAATTTAGTGAAGTGGAAGATAATGTGTAATCATACACGTTCTGATTCCTATAAGAATTGTATGAATAAAATAAGGAAGCGAACACTTCTGTCGGCAATTTTTAAAACTTCCCTCTGTTATTTCCGTATTTTGAGTAAGTTTCAAACTAACTTACATCTAAGTGGGGATAGGTTATTTAATTGCACTCAAATGAAGTATAATTTGTATTTCTAATTTCATTAGGGCTTTAGTTATATGCAGCAAAGTAAAAGTCTAGAAGAGGAAGATCTTATAAAAGGCCGTAGTTTTAAATACACTTTCTTCCTAACCAATGACGGCGGAGATGTAAAATATATATCTCGTTTTAAGAATGAATTTCCGAAAGAACTCTCCCCAAAGAGTAAACTATCCCGTGTAAATCTTTCAAGACAAGGAAGTTAAGCCATATTTTCAGATTAGTATTATAAAGTATGAACAAAATCGACGGATTCGTGTTTGAGACAATTGTTAAAAAGAACTGAAATTATAGATTAGCCTCTGGGTATATTTTTTTATGATATATTATTTGAGTAACACTTAGAATTTCAAGTAATTATTTATTTGTGAAATATGAACGGAATCATCTGAGAATTTTGGAGAAAACTGTCCCAAAGACGTCGTACCAAAGAGTAAGCTTACCCTTGTGGATTTCTTAGGACAAGTAAATTATGCCGTATTGTCAGATCATTATTAAATCATTTAATTATGAAGTATGAAGTATATTTATGATTGATTCGTGTCTGAGTAAATAGTCCGTAACACTCTCACTACCAAGAGTAAACTACCGCTTCTGATTCCCCCCAGAGAAGTGTCTTGCATCTCTGTAGACCGTTGGTAATGAAACAATAATATATGAAACATAAAATAGTTTCTACCAATTCGAGATACTTGCAGTTTATGAGGATCACACAGTATACTTATAATATTGTGCTCTTAGTCCGTCCGTCCGTTACTCCGCATGATAACTCTTGAGTGAATGCGAATTTTGTTTAGTGCAATTTACAGATGGAACCATTATCTTGGGCGAATTCGTAAATAAAGACAATTCTTCAACCGGAAGTGGTAGAAATTAACCATTTCTAGCTTAACGTTAATCACTATAGAGCAAAAACGGTAATATATATAGCGACAAGCGGTGTTCGACAATCGATAAAATGTCCCAAGAATACCTTTGAGCTCCATTCTTAACACTCTGCTAGAACTAGAAGAGGTAGAAATCTGCAACTTCCGGTTTCAATATTGATTTACATAAAAAAAAAGTGTTAAGAGATAGTGAGAAGTGTTTTTATTAATGGATTTAGAGTTCTAAGAATATGTACCATCTTCTTTCTTAATCTTCTAATTTAACTGGAAGCGGTGGAAATCAGCCACTTCCGGTTTCAATGATATTCGCTATAAATTATAAATGGGTAAAGGTAGTGAAAATCAATTTTCAGCAATCAATTAAGTATCCCGATAATATATTCCATCTCGACTCTAATATATCTAGTAAAACCGGACGTGGCAGAATTCAATCACTTCAGGTTGTAACGTTGATCGCTGTAATTAATTAAGTGTTTCAAGATTGTATTCATCCTCGACTGTAATCTCTATACTACAACCAGAAGTTGTGGAAATTAACTACTACCGCCTTTAACGTTGACCACTATAGAGAAAAACAGTAATAAGCAGCGATATGCGTTTTTTTTTTTTTTTTTTTTGTAATCAATTAAGAGTCCCAATAATATATTCCACCTCGGCTCTAATCTATCTAACATAACCGGAAGTGGTAGTAATATATATACCACTTCCGTTTTCTTTATTGTTTGGGAAAATATTGCGTGATCCTCTTTAATGTCTTTAGCATTTTTATTTTCACCCTGCAGTCAACTACCGTTATTTTTAGAGACAAGAAGAAAATTCAATGCATCTCCACGGGAATTTTATAAAAACAATAAGTTTGTTTCCTATCATTGTTTGGAAGAAAAAAATGGCGAGTTCGCGCTTACTAGCCGGAATTCTTCAAATAACCTTGTAGTAATTGCACATAGAAAAATTGACTACGTTACGATAAGTAACCCGTTTCGAACCAGGGACGTCATTTGTTGCTTCTTGCCCACTGAGCTTAAGATCTGAACACATTTTTATAATTAAAACGAAAATGATATACCAATCAAACACCTGAAACTAGACTTATATAGGTGGTACTTGTCCACAAACAAAATCTGCAATATGATGCTGTTGTCCCGAACCCTGCTACTACTGGGCGCTATTTTCAGGATAGGCTTATTCTTGGAGTATAGCTTATATTACGACCATCTGAAAAGGTATGCTAAAGGAAGTTTTCGGGAAAACGATGCAGAAATGTTATTTCGTGTTTCCTTTTCAACAGAGAGCATATATGAGAGATGATTACTCTATAGTAGGAGCCAAACTCGGGCTATTGTACACGGCAAGTATACCCACCAGGAATCGAACCCAATACCACGCAGAAAGAAACCACATGCCATGAAGGGGCAACTTATTTCACGGTTCACGTATAGTTTGTTTCTTAACCGCATGTTGCACTACGTAACTAACTCTTTATTTTTTATTTTTCAGGAGGAACAAGAATTTGCAGGTTCCAGTAAATTGGTGAGGGAATCAACTATGTCTGAGGTAAATAATCTGGGAAAATCTATGTGGTCTTACATTTATTAACTAAAGTAAAACATAAAAATTGAATAGATATTTTTTTTTCAATTGAAAAGAAGCTTATTATTTTTTCTAACTAATTTTATAAAAAACATATTTTGCTTTTCGTTAAATTTTAATTAATAAAATATTTCTACATTAGTGATTTATAAATGAAGCATAATACATTTTATTATTTCAAGGCCGTAATACTGTTTTTATAGCGTTATTAGTGCAATAAATAAAATTTTAAAAATAAATTATTTTCTTTCAGAGCTCATCAGAAGGATTAAATATCGATTCAAGTGACGAGTACATACCACCATCTGCGAGCGATAGCTCCACTGAGGATTTCATCATAGAGAGGTGAGTGTAAATACTTGTTGATGCTTTCGATTATACATGGAGTGCCTTTTGTTTATCAAGTATAAAGGTATGATAGGAAAGTCAGGGTTTTAACTAACGAAGATTTAAATATGTTCAATCGTTTCAAAAGGCGCAATCCACTTACATAAATCCATATGTTTTTTTTTCCTTTTAAATGAAGAAAAAAGGTGGAAAGAATTTTCTGAATCTACACTGTTGCAATTTAAAAAAAAATGTACATTGCTTCAAGTTACAAGGCAACTGAGAAGGCTATTTCCAAATCTCCTAAACGCATTGTGAATGAATCAGTTCCTCCAAGTTCTTCGCTATTTCCCGCTATTTGAGACAAGATCAAATGTGTAGAAAAATCCATATATTTTTTCCATGACATTTCTCTACACTTTATTTCGTTTCAGAAATCAGGAAATTCATGAAAACTGGAAACAAGAGGTTTGTTCAAAATGCATTTAGCAGGTTTTGCAAATAGCAGTTTAATTTGAGCTCATCAACTCCGAAGTTTTTTACGAAAATAATTTATACTTTCGTAGGTATTGAAGCTTTTTATTAAACACCAAATAGCCCCCCCCCCAAAAAAAAAGCCGTATTCGTTTAGTATTGCAAGAAGGAAGCGTTGTTTTATTTGAAATATAATACACTTAAGCATATTTAAATTTTATGTAGCTCGGTTTGTTTACATTATATCCCCATATTCCAAGGTAGCTATCCCCATCTTCTCCTTGATGCTGATCGTGATTTGTATGTGCCTCAATATAAGTTCAGAAATTACACTAGAAACGAATTAGAGAGACGATTTTTGTATTTACTTTTATAGTTAGTACACATATCTATGGTTCATCTGGTTACGGGTTATATTCCCAATTTATGCAGAGAATGTGAGTGTAGAGCGTCATGAGTAGAAATGAAGAAAAGTCCTATGTTTGGGTTGATCATTTGTCATAAAGACCGAGCATTTTTAAATCTATTTTTAGTTTAATGTCACACGTTATACTTTGAGGCTGAGAGAGATAACGATGACGGTATTAAACGAAATAGTAGCATGAAGAAAGTGGGGGGGGGAAACGCCGAGAAAACTCACGCCAACGGTGTTTGCTCACTATAAATCCAACTTAGCGCGAAGTGAGATCGAACTAGGGACTAGTAATGTAGCCATAGGAGTAGTTTCTGGACCACCCCGATATTAAGTTTTTTTTTTTTTAAATTTTAATCCCTGCATTATTGACTATTTTGTGAAAGCCACTTCGAATTCGAGACGAGACGAGACGAGATTTGAGACTTGTCTCGACTCGTGCGCATTACTATTGTTTTCTATGAATTTCTTTAACTACCATCTTTTGTTTCCTTTTCGCAATGAGAAGCTATGGTGGCTCGGTAGTGGAGCGATCACCTCTGCCGCGTGGGATCCCTGACTCGATCCCAACTTCTGCCAAGTGAGGTTTTTGGTGGACAAACACTGTGTGCATGAGTTTTCTCGGGGTTTCCCGTTTCCTCGCATTCTTCATTCTACCATTATCATCTATCCCATCATCACCGTTTGGCCCCGGTGCAGAATCATGGGACGTCAAACAGAAAGAAAAAAATAAGATGGATTCTATAATCAGCAAATTACATTTACACATAGATGATTTCAAAGTTCTATTATCAATCTAGAATTTGCTCTTTAAATTGATTTCTCAACTGGCATTGAATCAGTGACAACGCCAACTTTATTTTTTGGAGGTAGGGGGCAGTTTTATTTTCGTTATAAACCGAAAATTATAGTTTTTATATTACTTGACCTCCATGCCAATATAACATGTCTAGGAGGCAGTCAGGAGGCGCCCGCCTCCTTGTCCACTCTAGCGTCGTCACTCCATTGGCTGTAGGGGAAAATTATGCAACAGAGGGACCACAGGTGTTTTCATTACCTACCAATCCTATCTCGTTATGTGTTTCTTATATTGTCTAAATTCAGCCTCTCAGGCAAGAAAATATTACAACTAAGAGTAGAGTAGAGGTGACTCATTCATCACCTCCCAGGCCTTCATCTACATGTGAAATTTGGACAGAGACACAAGAGACAAAGGGTTTTTTTGAAATACTTTTCTTTCTTTCTTTTTTTTTCAATGGTAGTGTATCTCACGAATCCCTGAAGTTAGAAAAATGAAACTTGTCATGTAAACTTTTCATTTCAAACAAAAACGTACGTGTTCAATAAATTTCCAAAATTCTGCTCTTATGAAAAAAAAAAAAGGAGGCATTTCTAAAATACTCAAATTTCCCTTGTGTTCAAATAGGCAATACCGGACATCAGGATTCCTTAAAGTTGGACTTCTGGAATTCGGAATATAAACACCAAAATTAAAATAATTGAGTACGCGTTTGAACGTTTTTGGAAATTCTTCTCTTAAGGAGGCAAAAGGAGACATTTCTATAGTAGTGGCGTTTTCCCTTTATTTGCAAGTATGGAATATGGAAATTCGCGTAATTTGGAGGTCTGAAATTTGGAATATGAACTTAACAAAATTAATGGCACTTTTTTTTTATGTTACTCGAAGAAAAGAGAGAGAATTTCTTGTTAGACATTGTCCAATGTAAAAAAATTCCAACACAGTGTAGCTATCTCCGAATGTGCTCAACGTTAGTTACAAATATTTTCGAAGAACTATTTGGGGGAAATGTTCTGAAACAATCAATGGGTGAAACAGAATCGAAAGCATTAAGATGGTTTGAATTTTAACTTTAACTGTACAACTGTAAACTGTAGAGCTGAAAAGGGACGCTAAACTTCAAACACTTTCTTACTTTTATTCTATTATTTTAACGATAATATAGAGGACAGTGCATGACAGTAGAGTATTTTTTACTTTTACTTTTATTTATTTTTAAGATATAGAACAACAGTTCAATCAGGACCAGAAATAAAGTAATTTTATAGTGTATAAATTTAGTATAATGCTTGGGTTTGACATGTCCAGCGGAAACAAATTTTAGAGTAAAATACCATTTTTTAAAATTAGGATAGTAACACAGTTAACTTTAGAAAAGCATTATTATTGCTTTTTGTGCAAAATCGTGGGCTAAGTTAGTTTATATTATTATCTACTGCATTAAATGCATTAGTGATTTCTCATATTACTATGTATTGATACAAATATGAAACGTGAAATAGTCGAATATATTTTCCACTTTCGACCCCATCTTCAAAATTTTTTCCTTCTTTAGTGTAACGATAGGATTATGCACCAAGAACCTTCTATATATATATATATATAAAGAGAAGAATATATAAAGAGACGGACATAAACTTCTGGCGCGTGGTAACTGATACACATTTCTTCTGCGTTCTATCAAAGTGATACATTAGATTCTGAGAACAACCAAATACAGTGCATATGCTGTACGTAATTATATATTTCTGGAAAAGTTTATGAACAAGTTTCTGAGTAGTTCATGAAATAGTCAAATTTATAAACTTTATAAGGTCAGTGTGTAAGAAACATCGAAAAAACGAAGTTGAGTTTGGCAATCTACAGATTGTATTCAAAATTGAATAAAATACGCACATTAATATCATATAGAATGACATTTTGAGCTTTGTAATATGATCAGGCTGTGAAGGCTCTGTTCAGAAACCCGAAAACTATATTACATATCAATATTACCAAATCATCTGAAGGAGTACTAAATTAAATCTTGTACTGTAATAGCCGTAGTTAAAATGATTAGTCGGAGGTTTGTATCTATTGGTACTTTCTATCAAGACTACATTCACAGAATTTCAGCTAAACACGTTTCCCATTAGAAATAAAAATAAAAAGCTCATAAATCATACAGTTTGGTAGCCTACAGATAAGTAACTGTCAGTTTTTGAGTCTTATATTGATACTTTTCGTTGGTTTCAAGGCACATTTACTTGAGCGAATTTGACCTTAAACCATGTCCTATAAGCAAATTGCGTATTCTTTTGAAAATAAACAACCAATACCTGATAATTATTGGGGAGTCTAGATTTTGGGGGGGTATTAGTCGAGTATTGGGGACTATCTTCCGAAATTTAACACACAGAGAAAAATCCGTTCTCCGGACAGCGGTATATTGTACAAATATACGGTATCCTCTTGCTTACTATAGAAGTCAGTACGGAGCATACGTTATCCATATGCTACATACGCACTGCCCTTAGATGTTAAATCATGCCGTTGCAGGATGTCTGACATCTAACAGTTTTCCGTATATCACATGCATATACTTATGTTACCTTCGTCAGCTATATGTTATATACGTCCATTTGTATGTGAAATCCTAACCACCTACATTGTTTCATACGGAAAGTACGTATAGATGGAACACTTATAGAAGAAAGTATTATAAAACATGTTTTTTCAGTTATACGTCTGCTGTACTTAGTCCAAAAACTACAGGAATTACGCATGTAACCTATCTTTTTAAGTACGCCACCTGCAATTTTTTTCTCAGTGCAGATTGTTAGAACATTTCAGAAAGAACTTCGCCTATTTCAACATTTCACTTTTTTTAATTATCACTATTTTGTTCTTGTTTTATAATTTCATATCCTTCAAAGTTAAACAGGCGACTAAATTTCGATAGCTAGGAAGCGTTATTAGCAAAGAGGTGCTTCAAGTTTCCCCTATCCAATATTTCCCTATTACCTCCTAGCTATGAAAATGTCAATTAAAATGATGACAGAGAGTTACTGTTATTAGTATGCAAAAATTGAATTTTGTTAAAAACTTAGTTTAGCTCGCATATGTTAGTAGTCCTGCGTCACTATTTTCTGCTTTATTTGGTCGTTATAAGTTAAAATATTTTCTTGAAACTATTCTCCACCCAATAGTTTGTCGGCAGGCAACTAATTATTTTATTGGTATCACAAAATGACCGAATTTAATCGTCACGACGCTACTGGCGCTAGAAGAATTTGAGACTATTGCTTATTTGCTGCCAACGTAATCCATGCACTTTGTATCCTAGGGTTGCACTATCACATTTTCTGTTCTTGTCAATATTAGTTGCTGCTTACGAATAACTAAACACAAACAAATTAGGAGTGGGTGGGGGAAGATTTATGTCAGGGGCGTAGGGCGCTGCAAATATGTTAAAAACAGCCCGAGTGACAGTAGTATTCTGAAAATTCAGATAACTTACGTTGAGCACTATCGGAGATAAGCATTGGAAAATAATTTCGTAGCTGTATAGGGAATCGACCCACTGAACTCATATAACTGACCCGACCCACTTAAGTCATCACTGTACGGCTGGGCAGTGGTGGGTTTGGTGGTAAAGCACTCACCTCTGTAAGCGTAGCACTGGTTCAATAACCAGCACGAGTCAAATGGGCTTTCTGGTAACAAACACTATATGCATCGTTTTTTTTCTCGGGCTCCTCCCGTTTCCATTTACCTTTTTCATTCCATCTTTATCATCTGTCTTATCATCGCCGTATGTATTAGTCTCGGAACTTAAACGTGGGACGCTAAACTAAAAAATCACTGCATGTCAATCCATGGAAATAGTCTTAAGGTTTCGAAGTGTGTAGGAAGACGGTGATTGGTGCTTTTTCTCAGTGCATAATTCTCTGTAATGAGAGATTTTCCTTTTACTTACATTTTACTATACACATTTCCGTATGTAATCTGCTCCTCTGGTATTCACATTTCCGTAGGTAAATTGTAGATTGTGAACGTGTAACTGGGATCAAACCAAAAATATTCTTTTAATTGCTGGATACATCAGTGCATCAAATTTTGGATTGATCACTTTTGTGTTCTATGAACAGATAGAAAAAACATAATTGAAAAGCTAAATCCATATTTCAGTGTTTAAAGTTTTAAATTTCTTTAGAATGTTATTTAAAGAACTAAATGGGTATATATGTATATAATTCTGTCACGAATTTTTATTACAGGGTGGCCACTCACCTGGAAAACCTGGAAAACCGGGAAAAGTCAGGGAAATTTTTAATTCTGGAAAAGTCAGGGAAAAGTCAGGGAATTTTGATGAAAAACCGGGAATTTTTTCTCGGGGGAAAATTTACGTTCTGCTGTATTCCTAGCCATTTAGGCGGTTTATTCAAATACAAAATAACTTTGGTCACTGGGGGCTTCGTCCCCAGATCTCTCCTTCATTCCAGGTTTCGTTTATCTAGCTCTGCTGGTTTGGGCTGTGCATACTTTCTTCATGTTCTTTTGTCATTTAGTGCTGCCCATGAATTGGCTGGAGCGAAATCGGGACCATTTTGTAATTAACACACTTGTTTTGTTCGATGGCTGCTCGATTTTCAGAATTCGCTCGGGCCTGCGCCCCTGCATCCCGTTTTGGTAGTCACGTGATTAATATAAAGGCTGAACGGTAGTTGAGTTCTGCCGGAAGAGTTCCGAATTTGTTTCAAATTCCACAAAATGTGTGGAATTTTGGTTAATGCGTGTATTTCTATGTGGAATCAAAAACTGTGGATTCCACATGCATTTGTACTCAGTGGCGGCAGTACTTTCTGCGACACACGATTAATTGGCTATGCTTTTTACAGATATTTGACTTTTTGACCACCAATTTGAGGTAATGGCATTCCCCTCCCCCTAGTTTTTACACCCAATTCCGCTACTGCATGTACTACTGTTCTAAAAAAAAAAAAAAAAAAAAATCAGCTACAAACAAAATTTTCTGATTTCTTAAAAGCACATTTTATTAGAGCCTATTTACTTCAGTTCCGTTGTTTTGTTACACAATATTTCCTATCTATGTCGACCTGTTCCTCGGTTGCATAACCACCGCACGCCATTGCTGGCACGACAAAACCTTTGGGACCCGGGCCTACCTCAAGTTGGTAATGCTAGCTTTCTAGACCGAAGTCCGCTACTTCTTAATACAGGTAGCTCCATAATTGTCCTCTGCATACTCTCTGGGGAAACGGGCTATTATTAGCCACATGGAAGGCAAACAACACACTGCAGCTGTGAAGAACTCTCTAGTAACTCGGCCGATAATAACTTTTTGTCAGCAAAAGAATGCAGTGGAATGTAGTGGTCAGAGTCCAGGTCCTTCTTGTCCCGCTGAAGAACTGGTTGTAAGTAATGAGATGCTGGTGGCTTCCGAAGAATCTATTAAAAATAAACATGCTAATGTTATGGAGTCGTTTCTAGTGTCTGAGTCGGTAACTAAAGCTGAAGTTCTGTGGTGTTTGCAGGCAGTAATGGAACACTTGTCATTCCGATCTGCTTCCCGACTGGCAACAAATTTCAAGCTCATGTTCCCTGATAGCGAAATTTGTAGTAAGATGCAATTACAACGTACCAAGTTAGCTTATACTATCGTTCATGGTCTTGGACGACTTTTTAAAGGTGATCTTCACAAAGAAATAGAAGCTTGCAAGCATTATGTTATTGGGTTTGATGAAAGCCTTAACAAAGTCTCGCAAAAGCAGCAAATAGACCTTACGATTCGGTTTTGGGACAATGAAAGAAACCAAGTGTCAGCAAGATATTTAAATTCAGTGTTCCTCGGACATTCAACGTCAGCAGACATTCAAGTTAGTTTCAAGAATGGTATCTTAGGTTTGGACCTCAAGAAAATTGTTCAAGTTTCGATGGATGGCCCACATGTTAACTTCAAATTTTTAAGTGACCTGCAGAAAGATCTTGCAAGTTCACCTTCAGATCCAATTCTTCTTGATATTGGAAGTTGTTGGCTGCATACTATGAATTGTGCTTTTAAAGCTGCAATGCAAGCAGCAGGTTGGAAATTAGAAGAATTCCTAAGGGCGTCTTATAATTTATTCAAAGACGTTCCAGCTCGTCGTGCATATTACATAAGATGCACAGGGTCGTCTGTGTTTCCGAAAAAAAATTGCAGCATTAGATGGACAGAAAATTCAGACGTTGCTTCCCGGGCGATGGAAATATTACCGAACGTAAAGAAATACGTACAGTGGGCTGTTGATGAGAAGAAAGTACCACAGTGCTAAAGCTTTGATACTGTAAGACATTTCACAAATGATAACCTGCTTGGTGCAAAACTTGGCTTTTTCACAACATTAGCAAAAACTGTTGAACCTTTCCTGCGTGAATTTCAGGGAGAAGCTCCATTAGCTCCCTTCCTTTAAAACTCGCTCCAGGCCAAAGTATTGTCTGTTGCAGGTCGTTTTGTGAAAGATAGTGTTTTGGAAGGCAGGCCATTGGTTAAGATTGATTTCAATAATAGGGAAAACTTAAAGCCAGCCAAGTTTGTAAACATTGGGTACACATTAAAGGATGCTATACGAAAAGCCAATACCGTATCGGATAGACAGACTCTTGAATTTCGACAAAACTATCGCGCAGGATGTCAGAAATTTATACTGAAAATAATGGACAGGTCATCTCTAAAATTCAACCTGACAAGAGCAATTTCTTTCCTGGATCCAAGTGTGTTTGTTATGGATGACACTGTAGCTGCAAAGGGATTGTCCAATTGCCTAGAAATTGCAGTATCCAAGAATTGGATTTCAGGAACATTAGCTGATGAAATCCAAGGTGAATTCAAAGTTTTTGCTAAAAATCCTCTTGTATTGGAAGCAATGAGGACTTATGACAGGAAAAGTAAGAGATTAGATGACCATTGGATGGAGATGCTGCATTTAGGTGCATGCTCAGTACATATGACTGATTTTGTGAAATTTCTCCTCATTTTATCTCATGGAAATGCTAGTGTGGAGAGGGGATTTTCAATCAACAAAGAATGTTTAATTGAAAATCAAAGCGAGTTGAGTCTAATTGCACTCAGGCAGGTACATGATAAAATTTCAGCTGTGGGTGGTATTGATAAGTTTCCAATTACAAAGAGGGTTGTCCATGCTGCCCGCAATGCTCATGGAGTATATGTTGAGTCTCTGAGGAATCAAGAAGAGGAAGAGAAGAAACAGAAGTGAAATGCCATTAAGGATAAAGTTATTGAACTCGAGGCGAAGAAAATGAAGTTGTTGAATGATGTCAAGGAGAAACTGTCTGCAATTGATGATGAGATTATTGGTTTGAGGTGTTAAAACATTTAAGTGGATGTGGTCTTTACTTCAGTTTGATTTTAGTGAACTGCAAGTTTGTGATTTGAGGTTTTAAAACATTTCAGTAAAGTAGTGTTCGTTCCAGTAATTTGTAGGTGTGTGTACTTTTGTGACTAGTATTAAGCTTAAGGTTGGAAAGCGATAGGGATAAACATTCCTCTTCTCGTTTTGTGCAGCAGTTGGTTACAGTGGAGTGGAAACACACAGGAGAATTGAAAATTATGCAAGTAAGTGATTAAAATTAGACTATTTATCTTCGCTAGCGGTTTTTGTGATTCTTTTTTAAATAATGATCCTCTAGTCCACATTGCATTTCACTTGTAGCTCCCGTTTAAGCTTTGAAAAACAATGATATACCAATTTTAGATCTCTCTAGAAATTTTCTGGAAAACCGGGAAAATTTCTGGAAAAGTCAGGGAAAAGTCAGGGAATTTTGAAGTTCCAAATGAGTGGCCACCCTGTATTATCATTGCAGCCTAAGAAAGGAAAAGCTCCTGAAAGAAAGGAATATTTCGAGAAGATTATCAAAACAACATTATATTGACACGATTGAAAGCGTGGACTGTACTAGAGACGAGCCAATATCTAGGAAAGAAAGAAAGGTAGGTTTAATGAATATTATATAAGAGGCAAATGCCTGAGTGAGTGATGAACTCAACGCATAGACCCAACCGCTTAAGCTAGACTTGAAATTTGGGCAGTAGGATATGTAATGTTGAGAACCACTATGGAAGGATTTTTGGAGATTCGACGGGAAAAGAGGGGAATCTGGCCGGGAAGTATTTTAATAAAGTGGTACATCAAATTTGGTATTTGGGTTTATCATTTAAAATAATTTGACTCGTATTTAAGCGCTTTTTGATATTTTAATTAGAAGGGACAGGAATGAGGTGGAAAACGAAAAGGGGTGAGAATTGTAGTTAATATAATATGGACATGTCTTGGAGAGTATAAGGGTTAGAAACGTGAAATTTGTTATTTGGACTTCTCATTTCAAATAATTGGAAAGATATTTCAGCGTTTCTTTTCCTTTTTTGTTTTAGTAAAAGGTTAGCAAAAAGTGGAAATAAAAAGAGCGGGGATTGTAATTTTTATAATAACATACCGCTGGAGGTCAGGAAAACGGAATTTGGTATTTGAACTACTAATTAAAATAAGTACAATTAGTATTTCAGCGTTTTACATATAAATATATATATCCTAGAAGGGAAGAAAAGTAGCTGGAAGAAAAAGGGGATGATAAGATGTTGATATTTCGGAATTCCAGAATATTGAGGCATGAAACTTTGTATTTAAACAAAATTCGGTATGCTGGGTAGTTTGTGATGTGAGAGGCCATGGACCGAGCAAGCAAGGTGTACGTACTTGAACTGAAATTCGATATATATATCTCCAGATATCGGAAAGTTACATACGTGAAACTGCGCTTTCGGACTGAAATCCGGTACGTTTGCAGATTGACAAGATGCCAGGCCGTATGCCGAGAAAATAGGGGGGGTGGCCTGGGAGCGAAGTTTCCGGATATTTCAATTGAAATTAACGGTGCAACGACATTGCGCAAATTTTTCTAAAGATTAGATCGTTGATAATCTAAGTAATTTATGTCTTATTAACGAGGAGCAGAAAGTGCTGAAATTGCGCAAATTTCCGCCGCGACGTTGCCAACAACAGGATTTAAGGAATTGTGTGAAATTTTGCATCGAAATGAAATGTATAAAGCTATTCCTTTATGAGATATATTTTATTGCATTCTAATATTTACAAAGCAACATACTTATTTACAGAAAATTTCATTTTACAGTTTGAATGCTTGAAATTTAAATCCTACAGCTTTTAAAAATGTCATACGTGCCTTCTCATAGTTTCTCTGCGAATTCCTGAACTCAGCATACTTCCTCATGACAAACTCGCTCCTTTTGACTTCTGCTGGTCTTTGGGCCTTTGAAATTCCTTTTAATATGGACGTTATTTTCATGGCAGTTTCCGTTTGGATCTCTAACAAAGCAGAAATCACCGTATGAATATCAGGAGCAGGGAAGTAAAATTGACTATTATAATGTCTGTGAAAAGCTTCTGGTCCATTTGTCGTCCGACGCATCGTGGATGGTATAGACGCCCACATGACAGGTGGATACCTAAAATTAATAAAATAAAAAGATCCTTAGTTCATGCACACAATTATTGACAATTTATATAAAACACTAAAACATTTATAACACTAGATTCAAGAAATATTTATAGTCTTGGTCCGTAATTTGTTTACAACTATCAAAACCTGCATTTTAATCTACGTCTTACATGAAGACAGAAGAAAATTTCACTATAATTAAGTTGCATTGAGAGAAAATACCATATCAGCACAACCATTAATGTTGTGTTCAAACTAGGACAACAGTTTTTGCAGTATTAAGAGTTATTGAAGCATGTGCTACTATAGATGAAATTCAAAAGGAAGCTACTTACTTGCAACCGTCTTCTATGTAGTTTTCTAGGACGTAATCGGAAAATTTATGCCCTGTATCATCCGGCGTCATTGATATTAGTTGAGTAAAGGCATCTGATACTTCTGTTGGATGTAAATATGGCAACCCAAAAAATGCCTTTATCCATGAACCTGTAAGAAAAGCAATAATAATAATAATAATAATAATAATAATAATAATAATAATAATAATAATAATAATAATAATAATAATAATAATAATAATAATTTGTTAGAATAAGCAAGCATTGGGAAAGTAGTGAAATTGATGGATCTTACTGTTGGCTTTATAATTTCTTCATTTCGTACATTATTAGAACAGCAGTTTATTTGCTTTTAAGAATGGTGACTGAATTAAGATTCTTCAGTCAAACAGAATAAGATTCTATTTTCAACTGTATTCTGTATTAATATATAACAAAACAAAGTCCACATGGTATTATTAAATTAATAATAAAGAATAATAGACCATAATAATATCAATAATACCTAGTTCAGATTTTGGATCCATATATGCTTGTCGCAGATCATTGTCGGCTTGAATCCTCCGCCACCATGTTTGTCCCAAATGGAATCTGCAGCCACGAATGTCACAATTTGGAAACACATTCTTGATGGCTTCGTGAGCAGCTGTTTCAAAATCAACGTAAATGATTTTCAAGTCGAATCTACTGTCTAAGTTTCTTATCATCTTCCACATGGCCACATACGTATTCTTGTCTTTCTTCGGCAAAAATGCAAAACATAGAGGTAGATAATATCCATTTTTATATGCATGTATTGTATATAACTGTGTGAAATGCTTAGGAGCATAAGTGAAAGTTCCATCTGCAAATACTTCTAACCCGCTGAACTCACACAGAAAACTGAAAAGAAAATAAGATTAGTGTCAGAAAAGAAAATAGTAAACAAGACTGTAGTGTCATATCGTTAGGTGAAATGCTATGTTACGATATATTTTGTGAGAATCAAAAAAAAAAAAAAAAAAAAACTATTTTACTATAATTTGGAAATAAGACGGAAAAAGGAACTTTTCTGTTCAAGCAACTACTTCCTATTCTACTTCTTGATGCTGTAAATGAAACTCATTTCAAAGTTAATGGTTATAAATGAAATTATACTTACTCGATATTTTTCTTACACGTGAAAAGAATTATATTAGCTTCATCATCAACAAAGATGAATCTTTCTCCGTCAATTGCTATATCATCCTGCTTCTAAAACGACTTGCATTTTGGTGACTGTTTTTATTAGTCGATATACTTATGGTAATGATGGCAACGTTGCACAAGATTTTTTTCGCAATTTCCAATTTTGTTGCCTGCTCATTAAGGCTTTATCTGTGTCAACAGATAAGCGTGGGAAAATTTGCGCAATGTCGGTGCACCCGAAATTAAGTATGCTTGCATGGTTATTAGGTGCGAGGCCGTAAGGCGAACTGGGAAGGGGGGGACGAATTCACCATGTATGTCAACTGATGTTTGCTGTGTTATGAGGTGCGAGGTCGTAGGTCGAGCAAACAGTGATGATTTTATGTACATGGAACTGCGAGGCCGAGGAAATTTCCGCATCTGAAATGAAACTCAGTATGCTTACAGCGTTTGCACACGTCCCCGGCAATGCCGGACCCGGGGCCAACAATGCCGGAACCGGAATTGGGGCTGCTCTGCACATGTGGCCGGCAAAACCGGCACCGGCGCTGCTTTGCACACACATCCCGGTAATGCCGGTGCCGAGAAGTAGTTTGAGTTTGAACGTGAAGGAGAGAACATGAGTCCAGCAATAAACAAACGATATCTCCTTGCCTTGCTGTACTTACAAGACGAAAGAGGAAAAGCAGCACTAGAAAGATTTGGATCCATCCATTGTTGACAGTGCGTCATGTGGAAGGTTCGTTTCATAAATTATATGAAAAGCTGCAGAAATATGATTCAATTTTTTTTAATTACTTACTGCTATACAGGATACTCTTCTTTATGCGTTCCTTTCCCTCTTTCAACAAACACCCCTCCCCTTCCAAATTACGTACTATGATCTTGCAGGAGCCAAGAAAGACAATCCACACAAAAGGAAAATGCTTAGGAGAAACCTGATCGCTATCAATGATTGATAGAAGCAGTCTTGCAAACTATTATTTGTCTATATTTTCCCCTCGGGAGAGGCTAGGCAGAAGAGCGAAAAAACAAGGTTGTTTTATCTTTGTGTGTGGGGGTGTGTGCGCACGAGGTACCGGTATATGGCCTTTTGTTTCTTTTCTTTTTTTTCACTTTTGTTGTCATAATTTAACACCTCTTTAAATTTTTCAAAATTGAAACAGGCTGAGATCACGGTATTTAAAATAATAATAATAATAATAATAATAATAATAATAATAATAATAATAATAATAATAATAATAATAATAATAATAATAATAATAATAATAGGTTCTGAAAAGGCAACATTGCGGTTGCCTATTCACTCAGCCCACAATCGTTCCATGGAACAAATGTCAGACTAGACACAGAGTACATAAATACTTTTATTATGATCTATAGGGTAAAACAGCATGCAACCACAAGACTGGAAATTTTCGTGTTCTGTTTGTGCTTTTTCAGTTCTTTCTGTAGCTGTGTTTTAGTTTTTATTTTCTTTAATTTATTTACAACCTTTGTTATGCTTGAGAATACCTACTTCTTCGATTATGATGGAGATTTAAACCCTTGTTTTCTTATTATGAAGGTTATTCATACCCTACATACTGGGTTGCATAATTAACAGGATAAACATTGGGCAACTATCCTAGATTCATAATTTCTTCATATCTCCATTTTGCTCATTTCCGCCATGTTGATTTTTTAAATTATGACTTCGTATAGTTGCATGAGAACCAGAGAAAGTAACTCCAAAAATGCGGTTTTCGTTTTCTTCATATTTGAACATAATTTTGAAAGTTCCACTTGGTGTAAATGGAACATAACGCCATCTGTTCTCCTTGTCGATAATCTGTTCTAATGTAGCTCAATTACCATCTTATTAAAAACACACCTTTCTAAGCAAATAATATTTTTGTCCTCTCGCCTGTAAGCCTACGAAAATGGAGTTACGTTTTTCTGGTTCTCATGCGACGATATATGCGAAGACATATTCCCTATCAAAACGAATCCAACGACCCCTTTGTTTAAATCGTTTAAGTAAGTTTCGACTGTATTACATAACTTAATATACATACAAACATCTGTGAAACTCACTTTCAGCGCTGCCGTAGTTGGGTAATTCAAACAAGATCAGAATTTCCCTTGTTGGGAATTTATGTAAATAGCAAGCCGCTACATTTGTGGTACCTCGAAATGTGGGATTGATTATTTCATTCTTCATTATATATTGAAGTGATGTGAAAAAAGAAAATAACAGAAAAAATTGAAGTAAACAAAAAATCCAAATACAGGAAAAGAAACAAGAATACACAACGCCTTGCCACTCACTCACTATAGCTAGATTGAAGAAACCTATCAGCAAGCCGGCTCCGGCATTACCGACTGCGTGTGCATCCACACATAAGAACGCATTGCCGCTGACATAACCGGAGCCGGAGCCGACACCGACAATGTAATCAAATGGTCGCTTGCACACGCTTTCTGACCCGGCAAAAAAGCCGGTGAATCTCCCGGGACCGGCAAATGCAGTCGGTCTAGCCGCCGACAACGTAATTACACTTCTATGACCAAACTGAATGATTTTATGTAAATTCTGATTGTATAAGATTTCAATATATCTTTTTTGAGCTCCAAATTTATACGGATATACGGAGCTCCAAATTTCTCACTGGATTGTACTTTACGTGAGAAAAATAATAAATAAACATGCATAGCTTTCCCATTGCGTGAGTTTTGCCAGACGTGGAATTTCTCTGTCGTGGCCGAGATGTTTTTCTACTCCTGGTTTTCTCCGAAAGTCATTAGGCCTAGTCTAAAGTTGAACTCCACTCCAAAAATATGCATAAAGTAATTTTTTTTTTCTATTTTGATAAAATTTTGGACGTCATTCTGAGGGATAAACTTTTGAGACTAGGGGCTTCAAAATATAAAATCCAGCCCTGTATATATCCTAAGAACAGGTAAAGAGTGTTCATTTTGTTGCTTTTCATTATTTATTTATTTATTTATTTGCCAAGGCGTATCTCTCAAATTCGTCTTAATTTGATTGATGATTGTGGGTATAATGGGGACGTCAGCAAATTGGCCATCTGTCGTTCTCATTATACTTCCAATCACAAATTAATCAATCACATACGAAAAATAAAACTCCTTGTATCAGCGTTTTCCAAAATCCCACACATAAAGGAAGATTTGTTTTTATATTAAAATTTTCCACTGTTATTTAGAAAATATGCAAAATAATTATTTGCTTAAGATGTGAAATTTGGCATTTGAATTATAAATTAAAAATATGGAAAATATGTTTCAATGTTTTTTTAAAATTTAACTCCTAAGTGGGAGGGAAGGAATCAATTTCTATAATATTAAAATTTCCCACCATTATTCATAAAATCCCTAATATAAGGATTTGCTTAAGTTTGCGAAGTGAAATTCAGTAATTTAATTAACTAAAAGTAAGGGAATACGTGATTCAGGATTTTCAAAACCTCCACTGTTAAGGGAAGAGAACAATTTGTATAATGAAAAATTTTATAGTATTTAAGTAGAAAATGCCGAATGTAAGAATTGGCTTGTTTGGAAGTTGGGGCCGCGGTGGCTCAGTGGTAGAGCGTTCACCTCTGGTGCTTGGGGTCCCGGGTTCGATCCCAGCCCCCGCCAAGTGAACTTTGTGGTGGACAAACGCCGTGTGCGTGGGTTTTCTCGGGGTTCTCCCGTTTCCTCCCACTTTCTTCATTCCACCATTTCATTCATTACTCATCATCACCGTCTCCTTTAGCCTAACCGGCATAACCGTGGGAAGTTTGCTATTTGGTATTTATTATCTCAATAAAACTAACGGAATAGGTGTTTCAGCGTTTTGAAAATTCCGCTCCGAATGGGGCAACGGGAAGTGAGGGCAATTTCTATAATATTCACACTATTTACTCAAAATGCCGAATTGACGATTCGCGTAAATTGAAAATCTGAAATTTGGTATATAAACTCTTAATTATACTATTATATAAAAGAGTAGAAGTGACTCACTCTCACCCAGGCCATACTACTATAGATAAAAACCAGTGACGACGCTAGAGGGGGAGGCAAGGGAGCGGCTGTCCCCCTGGTGACATCGACTGCCCCCCAGACTTGGTGTATTTTCACATAGGTGAAGTAGTATAAAACTATTATTTTCGCTATTCAAACAAACAACTACCCCCCAAATACCTCTGCCCCTCCACTGCCCCCTCCAAGAAATTATAGCTGGCGTCGTTACTGGTAGGAACTCGAAATTTGGGCAACTTACTCCTTTTGTCACGGAAGCAAAAGAAAGGATAGTGGGAAATACACATTCTAAGTGGGTGGTACAGGGGGTCAAAGTTTTTACCGATGAGAGTGTGTCTCACGAATCTCTCAAGCTAGAAAGATGAAACTCGGCATATCAACTCTCCATTAAAAATAACGGAAAACGTGTTTCAGCGTATTTGAATATCCTGCTTTCAAGGGGAAAAAACAGGGACATGTCTAAAATTTTCAAATTCCCATTTGTTTAATCAGAAAGTGCCGTATGTCAGGATTAGATTACGTTGAAGATCTTAAATTCGGTATACGGACCTAATATTAAAAATAACGAAACAGTATTTCTGCGTTTCCTAAAATTTCACGTGTAATGGGAGAAAGAGGGACACTTCTAAAATCTTGAAATTTATCTTTGTTTAATAAAAAAAATGCCTAATGTTAGGATCAAGTTGAAGATTGAAATTATGTATACAGACTTTAAATTGAAAATAAGGAAAAACGTATTTTAGCGTTCCGAATATTGTTTCTAAAAGGAGAAAGAGCGACATTTTTAAAATACTGAAATTTTCCTTAATTTATTAACAAAATACAGAATATGGGGGATTCGCTCAAGCAGGAGATGTAAAATTCTGATCATAAACTCTTCAATTAAAACAATGAGGCAAATATTTCAGTTTTCGAAAAGTTTGCTCCTAAGATGGAAATGGGGATCATTTCTATAATATCAAATTTTCCCTTTGCTTATTTACGAAGAGCCATATGTAAAATTAATTTAAGTTGGTGATCTGAATTTTGGTATAATGGACTGTTAATTAAGAATAAGAAAAGACGGGTTTCAGTCAAGAGCGTCATTTCAGGTTTTGCTTGGGGGGGTAAGACCCCCAAATGTAAGAGAATGTGACGTATTTCATTGATATATTACTACCATATTGATGAAATATATATAAATCTCAAAACCAAAGAGGGGCCAATTGCCACTTTCTAGAGGCCCAGTTGGCGTCCCTGGTTTCAGTATTGGCGAATATTCTGCTCCTAAAGGTAAAAAGGGACACTTCTACAATTTTATTTATTTAGGAAGTGCCGAATGTGAGGATTTGCTCAAGTTGGAGCTGTAAACTTCTGAATATAAACTCTCCAGTAATAATAATAATACTAATAATGTCCCATGTTTGAGCGCTTTCGAGAATTTTGCTCCTAAGAGGGAAATGACGGCCATTCCCATAATATCCAAATTTCCCTTTACTTAATTATGAAGTGGCGAATAATGATTTCCTTAGATTGGAGGTCTCAAAGTCAGTATATAGACTCTTAATTAAAAATAAGAAAAGCCGCATATAAACATTTACAAATATACCGCTTCTAAGAGGTGTGAGAGAGTAATTTCTATGATAGCGATATTTCCTGTTATCTATTCACACAGTGCCGAATGTGAGGATTTGCTAATGTTGAAGGTGTAAAATTCTAAATATAAACTCTTTTAATAAAAATGATAGGTCTCGCGTTTCAACGTTTTCGAGAATTTTGCTATTAAGACGGGAAACGAAGGTCATTCTCATAATATCCAAAATTTCCTTTTACTTATTTACGAAATGGCGAATGTAGAGATTTGCTAAATTTGGAGATCTGAAATTCGGTATATGTAAACAATTGCGTAACTTGGATATATGAAATTCAGTATATAAACTCCTATTACATAAAACTCATTCTCATTATCATCTCATTCTATAGGGTTCAATGTTATAACAGGAAATGGTTGATTTATACCACTTCCGGTTTTAGTAGGAAGGTTAGAGTCCAGGTAAAACGTATTCTTGGGTCACTTAATTGATACCAGAAAACCGTTTCTCGCTATATATTATCGTTTTTAGTAAATAGTGGTTAATACTAAAACCGGAAGTGTTTGGATGTTGCCACCTCCGGTTTGATTAGAAGTGTAAGAGAGAATGTAATATCTATTCTCAACGCTAAAGTGATTCGCAAAACAACTTCTCCCTATCTCTTACAGTTTTCACTCTATGTCGATGAAATTGAAACCGGAAATTGTAGTGAAAATTTACCACTTCCGATTTTACTAGTGCTAAGTATGAAAGTTAATGTTATCCTTGAAACGCTATATCGATTGTCGAAAACAACTTCTTGTTGTCTTACGCTTTTGCTCTAAGTTATTAACGTTAAAACTGGAAGTGGTTCATTTCTGCCACTTCTGGTTTTAGTAGAGTGTTAAGAATGAAAGCGAAAGTTGCCCTGAAATGTTTATTTGATTGCCGAAAATCGCTTTTCTTTATCTATCTCCGTTTTTTGCTCTAGAGTGATCAACGTTAAAACCCGAAATGGCTCACTTCTATCACTTCCGGTTTTACTGGATTATTAAGGATGAAGATGGATATTATTCTTGAAACGTTTAATCGATTGTCGAAAACAGCTTTTCGGTATTTATTACCGTTCTAGCGCCATAGTTATCAATGTTCAAATCGAAAATGATTCATTTGTCACTTCCGGTTTTATTAGAGTATTACGGATGAAAGTGAAAGTTGTCCTTGAAACGTTTAATAGATTGCCGGAAACCGCTATTCTTTGTATATTACTGTTTTTGCTCTGAAGTGTTCAACATTAAAACCGGAAATGGCTTATTTCTACCAATTTTATTTTACTAGAGTGTTCAGGAAGAAAGATGAAAATTGTTTTTGATATGTTTAATTGCCTGCCGAAAACTGCTTTTCGCTATTTATTACCGTTTTTACGCTATAGTTATCAACTTTAAAATCGGAAGTGGCTCATTTCTACCACTCCCGGTAAGAGAATCACCTTCGTTAACGACCTCTATCAAGATAGTTACTCTATTTATCTCAGGTGCGCTATTTGGACCTGTAGGAGGGCAATTGCCCCCTAAGGTTTTAGAAATATTTTATCTATATGATAGTAATATATCAATGTAAAACGTCCCAAAATCAAAGTCTGAAATGACGTTGCTGATTTATCTATTGCAAAAACTAAAGCAAGAAATTCGCACCCGCTTAAAAGTTATGACGAGAGATGAAAAATCCCAATTTGCATACTTATGTCTCAACTGTGGGTCAAGTTACATGTCCTCAAATTTGGAAATTTAGGCTAATTTCGACATGTTTCTCTGAAGATAAATGGTCATAGCTCTGGTTCTAAGATAGTTACAGTCATGGTGCTGATATCATTGGAAAGCTAATCAACAGAGTTTTACATTGATATGCAATATGACCCATTTCCAAGAAATTTCATGTTCAAGATAATTGCCCTTAACCTTTGACCTTGAATACCTCAAACCCCCCCCCCTTCAATTTCTTTGGAAAAAATATATTTTATAGTTCCAATATGGTATTAAAAACATGGTAACGATAGCACAATAGAGGCATCATGCCCCCAAAAATATTTGTTATCCTGCTCCACAAAAATACAAGATTCAACACTTTTTAATTCTTAAACACTAATTATTCTTACTAATCCAAACATTAATTTTCTTAAAGAATAATTAAGTAGTATTTCAATGCTACTACAAAGTACAGAAAGCATTGTTTTAATGAAAATAAAATAAAAAAGTGGCTACAACTCACTTCACAAGCCATCCAAATCTGATGGAGGGAGAATGAGATCCTTCCAGTTGGTGTCATTAGAATAAGTTTCATGATTATATGATTATGGCAATAAGAACGCCTACCTTGCCAGGAAAGACGAATCACTTAAGTCAGAGATGATACTCGACATATAAACTCATCTGCTTTAAAACTATGTACACTCATGTCCAAAATTATTGTCGCATATCTAGAACTGTCTTCTTGTAAGAATATAATTTGATAATGATTTTGCAGGCTACTTTTAACACTGATACTATGTGTATAATTGGGAAATGTATATTTGTTGTAAATACATAGAAAAAGAATTATAAATACGAAAATTATAATGAGTAAAATAAAATGTTGCTAAATGAACAAGAAAATTTTATTTTCGTTTTATTCTTCTTATTTACTGTTCTTTTGACATGAAATTTGCCACATACATGTCTTTGCCAATTATATACATACTAACATTATGAGAAATACCGGGCGAATTCGTTATCAAATTATATTCTTAGAACAACATATTTATAGACATGCGACAATAATTTTGGACATGAGTGTACATTATAGCATTGAAATCGAGTTGTTACACCATGACGGAAAACCAGCTGAACCTTTTGAAATTAAAGATAGTGCCTACCTTGTTTGAACTAGGTTTTTATCATGACACCTTAAATAAAGTGGGTTTCTAAATGGGGAAGAGAGAGTGTTCGAAATTTAATCTAAAAAGACAGTACCTCAGGACCCTCTCAAATTACGAAGATGGAGAACATGACCTCATTTGTTTGGACAAGACCTTTTTTTATAAATGCTAGTTTCTCGTGGGACAAGATTTTTTGGCGGTTTGGGGAGGAATGACCTGTGAGGGAGAACATGACCACTTGTAACTTTGAGAAATAGGAAAAAACAGGTCATTGAGTGTCATGCAAGGTACAAAATGACCATTTTGAAATACTTGTATCAAAGTTAGTATATAGGTAAACCAATCAGTAAGAATAAGTGGAAACATGTCCTAGGATTTTCGAAAATTCATTTTTCAAGAGGGTAAAGGAGGAAAATTTCTTAAGTTTTTATTTACGTCCAAATCAGTATTGTCTATCTCATCATCACGAGAAAGCGGCTGATTCATTTGAAATGGATATTTGAACATTTTACTTGACTTGAGCCTAGTGTTTGTTATGTTACATCCATAGAATGTGTGCCACAAATTACTACTTAACTACAGTATTACTGGCATCGCTAGGAGGGGGAACGAGCAACCCTTCGCATTCCCGCCTATTGTAGAGACGAAAAAAATAGCAGTACCGTCTGAAATTAATTTCGGAACAAGTTAGCACTTAGGTCGACCTGATTCTTTTCTCATGTTTCTTTCCTTACCTAGGTAAATTGCACTCTTAATGCGAAGAACATACACTGTAAGTTTACGCGCGTAAATTATGCTAATCTTGTTAGCATTGTAAAAACGGTAGTGTATGAAGTTTTCCGTACCCTTCGTGAGTATTTTCTTTACACAGAAAAAAGTTCCATCTAGTTTAACTTTCAGTGCATAAACGTAAAAACTTTATAAGATTCTCCATGGAGATGTGTTCGAATTTTCTTCCTACTATTACTGAAAATAATTATATTTTACTCAAGGGCGGAAAAAATAGAAAATTGCTATTTTCTCGAAAAAGGCTTCAATATTTTGTTTATAATTCATAAACCAATGTTTCATTAAGAACCAAATACTGAGGTACGGATAATTTCTCCGATAAAAATTTTGAAGTAGTAGTTTATTCTTGGGGTAAGATTTTTCCGGACGATTTTGTCAAACACGAATCAGCCGATTTGTTCATACTTCACAAATTAATGATTTATGAATAACCTTGCAAATATGGCATACCTCATTTGTTCTAAAAAAAAAAAAAAAAAAAAAAAAAAGGCCACAAGGGGTCGTTTATCCTTTGAAATTAATTTTTTGGGACAATTTTCTCAAAAGAGACTTAGCTTATTTTGTTTATTTTTCATAAATGAATGTATCATTAATAATCTTATAAACGATTGAACACATCCACAAGAGTGGTTTACTCTTTGACTGTTCCTTTTCGTCCGATCTTTCCTTAAAATATGCAAGCGATTTTTTTCTTATTTAATAATAAATATTTATTTAATAAACTTATAATGGAACGTAAATTTCTACTCATAGAAACATTTACAAAATTAGTATTGGAGTTGGATGGAATGATGTAACCCTTTGTGAACCTCTTGTGACGCAGAAGTACTATGAAATTAAGAAACATCAGGGCATAAATTTTGCATGTAAATTTACAAAACGAGGCTAATATATATATATATATATATATATTTTTTTTTTTTTGGAACGAGATGAAATACTTTTTTCCCGGATCGAGAAGAGACGAGACTTCTACAAAATTTGCGAGACTAGAAAAGAATGAAAGTCGGTCCTATGGAGCTATATGGAGTTTATGTCAACAGGTTCATATAAACTTTTCTTTCTTTTTTTATTTTTTTTTTATTTGAGAAAGCACCTTCCGAAGTTTGTCGGTCGGATTTTTTGAAACGATATATATATCATTTCTAAAAAATGTCTTGAATTTTTCACGAAATTCTTTGTATTTCATCCGTAAAGTATACGTTTAATATCATTTAAAAGTCACGTTTATTGTGAATACAATGGCGTACAAACCAGGGATCTATGGTAATCAAAATACAAGCAGCAGCTTTGCAAGTGAAAGTAGATTTTTTAAATAGCAGTTATTTTTAAAAGTGATAATAAATTAAAAGAAAGAAAATAATTTTTGAAATTTCTATTTCTGGGCAGTATTTGAGTATTTATTACTTTAAGATCTGAATAGTATCTGGTATGACATGTAAATTAAGTTTGATGCTTTGTGAAATACATATGTAATTCAGACCTCCGGGTATAAAAAATAATAACTGACATTTAAGACATTTTATAGGAAATCCAATTGAAATTTCAGAAAAATATATTAACAAAAGTATTCCAATGTACACATTTGTGGATATGTTTCAGGCTGAGGGGTATGATTCTGAATGGAAAGTACAAAAACATCGGTATTTAATATTTTTATTGCATATGATAATACAGGTTTTTCAAGAAGACGGACAGTGATTTTCTGCACATACCATTGCTTACATAAAAGTTACTTCTAATTGGTAGTACACGTTTGGAAAAAACGTAAGCCAGACATTCTTTATGCTAATTAAGAGCCTCCGACACGAATAACTCAAATTCGCACAAAATGTCATTTAACAGTATCTATACCTGGAATCGTCAATTTTTAATTTTTAATAAGCTGCTAATAAAATAAATAGTGAATAGTGTATTTAGCTTATGTTTAATTTTATTATACTGTTCGTGTAATTATAGTAATGAGGTCATCTGACTTACTTATTTTTACTAAATTTTAGGTAATAAGTTATATATGTTTTGTATATGCTAACTGCACTTTAATATTAATTTGTTTTTCTATTTATAGGACAAACATTCGAAGCCAAAGAAGAAATGTCATATTTGCTACAAAGAAGTTACACAACTACCAAGACATTTACGGCTTTGTCACAAGTGGAGTCCTGAGAAATCAAAAAACATTAGATATGAAGTAAAAAAAATATCGTCCGATAAGGTAAAGAGACGATGGAAACAATGTATGCTTGAAGGATGTTCCGCCAGAGTTTTCCGAATGGATCAACATTTAATAAATAAACACAAATATATTAAACAAAGTGAGGAGTATTATGAGGTATTGAGAAAAATGAAAACAGCAAATAGGGTACCAAATACATTGTCTCAAGAGGAGGACTGCAGTGAACCACTATGCTCAAAATGCAACTTGAATGATTTTTCTTTAGATTATGTATGGCATGATTTTGACAAGTGGATGAACTCTATAGATGGTGGAACAGTTTGCAAAAAGAAAAATAGACAGCAACACATCTCCCAAGTAAAAAACATTATGAAGAGGAGCAATATTTCTTCAGTAGAAGAAGTTGTGAAAGAAGGTATAAAACAATTCAGAACCTTTTTTACTCAGCAAATGGAACAGAAGGAACCAAGCACGGTTCTATTCTACATGGGATCATTAAAAACATTTCTTAAATATATGTTACAAACCAAAAAGTTGGAGACTGCTCAATTTGACGAGCTAACAACCTTTCTTCAGGGGTGGATGAAATCCCTGCAATCTCTAAAATCCAAAAAGAAGTTTGAGTTGGTTGTGAAGGATCGTGATAACGCAATTACACCCGATGAAGTGAGGAAGTTCAATGAAAGTAATGCAGCGAAAACTGCTGAAAGTTTGTTGCGAAGAATAAGGGATGGGGGACAAAATTTATCCATGACAGAACACGCAGCAGTAAGAGATTTCTTGTTAATCACACTAATGCTTAACACAGCTCAAAGACCAGGTGCATTAGTCAACATGACTACTAGTGAGTTTTCGAAAGGTTGTTTCGTATCTGTAACACAGAACGAGGAAGAAACTGCTTGTACAACAAATGAAAGAATGTTTGTTGTGCAAGTTTTCCAACATAAGACTGTGTCATCGAAAGGACCAGCTCAAATTTGTATGAAGGAAAAAACACGGACATTCCTTCAAATATATATTGAAAAGATAAGACCAACGTTTGAACCTGACCATGACTATGTGTTTGTGACTGATTCTGGAAACCAATTACAAGTGAGTCAGTTCACTCATTCTATCCAGAAAGTTTGGAAAGCTGCAGGATGTACCAGCCTAATAAGTTCCAGGTTATTTAGGAAAACCGCCGTAAGTTTAGTTCATTCCAGAGCACCAAATCTGAGAGGAATGTTGGCTGGATTGATGACACATTCCCTAAGTACGGCTGAAAATACATACCGATTATCGTCCCAACCCAGTGAATGTGCAACAACATCAGCAGCACTAAGTGATTTAATAGAATCAGCAGCAACAGACACTCAACAGTCCAATGTTAAAATTGGAAATTCTTATGTTGCACATGAAGAAGTACCTCAAAGGAAAGGTAGATGCTTCTTTGACACCGAAGACAGAGAAACTCTATCGGTAGTATTTGCTAATGAAATTGAACAAGGCAAAATTCCAAAAATGCACAGATTAAAATATATTATTAAAGATAACACGGAAATGCTTAACTTACGACAAAAGTATCAAATGCTGAACGACTCTAAATTTACAAGGAAAGTCTGGGAGAGTTTGACTGGACTAGCTAACAAGAAAAGAAGGCAGAAATTGATTGCAAAATAGATAAATCTCCCATTTACATAGTTTGAAAATTAAGACCTCACTGATGTCAGAGTTGAAAATCGAATAATTGAACATAAAACGTTTGGTAATTGTAGACTAAGCAGGAACTACGAATAATTCAGATACTAGTTTTCTACAATAATATGTATTCAAGTTCATTTTTTGTTTGTATCATAAGAATTGATTACTGAATGTAATTGTTGGTTTCTAACATGAAAATATAATGCATGGGCCGATACGGGTTTATAAATTAAGGCTGTTGACTATCTGCACTATCTGGGTTTATCAGAATGTTAATAACTTGCTGAAAATTACATATTTGTAATTTCTTTTTCAAGAAGTTACATTTTACTGATTTCTTGTTCAAGTATAAAATCAAGTATTGAGGTTTTCCTTAATTTCAAGGAAAAAAAAAATAAAAAATTCGCCATGGTGTAAATCAAAGGCCTGAAAACCAAGATAGCCCAAGCCTTAACAGCCTTAATTTTAAAAGCACACTAGAATTTAGATAATTATTTTTCCGACATAAGCTTTTAATCGTATAGAGTAGTTTATATCCAATAAATTGTAATATTAATGATTATTGTTTGTTACTTAATATTAAGAATAATAACTAATTCCTTCAAATTTATTTGTAATATTAATTTGAATTGAAATGTTACCTTGTAATTTTTATTTGGTATTCATATTTGTAGCGCATGTTAAAATTACATAAATAGTAAACTGCAATATTAATGTTTTACCTATTAGAAAAACATTCTCTTTATCTATTTTTTATAGTTTGAAGTATTTGTTAGTACTATTTTATATAGGAACTATTATTTATATGCAGGAAAATGTAAAATTAATTACCCGTTGTTGTCCATTCTATTTTGTAATGCAAATTAAGGCATTCTTGAAAGCCCGATCATAATGACGTCACATCTATGACACATTGTTCGGAATTAGCGTATTACTAGTTGGCACTACATTAAATTATCATGAAACTGCAACAGAGTAAATGATTTTGTTCAAGTATTGTCTTTTTTTTTTTTTTTTTTTTTTTTTTTTGTATTTCAGTTTCTAAGTCTTGCACCTATAACATAATATTGTTGGTCAATACTTTATAAACTTATTCACTTATTTTTATGAGTTAGGTTATGTTGCACTTATTTACTTTCTTTAAGTTACTATTTTGTCACTCACGTTAAGATTATAATATCAAATTTATAATATGCATTTACTATGTTTGAGTTTGATAGTTTATTTTACGGGGATTGTAATAAATAAATAAATAAACAAATTTTCCTTGCTGTTTTCAATTTGATTTTCATTTTGATACAAATATAAATCCTTTTGAATAAGGAATCAAGATTGCAAGTTATTCAAATCCAATCTTTTAACCCCAGAAATAAAGGAAAGGGAAGGGGTTTCTCAAACCCAAAGGTAGTTTCTGTTAAAAAAAAAAAAAAAAACTATAACAAAATGTTATGAATAACTTGCAATTTTTCAGGTATTTGTTTGTTTTTCTTACTTAGATAATTTGCCATAATTAACAAAAAAATAATTCATAAGTAACTTAGATAATGAGCTCATACGTTACTTGGAACCATTTCATTTGAAGACCATAAGAAATCTAATTTGAAATGAAATGAAATCTTTGAGTTTTACGTCCCACGCTTATGCCGGTTAGGCTAAAGGAGACGGTGATTATGAGAAATGAATGAAATGGTGGAATGAAGAAAGTGGGAGGAAACGGGAGAACCCCGAGAAAACCCACGCACACGGTGTTTGTCCACCACAAAGTTCACTTGGTGGGGTCTGGGATCGAACCCGGGACCCCAAGCACCAGAGGTGAACGCTCTACCACTGAGCCACCGCGGCCCTACAGAAATCTAATTTGAATAACAGACTATTATCTGGCCAGATTGCCAAATGTAATTTTATGTCCCATGCCTCCGAATTAGCTATGTATGTAATTGGACATTCAGAATATATTTTATGTGAAGTGTGAAAATTGTGTTTATTTTCATACACTTTCATATACATAGTAATTAACAAATACTGTATTTCCCTGTAGAGCACACTAAATAAATCTTATGTGTTTTATGTACGGAAGACCAAGTAAGATTATGGGTTAATTTTTCTTTAGTTACATTAAATATTAGCCAGTGGGTTCGACGAGCCTCACCCCCCCTGTAGTTCTAAATTAATTTGGTATTCTACGGTTAAATTTTGATGCAGCTATAAAACAAAAGTAATTTGTAATGAACTGAAATATGGATGCAGAAAAGAGTAGCTACTCCTATATTTTACGTAAAGATGCTTTCTTTACTACCTTCAAATTTTGTAAGGTGTTCTCACTGGAAATAAAACACGGGAACTTGTTCTCCTAAGGCCCGCGTGCTACCCGTTAGACCAGCGGGGATGACTAAGTTACTACAGCTTGTCAATAATGCTACACACACACATAATGATTATAGTTTAATTAAGAAACATTCTACCTAGATGTATCTTCAGTTATGTATCATTCTATATTCCAGAATACGTCGAGTTTCAGGTATTACAAGTTAACACCAGTAGGTGATCTGGTACCACGTATTTCATTACTTGGAAAAATATCATACTATCCGGCTAATGGATACAGAGTAACAGAAAATAAATATATCACCATGATTCAAAATTATATTAAAATTAAATAATTAAAAATAATATTTGGCAGGAACCGATCAGGTTAAAGTACAATACCATTTGGAGAAACTAGCCATTCCCCCAAATTTCCTTCAAGCCCCCCTTCCCCTAAATTTCACACCTAAAATACGTTGTATTTAGAAAAAAAAACGAAAGAAAGTGTACCGAGATTTCATTACTCATGAATTTGCATTCAAATGCAACAGAAGAGTGGAGAACGTAGGCTACCTTAAAATTCAGTATCTTCAGTCACTGAGTAAATGATCTTTGATTAATCTTCTGTTACTATATAAATATCTTCCTTAAAATGTAAACTAGTTCAAGCGGCAAATTTTAGATAAATTGACTTGAATAATTTTGTATGGTATTTACCGTATTGTATTATTACTTCGGCCAGAAGTACAAAATAAAAGTTGTTTAGAAAAAAGTTTCTTTAAAAGTAGTTGCTTTGAGAAACAATAATTTCTTCATTTTCTTTTTTTAAGGGGAAAAATGGTGTATTTGTAACTTAACGAGTGTGTGAAATATGAGAACGTGCATTTACGAACAATGAAAATAAACATGGCTATGATGATAAAAATGTACAAGAGTACAACAATAACTATATTCTTTTGCAATCCAAAGCACGCGAATTTTACAGAGTTCTTGATTGAAGATAAATCTAAAATACTAAATGGAATTTTGGAGTTGTTGGATAGTCTTCCCCCTCGAAGGGTCTTCATCCCTCCAAACAAAAGCTCCCAGTGACGCTACTGGGACAGAATGAAGAGGACACTGATTTTAGGGCGATTAAAAATAAGTAATGCAAGAGTACATACCATATTTTACTTACAATACAACGTATTCCACTAGTTGTGGGACAAATGCTCATGTTTTAACTACGTAGGAAATATTTACGAGAGAGAATTAATTATTTACGGTCTTTGTGATAATATTTGTGAATAATGAAAATATATTTTAGTTTTTCTTCGGTGCGATCTCAAAAGGGCATCTGAAAATATTATGTTTTATGCGGTAATGAATTTTCTTGAAAAGAAACTCGTTGTACAAACATCATGAATTCCTAATATTCAGTCACGTGCGCAGGAATTTATTTCGGAAGGGGTCCAAAGCTTTTGAGGGTCCAAACTAAATATACGAATATGTTATTTTAACATTTGTAAAATTTATCCAAAAATTAGACTAAAGATTAATTAAAACTTGAGATTTATTGAAGGGGGAAGGTTCGTGATTTTGATTTTTTGTTACGTCACGCACTATACTTAATGATGCGCACGAGACGAGACAGAATTTTCGTTACAAGATTCAAGACGAGACAAATCTATTTCAATAGAAAATAGATACGGTTTTCAAGACGAGACAGAGCTTTCGAAACATTTTTTTCGAGACTAGACAGTCTCAAATCTTGTCTCGTGCACATCACTAACTATACTTAAGCATTACTATAATATGTTGTGAGTGACTCCATTTTTGCAGAGTTGCACTTGTGTTTTTCATTAATATTCAACGCTGTAAGCATTAATATTGAACATTGTAACATGAATTGATAAACTATCCAAACCCCTTAATCACATATTCTTCTAGATAGCCCATAGTCCAGCGTTTCCCAACCGGTGTGCCGCGGCACATTGGTGTGCCGTGAATAGGCCGCTGGTGTGCCGCGAGTAATCGAAACAAAATTATTAATTTTATAGTAATCAAATTGCAAAACGTAGGGAAAAATGTATATTTGTATTTCACATTACTATGAACCTCTACTATGAATCTACAATTTTAAGTTTCATACCAGGTTACTGTTCTGTATATTTCTAATGAAAAAAAAGTTATCATTGTTATGACCATTATTGCGTCTTTATTATTGCAGACTATTTCGTAACTTGAAAATTTAAAATATCATTCAATCCTTTCGACAAATTACCTATATTTGTGTTTTAAAAGTAAAAGCGATTTGTTTATTCATTCGTTATTTAGTGATCTTCCTTCTTAATAAAAGGTTGGATACATTTTTTACAAAGAAAGCGTATTTTAAAAACTTTAGTCCAATATTTCATTGCAATTGTTTTCTATTCTTAAATTAGGATGAAAAATAAACATAGTGATTTACCACGAAAAAAAAAAAAACAGTGATAGGGCTTTCTTCTCTGTAAGAATGAGATCAATAATCACAGAAAAATACCAATGTGTTTTATATTTACAAGTAATAATATCTGTAAGTGTGCCGCGAAAATCCAAGTAACACCCGTAGTGTGCCGCCAGTTGAAAAAGGTTGGGAAACGCTGCCATAGTCTTAGTACTTGTTTATACGTTTAGACACCGTTACTATAATCGCGAACCTGATTTCTTTTCAGATGTTTAGATCGTTTTATACATTTTCTCTCAATGGGGCAGAAACATGGACTTAAGCAAAATGACCGAAAAAAGATTGGAGGCTTTTGAAATGTGGGTGTGGAGAAGAATAGGGAGGATTAGAATGTTCAGCCTCCATTTGTTAATGTTCGTGACTGTACATTTGAATTCACATAATATGAAGTATGTGTATTTTCTTTAGGACTTTTGATAATCGTCGGTGCTTTGGATTCAATTCGGGATAAGATATGGAGTAGAAAGAACTACTTTCATTTCCAACATGAAAGTTTCCGGTTGTCGCAGTGGCTCAGTAGTAGACCGCTCATTTCTGAAGTGTAGGGTTCCTGTTTTGATCCTAGCTTTCGTTAAGTGGTCATTTAGGTAGATAAACATCCTATCCGTGTGACTTCTCAGGGTTATCCCGAACCTGATTCATCTCACGTTCTTCAGTCTAAGATGTCGTTCATTATCACCATCACCGACTCCCATAAAGTCAGAGCAGAATCGGTGACATCGAACTATAATAATAATAATCTCTATCAAACTTATAATGCTGTGCAGTGCAGAGTTGAGCTATTTTTTAAATTTTCTTTTTTTTTAATTAATTTTACAATTACATCGCTTGGCCTAATAATAATAACTTCCATAATTATTTACATTCCAAGAAAACACACTACTCACTTCATGAAAAGAAATTTGGAAGTTACTCTGAAACATATTATTTAATTTGAAAAGAAGAAGTAACCCTTACCATTGAGTGATCTCATCCATTAGCAATAGGTCTGGAAAACCTGACAGAAACTGTACGCATTATTTTATGATTATATATATATTTTTATTTTAAGTTGTGGTCAAGTTTTTCATAAATTCACCCTTCATCTTCTGAATAATTTCAACTCCAGGCAATTAAAGAAGTCTGTTATTTCAAACCAAACAATATTTTGTATGATAAAATTTGGAGAAACTTGTGAAAATCCTCTTTAAATGTTTTTTTTAATCGACGGGAGAATGATAGAAAATTCACTCCTTGATTGTTGACTTATGTAAAGTCGAAGCAAAAAAAAAAAAAAAAAAAAAAAAAAAAAATCCCGGCGAAATTTCTGGGACATATTTCGTGACATTGAGAACATTCAGCAAGCTGGATTTAATCAGGAGATTCATTTTTCAATATCTATTATGAATCTAGAGAGACAGTCGGAAAGCTGCCCCAAAACATATTTCTGGAAATGATATTAGCATATGTCATATGATATTGAAAACAACTGGATGCATAGAGGATACTAATTTTAATTTAGTCCTTTTGTAATACCTTTCCCCCCCCAAAGATATAGTCGAACCCCCATAAACATATTTCTGACTACGCCACTGACAACCTAGTTATGTTACAATATGTTACTAAAAATGCTCTTTAAACATTTTGGGTTATATGAAGTATGTCTTTTGATAGCTTTTTTCGCGCCCTAAGTTATCCAAACTAGAAGCTCAGAAGTGAATTCTCAGCAAACTTCTTAACAAAGTAGGTTGGTAAGCCTGAATGGGAGAGTATGACCTCATTTGTAGGGAAATGACCTTTTTGTTAGGAATGGTGTTTTTTCGTGGGTCAAGATGACCTTTTTTTGGGAGAGAATGACCTTTGTGGGAGTACATGACCAGTTACAACTTTAAACAAATAGAACAAACAGGTCATTGAATGCCATACATGGCATAAAATGACCGTATTGAAATACATATATATATATATATATATATATATATATATATATATATATATATATATATATAACAGTATACAAAGTTATTTTTATTAAGAAATCTAAGTTTTTACATATCTTTTTCCTAAGTTATCACTACATACTTAACTCGTAACTACTATCGTGGGGGATCAAATTTGACCTCCGCAAACACATTTCTAGCTGTGGACAATATATATATATATATATATATATATATATATATATATATATATATATATATATATATATATATATATATATTGTTTCACTGAGGAGGCTTCAGTCGTCTATTCTCAGTTGACCTTGCTAGGGGGCCGGGGTGGCTCAGTGATAGAGTATTCACCTCTGGTGCATGGGGTCCTGGGTTTGATCCCAGCCCGCGCAAAGTGAACCTTGTGCTGGATAAACACTGTGTGCGTGGGTTTTCTCGGGGTTCTCCAGTTTCGTCCCACTTTCTTCATTCCACCATTTCATTCATTTCTCATTATCGTCGCCTCCTTTACCCTAGCCGGCATAATCGTGGGTCGTAAAACTTAACGGTTGCATTTTTTCAGTTGATCTTGAGATTTCGTAGCGACTTGTTGTTCGTGTCCATGCACTTTGTTGTTTCGATATTTTCGGACCTCTGGGGTCGAAATTTTCCCCAGGATATAGAGATGCAAGGGCTCGGAAAAAAACGGCTTTTTTGAAAAAAAAATCGTTTTTTTCTGCTTTGCTTTTTTGCTTGGGAAATTTTGGGCTTTTTTCAAAATTCTGCTTTAAATCGATAAAGCAGACTTTGTTTCGCTTCTCTATAACACAGAAAGTCATTTAATTAGTGGTTGATGCCGATAAGAATATAAAACCTCGAAAGTAAACCATGAATTTCGAAAAGATATTTTAAACAATTTTACTTCAACATTTTTACATTATGAATTCCAAAGGATTAACCAATGTATATAATAAACACATTTTAACCTCCTATATACAAAAGTAAGCAGAGTTGGCAAGAACCATCGTTGTTTCTGAAAATGCCAAAAACCCGTTTTGGGGGGGGCAGTTCAAACTAGGATTTTTTGGGGTTTAAACCAGGTTTTTTTGATTTAGATATTTTGCTTTATGTATTTGTATTACATATTCACAGAAATAAGTTTGTTTCGCCTTGGTGTTATTATTCAACAACGGGGTCCCATAAGCTTAAAGAAGTCCTGTCAGTAAATTTCTTAAATTGAGAAACTCCCGCCCTAGCCATCGGGAAAATCCCGTCATTCTTTTAAATGTAAAACAATAACGGGAAAATCCTGTAAAATTTAATTTGCATGTAAAATTTAAAGGTCAACGTATTATAATCAGTACGCTAAAACTGAGTGACACACAATCATAGTCAACGTCTTGCGAATAAAATCAGAAAAATAAACACACTGCTGAACAAGACTGCACTTATTTAATATAAAAACACATTTACACGTGACGTTTCGATCTTCTATCCAAGATCCTCATCAGACGTACACTCACGTCTGATGAGGATCTTGGATAGAAGATGGAAACGTCACGTGTAAATGTGTTTTTATAATAAATAAGTGCAGTCTTGTTCAGCAGTGTGTTTATTTTTCTAAAACTGAGGTATTAAATTACAAATTTAGTATGTAGGTATCATTGAAAGTCCAATCCAAGCTAATGTTGGAAGCTAAGTAGGCAATCGATAAATTTTACCAATTTTAATCAATATATTTAAGCAACCTTCGCTTCTTTATAAAACAACAGGCATGCAGAAATATATAATTTGGTTTCGTTTTGTATGTTTAGGTTTAACATCCTTACGTAATACCGAGGTTATCAAGGGGAAGACTTTCGCTTAAAGTGACATCCGAAAGAGTACTTGATTTACACATGAAAGAAGGATTGTGGTTCGACCGACAATTGAACATGGGACACCTTGGTTAAAAGGTGAAAAGGAAATAAGACTAATACAGATGGTTTGACATGTGAAACGTCACTATTAAGTTCACACGATTCGCATTTTTGTTCTTTTAATTTTTTTAGTTTAACCCACAAACGCCCCTTGTGCCACCAGTGACCCACTTTATGTTTCACTACGTTACATGGGCTATATCATTCATTTAGGCAAAAAAAAAAAACCGTTGTTCCACTTCAGGCACACTACCCGTTCTCTTGTAAGAGTTTCGTTCACTTCTCTTCTCAGGTTTTCGATGTAACACGGTATTGTTCAGGCAGTTGCTAGTGTATGCAAATTTTTGTTACCTAACTGGTCTTGGGGGGCCGCGGTGGCTCAGTGGTAGAGCGTTCACCTCTGGTGCTAGGGGTCTCGGGTTCAATCCCTGCTCCCGCCAAGTGAACTTTGTGGTGGACAAACACCGTGTGCGTGGGTTTTCTCGGGGTTCTCCCGTTTCCTCCCACTTTCTTCATTCCACCATTTCATTCATTACTCATCATCACCGTCTTCTTTAGCCTAGCCGGCATAACCGTGGGACGTAAAACTCAAAAATTTCATTTCTAACTGGTCTTGGGCGTTTGTGGGTTAAACCAGTTATTTTTAAAAAAACAGCTGGTGTAAACGAGCCAACCCTAAGAATAAAAACTTCTTTCAAAATATACACAAATAACTAGCAAAATTGTGTGTAGTATTTTTACTTCAAAATATTCCATACCCTCTTTTTGAAAAAAAATAAAATTAAAATAAAACATATGAGAAATACTTAGATTTGTATGATACAATTAAAGGCTGCACATGGTTCTGTATATTCTTGAAATTCTACAGTCAAGTTTTTTATAACCACCATCAAGGGTGCCCATCAGGGGGGTTAAGGGGGCACTTGCTCCCCCTAGAGGAAAATGTACTTCAGAATATTGAAAATCCAATAGGATTTTTACATTAGTTACAGCAAAATTTGAAACTATTTTTGAAACGTCGCTTATACTTCCCCTCCTTGGAAACCACAACATGGGCGCCCTTGACCACCATCACGGTTTACCCAGTCCTCAAGTTTTCTGAATTTTTAACAAGAGGGATTCAACATATCATTACGGAACAAAAAAAAAAAAAAAAAAAAAAAAAAAAAGACTACGGAATATATTTAAGTTAAGCTAAATACAACTGCACAACAAACGTGACTGAGTGGTTGGCTTTTGCGCTTCTATCGGAAAGTCCGGGATTCAACCCAGCATTCGACCATTCTGACAAAGCCTTCCTTCATTCCATCTGAGAATGTAGAAATAGTGCGTGTACTGGCCGACTAGGAGTGTAGGAGTTGGCCGACTTCCTTTCTTATTGTTTTTAAATCGTTATTATTACTAATTACCAGCAGTGACGGTTTTGCGAAGGTTAGAGGATCGGTCTTTCGGACTGAAGCCTGTTCTCCAAAGTTGTGGAATGTCTAAAACGAACGAAATATCTATTAGTTATGCCTTTACTCATAAACTTTAAGCTCCCGTCAAATAAAAATTACGAATGTTTAGAAAAACTAAACATTAGTAGTAAGAAAACCCCTCCCAAAACACTTTTTTAAATTCGCCACTGATTCTCAGTATAAAATGATCTTCAAGGTTGTATCCGGAAGATTATTGCTAAACATATAAACGAAACGAAATATTAGTTATGCCTGTACTCATAAACTTCAAGCACCTCCCAAATAAAATTAGGACTTTTTAGAAAATGAAACAATCAGAGAAACCCCTCCCAAAGTACTTTTCTAAATCCGCTATTGATTATTTGTATAAATTGGTATTCAAGGTTGTATCTGGAAAATTATTGCTAAATCATTGCACAACTACAGTATAACAGAAATGTGCAAATACGGTTTGACGGACATATTGAAAAACGTATGCTTTGACGGATATATAGAAAAACGTAAGTTTAACTTTCGTGCTAGAAGATGGAGTACTAAGCTCTTAGAAATGAAACACGGATGACAAACTAAAATGATCTAGAGAAGGAAAAAAATGTCGATAACTCAAAAGTTAAAATAAAGTTAAATAACCTGTAAAATTGCCCTCAAATACTACATTCTTCATGTTAGCTTTAATTCGTAAAATGTGCTCCATCCATCTTGATGGTGAATTACAGAGCTAAATATGGCATTCAGGTCGTGGAAATCTTATCTAACTATAGAATATACTATAAGAAAGCTATTTGGATAGAAAAATCATGAAAATGAAAAAAGCCAAAATTTCCAAAATTCTCGTTTTTTTTTCCAAAAAAGCCGTCTTTTTATGTGAAAAAAACCATCGATTCAAAAAAGCCGGCTTTTTTGCATCTCTACCAGGATAGTACTTGCGCTATACGTTTCCTGCATTACATTTTTTCTGTGGTTTTCTTGGGGAGTGTTACGGAGATGTGTGCAGAACTCGGAACTGGCAGATTTTGCAGAAGGTGGTTTCTTGCAATTTTCTATAGAATACTGGACGTTGCATGCTTAAATAGCCTTGTTTTTTTTTTACCATCTTTCCAACGAAGCAAGAAGACTTCAGAGACGAGACTTCATGAGGAGTATTACGATGACTCTCGCTCAAGATCACCTAAAAGTAAGGGGCGAATGCGGGACACTTTCTCGTAGGCTTCGGCAGTCATTGTTACGACTAACTGATAAGAACATCAATGAAGACTGTCCGCAAACAGATTCTCCAGCTAAAAGGAGGAGATGTGCTATTTGTCCTCGAATTGATGACATAAAACGTTCTTGGATTTGTTCTATGTGCAACCGAAATGTGCATAAGGGTCAATCAAGAAAAATCACTATATGTACTGACTGTCAGTAGAAGAACTAAAGTGTCTATATTTGCTCTGTGTCTAATGGATATGTGATTAAGACACATTTAGGGGTCGTCCACATATTACGTAACGCGGCAAGGAGGGAAGGGGGTTCGGCCTTGCGTTATGAAGAGTGATAAGGGGGAGGAGGGGCTTTAGGTCTTCGCTACGTAACAGTTTTTTCTGCTGTATATTTTTATTCTCAGATTTATATGCAATCTTTTAAACAAATAATTTTATTGTTTTTTTCTTTTTTATAAATTAGCTAGAATACCCGTTTTTCATACGGGGAGAATACGTTTCATTTTGGATATATAGGGCACCAAAACTGTCACCATCAACTTACGGACTCCAAAAACTATGGATTCGACACAAATATCGGTCATATTCGATCACTTTTATATATCTCCCCTTCCCCAAGTTGCATGGCCAAATTTTAATTTAAACGGCATCGAAAGTGTTACTGTTCATCTCAGCGACCCCTAACACCATGGTCTCGACTCTAATATCAGTCATTTTCGAACATTTTGTATATGTCATCCTCCACTTTACCCAAGTTGCGGGGTGAATTTGGATTTAAACTGCATCGAAAGAGTCACTGTTTATCTCAGCGACCCCGAAATCTATGCATTTGACACTAACATCGTTCATTTTCAATAATTTTTTATATATTGCCCCTCCCCCAAGTTGCACCTTCAATGTAAAATGATAAAAAACATCCCAGATCAGAACTTCATCTATGTTGAAAATTTGAACGAGATCGGTCGGATGGTTAAGAGTTATTAAGTTGCAAACATAGTCACTTTCATTTATATATATATACACGAAGGTTGGAACTTAAATAGTGGCAACACTGCTGTGGAGACACTATGCAATGAAATGTACTAGTGGCGCTGATAGCGCACGTTGTTGACATATCTACCTAACCTCCGAGCAAATAGACTCGCCCGTCCCACGTCACTGGCAGGCGCACAAGCGAGGGAAGCACAAATCACTTGTGAGCAAGCGGTCTAACGTAAAGGTGTCAAATTCGCTAGTGGACAGTGGACAGTGATCCACGCCTGACGATTAGCGAGCTCGCCCACGAAACCGGATTAGTGCGTAAGACTGTGCTTCGCATTCTGAAGGAAGCCTGGGCATGCGCAAAACTGCATCACAATGGGTTCCGCATGAGTTGATGGAAATGCAAAAATGGATGCGTTACGACGCTGCTCAGACGCACTTGGAGCGGTATGAGCGCGAAGGCGAGGCTTTTTTACGCCGTATCGTAACACTAGATGAGACATGGGCCAGATCTTACGAGCCAACACTGAAACGCCAATCCAACGAATGGCGTCATTATGGGTCGCCGCGAAAGTCGAAAGTGCGTCAGAGCCCCAGTATGGTGAAAGTTATGGTGTGTTATCCTAACGCATTACGTTCCTCCAGGGCTGACCGTCAATGCCCTAATCCGGTTTCGTGGGCGAGCTCACGAATCGTCAGGCGTCGATCACTGTCCACTAACGCGGTAACAGCTTGCACTTCTTCTTCAGAGACGCTAGGACGACCTGCCCGATGCATGTCCGCCACAGTTTGGCGACCTTCGTTAAAGGTTTTTACCCACCGTGCCACTGTTCTGTATGGCAATGCCGATTCCCCACACGCCTCTTGAAGCCCTTGATGACACTGTCGTGCTGTACGACCTCTGACACATTCAATCTTGATCCAACTCCGTTGTTCCTGTTTCGAAAACATAGTGACACCTGACACCTTTACGTTAGACCGCTCGCTCACAAGTGATTTGTGCTTCCCTCGCTTGTGAGCCTGCCGGTGACGTGGGATGGGCGAGTCTACTTGCTCCGAGGTTAGGTAGGTATGTTAACAACGTGCGCTATCAGGGCCACTAGTACATTTCATTGCATAGTGTCTCCACAGCAGTGTTGCCACTATTTAAGTTCCAACCCTCGTGTATATATATATATATATATATATATATATATATATATATATATATATATATATATATCGATATAGATAAATAAATATTCCTATTGTTTTGGAAAATAGCGAACTATAGCCTATATAAATTGAATCATACAGAAAAGATTCGAAGACGCACTAGACACCAGCGTAAATGGTGGCGAATCCTGCATGTATTACAATACAATAAAACTCCGTTTTGTGGCTATCACAGCATTGGATTTAGGGAACACGCTTTTCCGGAGTTAGTTGTTAGTGATCGTAACCACCGCCTGAAAATGCCCTCATGTTCCCACTAGTATTGCTATTTCTGAGAATGTTATCTGAAACCTTTGATTTGAATCATTACTCACTCTATTCTTCTAAGGGGTTTTGCATGGGAAACAGAAGAAATTCTTTTTCGTGAAATTATATTTTCCGCGATGGAACGATCCAGGATTTGTAGATCAAAATAAGATATTAAAAAACCTAATTCGTCGGATATTATCTCGTACTAAATTTTTGATTTTTGGATTTCAATATTTCTGAAGAAATTGAGTTTATTCGCATTCTCGCACTGATTTAGGACAAGAAGAATATGAAAAGAGGTAAACTGAAGTCCGAAGTCCAAAAAAGATGCTCGAGAGCTTCTTCACAAACGAGATGTCCCTGCTTCTTCACATGTGCAGCTACTTTGAATCTGTGGTCGATGAGGAAGGCAACTTTGCATCGTCGAAACTGGCGAATTTCAAATGCATGAAGCATCCTGGATCCCTGAAAAAGAGATCGATGTTAGTTCTTCAGGTCCTGTTCCACCTTCATCTTCCTTGTCAGTACGAGGGTCACTACGAAAGTTTTCAGATGTGAAATAACTTACTTAAAATCAATTTAACACTTACATTTTCTCAAAGTATTCACCATTACACTGTACACACTTTTGCATCCTCGAAAGCCACTTTTGGAAGCAGTGTTGCCAGCCTTTTTCTTCAAGTGTTGAAAGTTCGTTCTCGTAAGCCACTACAGCTTCTTCAGGGCTGCAAAATCTCTTCCCACGCATGCGATCTTTGATCCCGGGGAACAGAAAAAAAATCACACGGGGCCTGGTCAGAGCTATACGGCGAATGAGACATAAGTTTGACCTCCCTAGATTCTAAAAACTGAATTGTGATATTGACCATGTGTGCGGACGCGTTGTCATGATGAAGCAGGATCTCACGCAATCCAGTTCTTGGACGCCGTTCCCGAAGGTTCTGGAACACTTTTGTTAGGCAAACAGTAGTGTACCATTAAGCAGTAAGAGTCCTTTGTTCTTCAAGTGGAACAGTAGCAACATGGCCAGATTTGGAGAAGAAAGTTGCGACCATATTCTTCCCCACACTTCGCGGTCGCTTCACTTTCGTGGGTGGATTTTCGTCCGGAAAGATCCAAACTGTAGACTGGCGTTTATTTTCAGAGTCAAATTGATAGATCTAAGTCTCATCACCAGTAACAATGTCAGAGACGCGTCGAGAATTGCCTCCATCAAATCTTGCAAGCATTTCTTCACACCATTCCACACGCATGCGCTTCTGCTGTTCAGTCAAAGTGTGAGGCACCCAACGAGATGAAACCTTCATGAACCGAAGATGAACATGAAGAATTTTTGTTACTGCTGGCGATCCAATGTTCACTGTAGATTCAATGTCCTTGAAAGTTGTTCGAGGATTTTCTCGAATCATTTGTTCCACAGCGGCAATGTTTTCATCTGACACAGCTTTTGCAGGACGTCCAGCTCTCTCTCCATATTTAAGCGATGTCCGGCCTCTTCTGAATTTACCAAACCACCGAAAAATTGTAGCACGGGAATTAGCAAGGTCCCCAAATGCCCCCTGCAAACGGTCAAGGCTTTGTGTCTCGTTCAATCCAATTTTGAAATCGTAGAGGATCATTCCCCGAAAAGGTTCCCTTTCGAGCTCCATTCTAGACAGCCGAATACTGATCACATCAACAAACAAGTGAAGGCGATACGCCGTTGAAACCTGCTTCGCTTCTTTGCTCTGGATACCATTACCGAACGCAATTGTTGGAATTCAAATACTGTGCCACAGCAATGCGTATCTCAAAACTTTCGTAGTGACCCTCGTTGTCATCATCTGACCGAAAAGGATAGGTGTGATCTCCTTGGGAAACGACAGTATGCAGTTTTGAAGAATTAGGACTGTTAATTAAGCAATCTTATGGGGTTAAAATATTATTACCATCCTACCATTTTCTAATACGTACCGGTACTTTGATTTATTAGTGAAAAATACTACAAATATATTCAGAAAAAGAGCATTTTGTAATAAAATTTCTGCTATTAAAAATAGTTTTTATTATAATAACTCCCAAAATAAGGAAAATTGGTGAGAAAACAAAAATCCAAAAGTGTTACGTAACGAACGGGGGAGGGGTTCAGCCTTGCATTACGAAGTGTGACAAGGGGGAGGGAGAGGATAAAAATTGGTCAAAAGTAGCGTTACGTAATATGTGGACGGCCCCTTAAGACTAATCATTGTGTGTATTGGTAGGTAGCCAAGCAGGTAGCTGTAGCCAGCCCAAAAATATGAGGGGCGGTAGAAGTTAGGGGGCCGATCCAACCATATTATAGTTCATCATTATAGTATAGCAGTTCATTTGCAAGCCTACCGTGAATATTTTAGGGGGCATACGCAGGGTGGGTCCTGGGGGTCCGCCCTCCGAAATCCCGACTTTTAAAAAATGTAATCTACTTTTAGGGGCAATTTTAGAAATTTTCATATAATTTAGCCTCAAATTGTATTTGGACCCTTCCAAAACGCTTTACGCCCCTCCCGAAATAAATTTCTGGGTACGTCCCTGTTAGGGGAAACAGTAAAACTTTAGGGGGGCCCGGCACCCTAGTTCCCCTGTGGATACGGGCCTGCAGCCAAGCAACTAATCAAACACAAAAGCATCAATTGTCAGCTTTTTGAATGTCAAGTTACATTTTCTCAGCACTAATATAATTGAATGCTTTTTTACATAAAAATAAGTTTATTTTCATACTTTATTTTCGGATAACAAAAAACTTTATTTCATTTAAGTATGTTCTTTGGCTTCGTAATAATCTATTACCAAAAGACCATTAGTCAAAAAATATTTTGAAAATATCTTTTGTCCCCAAAACTAGTTAAGTCCATTAAAGTATAGCACTAGTAAACGGTCCACAATCAACTGCCAATGGTAACACGTATTAACATAAAACAAATAATGGGGTTAAATCTGACCCCACGATAGTACTTATGCAGTATAAAAATAAGGATATTAGTAAAGAGTTAATATGAATTATGTTAATAGGAAATTAAATTAAAAATAGTTTACTCTACATAATCTAATTTAAGAAAAATAATGATAATAAAATAAAATAATGCAATAATAAAAAGATGGTAATAAAAAGTTTTTTATTGTAATCCTGGATTCTCTCGTGTTGAACAACATGGCTTTCCTCAATGCAGCCTCCAGAAGGGCGATAAATACGTATTATGAAGCCCTCCAGTTCACATTTTTGGTTAGCCAACCACATATCAAGAAATGTCTCAAATTTATTTTTCAGACCTGCCCCCTCTCCCCCTCAAAACTTCCTGGATCTGTCCGTGATATCGGTTGTTGCCAATTAACTGATAATAGTCATAGCGTACCTTTTGAAATGTTTTCAAACGCTCTTTGCATAAGGAACAGTTTTCCGTATTCTTTATTTTTTCCTTTCTTTTTTTTCGCCCTTTTACTGTGCTGGAAAGGGACTCCATGAGCAGTGTTTGGCACACGACCCACTCGGGAGAGTAATGCTCCCAGAAGTACGTTTTTTTCGCGCGCTACTCTAGTCAACTGTTCTAAACGCTATCCTAGCCAGTTGTTTTAAGTTGGTCACAAAATTTATATCATGGAGTACAAGGGGAACAAAACGAGCCCTGCGGGGTTTCTAACCCGTTCCTACTACTACTTATCTGCACAAAAGTAAGTAAATCACTTTTTTGAATATTATTTTTATATTATTTTAATTTAAAAAGTGTTATAAAAGTATTTTTAAAATGTAAAAAAAAATCCTCGAGCTGGGTTTGAACTCACGCCAAAAGGGACTTTTATTAATAGCATATAGCGCTAGCCCACTCGGCCACGAAGACCGACAACAACAATTATTTGACTTCTGCTATTTAAAGCAACGTGGCAAGAAATTGATAACACCAACCAATCAGAACTGTGTTTCTCGTTCCTACTTCCGAGAGCATTACTCTCCTAAGCTAGTCCTTTTGGCACAAGCTATGTGCGAGCAGCTCTGAAGTTGAATGTTTTCAAGGCCAAGGCCGCCAACACATTTTGATAAGTACACTGTCGCGTGATTCACCCTTAGGGAGTGAGTATGCCACAGCAGTTGCGTTGTGTGTTTCCGTATGATACTGAGATATTTCTTTGGCAGAAAAATAGTTTTGTAAGAAACCAAAGACGACTGAATATAAAAAAAATTAAAAGGTATACTCGGCCTGCAAGACTTACATGGCGGGCTTTACTTTGATGAATAAGGACAACCACTACCACAGTGCATGTTGTGGCACGAAAGTTGTAGTCTAGGTGTCTGCCATGAGTTGGTCAGCTGTGTTTGCACACATCAGGCCTGACTTTCGTTTGTTGAGTACAGCACCTGAAATCCATTTATAATTCGATATGAAGGTTTCAACAAGTGACAGTTCTTGTGGATTGTTAATATGTTTTAGCTACTAAATGAGTGTCTTCATTATTCGATTTAAAAAGAACAAATAAAGCTTTTTACTTTGGGTTTTCTGTTTTCCAAGCCTAGAGGCATTGTAGATCACATTATGTATGGTTTCACGCCTTTCTGCGTCGAGACATAGGAGGTGATGACGTCAAAACTTTAAAAAATATTTTGTTATTAGGCCGATATTTATTTTTTTTATTTTTTTGGCGGATTTACTTTTGCAACTAGAAGATTGAAATTTTGCACAAACAAGCAGTCCACCGGACAAAATTTCTCAGATTTTTCAGGTGATCTCTGCGTTAACACTGGGGTCCATAGGGGCAAAAAGGTAAAAAAATATTTTTAACCAAAAAAATCTCTTTTTTTCGCGATTTTCACGCCTTAGATACACGATGGAGAAATGTGAATGGTATCGTTTGAAAGCCAGTTCTGAAGAGAATTATGTACGACCCACGATTCTAGGATAAATAGGGGTGTCTCAAGGAAACTTCTACACAAGATCCTGTTTTATACGGGAATCTGGGGTAAACACGTTACCACTACACCACCGATTGTTTTAGCCAAACTTTGTTTAACAAATGGTGTAGTGTTTCTTTCTGAGAACGACAACACGAAAAGTTCATACTGCAGATCAATGATGTCTTTGGAATGTCCTGGTAATTCCCTTGCCCTTTCCCAACCAACATTCGTAAATCGTCTCTATCATGATACAGGTGTTTGTTTTCATATTCTTACGTAATGCTTGTCCAGTATGATAAGTCGATTCTTCACAATCACATTGTAAAAATATTAACTTTGACGTGAATAAGATTTGAACCTATGTTAGCTGTATTATGCATGAAGCCACTGCGTTACCCGAACACTTTCATGTCACTTGAAATTAGAAGCCAAATATTACTTACTTTAGGTGTGATCTTTGGAACGAATCAAAGTGCACAACGAAATTGATTTATTCGACGGCCTAGAGAGAAATTAGTGCCCACTAATAAATGAAGGAAATGCATACAATCCAGGAAAAATTACAGAAATAAAACATATTTTCAGTAATTTCGTCGTGCAAGTTCTAAAGTACGATAATAATAATAATAATAATAATAATAATAATAATAATAATAATAATAATAATAATAATAATAATAATAATAATAATAATAAATGTGTACATTCACACTATAATTGTCTATTATTATTATTATTATTATTATTATTATTATTATTATTATTATTATTATTATTATTATTATTATTATTATTAGCATCAATTACCCGCTTCATTGGGTTAAATTGAGAAAAAATATTAATATGGTCCGTTACTCAGTCACTGTTTCGTATTACTAAAGCCCTCTTTGATATCGGTGATTTTCGTTGTGTTTTTTATATCCTCTCCCATCCCTATGTTGTGGGGTACGGCATCTGCAGTGTCATTGTTGATCTCAGCGAGCCGGAAAACTGTGAATTCGAGACTGATATTGGTTATTTCGATCATTTTTATATGTCTCTCCCTCCTCCCACTAGAGGGACTGAATTTTGGTTTAAACAGCATCAGATGTGTCACTATTAATCTCAGCGAATCCAAAAATTACAGATACACCACTTATAACAGTAATTTTTCGTTCTTTGTTAAATGTCGCTCCTCCTCTTTATCTCTTTAGTTCCAACGTCCAAGTGATAAGACAGAAACCATCTCAGGTTCGAACTTCATCTAGGTTGAAAATTTGATCGTGATGGATCATTTGTTTCGCGAGTTATCAACTTTTATTTACACTTTTTAACTTCTCCCTCTCCTCAACCCTAAGCTATATCGTCAAAGTAAATAGATAAGTGCTATCTTAGGCCCGAACCTGATTTGTGTTGAAAATTTAATTGAGATCGGTCGGGTGGTTCAAGAGTGATGAAGTCACAATGACAGCCACTTTCATTTTCAGTTTTTTTTTTTTTTTTTTTTTTTTTACATGTTCCTCCCTCTCACCGGCCCCTACGTTGCACCGTCAAACTGAAATGACAAAAGTAGTCCCAGATCCGAACCTTATCTATGTTGAAAGCTTTATAGAGATCAGTTGGGTGGTTCAAGAGATTAGGAGCCACACACATAGTTACTTTCAATTTTATAATATAGGTTATTATTATTATTATTATTATTATTATTATTATTATTATTATTATTATTATTATTATTATTATTATTATTATTATTATTTGCTTACTTTTGCACTTGCACGGAGAATTTACTGCAAAATATGTTTTAATTTCACATTCTTTCCTCGATTGTAAGTTGTTTTTTTTTTTATCAGTGGGCACTTATTTCTCTCTAGGCCGTCGAACAAATCAATTTTGTTGTGCACTTTGTTGCAAATAACGTTACAGGGAGAAGCCGATTCGTTCCAAAGATCAGGGCTAAAGAAAGTAATATTCAGCTTGAAATTTTAGATGGCATGATAGTGTAGGGGTAACGCAATGGCCTTATGAATAATATTGCTATCTACGAGAGTCATCCAGAAAGTGGCTCAGTGGTAGAGCGTTCACCTCTGGTGCTTGGGGTCCCGCGTTCGATCCCAGCCCCCGCCAAGTGAACTTTGTGGTGGACAAACATCGTGTGCGTGGGTTTTCTCGGGGCTCTCCCGTTTCCTCCCACTTTCTTCATTCCGCCATTTCATTCATTACTCATCATCACCGTCTCCTTTAGCCTAACCGGCATAACCGTGGGACATAAAACTTAAAGATTTCATTTCCTTTTTCCATCCAGAAAGTGATACCCGTTTGCGCCGCTTGAAGCGCTGACGACTCGGAAAGCCGCTGGGCAAGGTCATAACGCGTCAGTGGCTTGTAGTGATGGGCAGTTTGGTTCCTTTTCCGGAATCAATTCCTTTGAATCCGTTCCGAAGAAGGATTCGTTCCTCCGGACCGAATCCTTTGGTTCCGCAAAGTTAAATGATTCTATAGTTTTTTCGATTTGATTCCCCCAAACAAGGATTCGTTCCTCTCTGGATCGAATCCTTTGGTTCCGATGAGTTGGAATAATTGTGAGTTCTCATATGGCTCTCCAATTCAATTCCTCCTTTCACCTAAAGTTGTCAAACCACTCTTATCGCCTCAGAAGTTGCTGCAGTGTGGTGGTGTGGGAAATTGGAATGAGTAGAAGCAAAAGAAGGGATTGCCGTGTTTTGAAACATGTTCACAAGGTTCCATTTTTTCCTGATAAGGCAGAGATAATATTGCACATAGAACAAGAGCAGATACAGATATTGTTTGTTTCTTTGAATTTTTCTGTTTTATTAAAGCGTTTTGCTGAGAGTTCACGTTGAAACTGTTAAAGAGTAACAAGTGGTCTTTTTCTTCTATTTTTTTTACATGACTATTAAACGCCAAAAAAAAATGTTTGTTATTTTCATTCTTACTATTTATTTCAAACGTAATACCAGCAACATCAAACGAAGTCTCGGGCTTCCTTGTGTAGGAGTGTCATTTGGGGAGGGCAAGGGGCAATTGTCTATCCTGATTGAGAGAATTACACATTTTTTTAAATAAACTGTATAATAATAATAATAATAATAATAATAATAATAATAATAATAATAATAATAATAATAATAATAATAATAATAAAAAGTTACGCGCAATTTTGGTTCTCCTCGCGGGAGGCTCGAGTTGTATTTCCAGTGGCAACTGGTGTGGTTCGAGAGGGTGCGGTGGCTCAGTGGTAGAGCGTTCACCTCCGGTGCTTGGGGTTCCTGGTTCTATCCCACCTCGCGCCGTGTGGACCTTGTGGTGCACAAACACCGTGATCGTGGGTTTTTTCGGGTGTTCCCCGTTTCCTCCCACTCCATTCCACCATTTTATTCATTTCTTATAACCACCGTCTTCTTTAGCCTAACCGGCATAATCGTGGGACGTAAAACTGAAAGATTTCATTTTCATTTTTTCGTGTGTTTCGGATTTGTCATTAGGTTGTAGACTCACATCACATACATTAATATCTTCGATGCTGAAAGAGAAGCTAAACTCCCTTTCCGCAAAAGTATGAAAGAAGTGTGGTGAATTATGGGAACTCATAAGCAGGGTTTCTTTCACACATATTTCTCAGGGAGTGGGAAAGGGAGTTGAGTTTGTTTAGTTTATCGTCCCTTTCAGTAGCTAGGTTATATAAGACGGGACCTACTGATTAATGTGGAATCCGAACCACATAAGCTTCCGCCGGGAATCGAACCCGGGTTTTCCACGCCAAAGGAGCGTACGATAACCGCTTAGCCACCAAGAAGCTCGAGAGGGAAAGGGATAAGGTAAGTAAATCAGTATATCATATCATTCTTGTGCAGGGCATGACCTTTAGGAAATAGTCACATTTTGATCTTACCCTTTTGGAGAAAATTTTCTGGATGAATGCCAGAAGGGGAAGAATCTGTAAGGTTTAGGTTCCATTTTTTTATAGCTCGTATTTGCTAAATACAGATGACATATGATTCCCTAGTCTGGTTTAGAATTTCATTCCATTTTTAATGCTGATTGTGAAACAACAAGGCCCTCTTTGATGACAACAAGCGCAACAACAATTGGATTCCTTCAGCATCTTAATAGATGAGTGCCCTTATCATGAATTATCTGATAAAAAAATTTCATTTCAGTTTAATATCCACTATTATGCCCTTTAGGCTAAAACCTAATCAAACAACCAATTGCAAATTTTATATTAGTATAGTGTTATATTGACATTACACCAGAATATATTGAATAAGAATTTGTGTGTTACAGCAAATAGTTTTATTATCCATTTTGCAATAAAAATCTATAGACCTGGTAACGCTGAACACCTGTGAGAAAGTAGAAACAAAAAGAAATAAAGAAAAAAATAGTGATAAGGCTATCAACCGATCTCCCCCTCTCCTCCAGTTGGGACAGCAGTTGCGATGGTCAGAATATTGCAGAAAAGTGACACGAGAGCGCGTAAGATTGCTTGTTTCCAGACATGCGCAGTACGTGCATTATTTGCTTCCCTGTTGTGCAGTGTCGGTCTATTCTTTACTACTATTTTTGTCCCATCCATATCAATCCGACTCCATTCATATCAATGCATTCGTCTGCTGTTTGGTTCCGCCATCTGGTTCCACCAACCGAATCCACTACCCATCCCATCACTAGTGGCTTGTCTGCCTGCTCTTTGCGAGGTTGCGTGATGCTAGCAGTGCCTGTGTTGTCATTTATAATGATTAAACGAATTGAGAACCCCGCCAGTTGTGAAGTGAGGGCCGTGATTAAATTTCTTAATGAACGAAACGTTCGACCTTGTGAAATTCATCCCCAATTAAAGGAGGTGTATGGAGACAATGCGATGGACGAGTCGTCTGTTCGGCGCTGGTGTCGCAACTTCAACCTGGGGAGGGGGAGTACACACGACGAGGAGCGTTCAGGGAGACCATCTGTCATTACAGACAAACTACTGAGGTCAGTAGACGAATGAGTGAGGAACGATCGGCGCGTCACAATTGATGAACTCTGTGAACATTTTCCTAATGTGTCTCGATTTTCTGGCGGGAAAAAGATTTGACAGTGATGACGAACTTAACGAGGCGTGACTACGTATCTCAATACACTGGTGGCGGAGGACTATGGCCCTGGAATACAAAAACTCGTCACACGGTATGACAAATGCCTAAATTTGCTTGGTGATTATGTGGAGAAGTAGTGTAAAGTATGCTCTTTCCAATAAAAATGTGTATATTTGTTAATATGTACTGCTGTGTCTTTATTGCACAAACGGGTACCAATTTCCGGATGACCCTCGTAGCATAGTGATTGTGAAGAATCGACTTATCATACTGGACAAGCAATACATAACAATGTGAAAGCAAACACCTGTATCATGATAGAGACGATTTACGAATGTTGGATGGGAAAGAGGACAGGAATTACCAGGACATTCCAAAAACATCGTTGATCTGCAGTATGCAATTTTCGTGTTATCGTTCTCAGAAAGAAACACTACACCATTTGTTAAACAAAGTTTGGCTAAAGCAATCGGTGATGTAGTGGTAACGTGTCAGACTTCCAAATGAAAAATCTTGGTTCGATACTCCATCAGGTAGTATGATTTTTTCGCATAAAACAATGGCTGCAAAAAGAGACTCATCTTCTGATGGAGAACTTACAAGGCATCACTGGCGACAGTTCGAGTAGTGTGTGCGTTCTATATCATACACTGCAATAGTAAGTATGCTTCATATTTATATTCGTCCCGTCCCTCTCTCTTTCTTTCTTGACGTTTCCCTATCTTTCTTTGCATCTTTCACTTCTCTAGTTCTCTCCCTCTCACACATACATGCAGTTCATATTCCAAAGTTAAAACGGAGCAGAAGCCTGGTCCGGGGAATCTAATTAACTGTTAACTTCGGCGACGTGTTTTTCGTGCTCTGGGGATAACATCAACGGCCCTAGTCATCTCTGACAGAAATACTGTTTAAACGCAAGGAAATAAGTAAAATATCTTTTTTATCCTCTGGGTTACCGAATCTCAGTCGAATTACCGTTTCACTACGGATTTAAATTCCTCGATCCAGTGGTGGTCTATAACCTAACCAACATCATACGACTGACACGATGATGCGTATGAGCTCTTAGCGTGTTCTTTCTCTCTGTGCATATTACGTTATATTCGGTAGAGATAAAATCAATGCTGGATGTTCGGAACAGATAACTCTTCGGAAAAGACTAGAAAATGGTACCTCTCTGGTTATTTGAAAACAAAATTTCATTTTACTAGTTCGACATAATATTTGTTCCCGTCCTATAATTCAATGTGTTTTATTCACGTTGAAATTTGAAAGATGCTACATCTATGAGAAACATGAACTTTTCCTTTCCAACATTTGTAGCTTTCCATTACGATATAGTTTGGACTTTTAATATAGGTTATATCTGATAGATATTTAGCAATAAAATAGCACTCTTCAATTTTCTCTTTTTTCTTTCTTTCTCTTTTCTTTTCGTTTCGTTTTTTTCGTTCAGTTCACATTAGTAGTCTGAAATGGAAGATATGACCAACGTTGTCTACTGGGTATATTAGAATGTATTTTGGATCATTACGTCCAACGAACACTACCGAATTTGCAATCGAACCACGCGGAAACAAAGCATGTGTGTTAAACCTTTGACATTATCCTAGATGTGTCTCGGAGATCTACAGTTCTACTTGAAATTGAGTATGCTATCCATTATGAAAGTAACATAATAAATATTTAAAGCATCGTCTGTATATTCGAATAGTTCTGAAAAACTATGTGAAAACAAACATTATTTCTATATTACTGTTGGATTTCTGGAAACGGAACTTTATAATGTTAGGTTATTTTCTTACTACGTTTGAATTCCACAGTTTAATCTGTTCTCCCGTTACTTTTTCTTCTTCTCCTCTCCTTTCCTCTTCTTTCTCTCTCTCTCTCTGCTCATTTCTGAATCTCTGTGTAATAGACATTCATTGGTTTCAATTTTTCATTGTGGGTGTTTCAGTTTCTCCCTACATCAACCTATGAATCTTGTTTCGTCTCTTTTTTGTTATTTCTTTTTATCTATACTAATACATGTAAAGTTTGAAATAAAAATTGCGCTCATGTTGTTAGCTAATTATAGTATGGAAGAGAAGAAAGGAGGTGAGAGAGGGGTCTCTTTACCTGACACGACTATGTGATAAGAAGATGTATATTTGGTGGCCTAACTGCACGGCGTTAGCTGTCGCAATTTTTTGATGCGGAGTTTACCATTTAAAAGGCTGCTGTATTGTGATAAAACGAGACCTGAAGTATGATCATACGATAAATAGGGATGATGCTGATGTCGCTTTACTGAATGTCTGTAATTTACTTTTAAACATCGGACACCCTGTAAAACAGAGCATACTCTGTCCCAAACAGATGATGTGTCACAAATGAGTTCACATTCTCATTTGTAGGAATATTAAGGTATAAGTTAGTCTAAAAACATAACCTTTTATATTTAATAATATTGTGTGATATGCAATATGGCGGAATTCAAGATCGGTTCGAAGGTGACCCCACTCCAAGTCAATGCAATAATGCCAATTGCAACATTTTTTGCCTCCATCCACGCACGTCGTTATTATTGTTCTGTCCCAATACTTTTGACTAACCCTGTATACAGCTCCACATGTGTCTTCTGACTGCAAAATTAAACTAATCGCTTTCACAGAATATATTTCATACTATACTTTGATCCAGGGCTAGAAATCGAATTTTAGAACTAAGGGGAAAATGAATAATATATAAAGTAACGAGAATACAAACTCCGAAAGACGGGAGTGCAACCTTACTTTAATGGAGAATGACTTAAGTAATAGCATTTGTTGCAGAACAATCAACAACCAAACAAAACTTATATCACGATTCAAATTTCCTATTTGCTACTAATAACTACAGATATTTTTCCTTCATTTGCACAAAACCATCAACTTACCAAAGGGACAATATACACTTGTGCATGCTCGATTTCCTCTCGTGCTTTGATCTCAGTCTTTTTAGCCGGGCCCTTTTGACGCGGGGCCTTTTTCAGTCGGGACTATTTTACGCGTGGCACTTTCGACTCGAACGGTATTGGTACGGGGCCGTTTTGACTCCGGACCTTTTGACTAGGGCACTTTTGAAACAGCGCCCTTTTGACGCGGGCTCATTTGTCGCCGACTCCTTACCCGGGCTCTTTCTACCCGGGGCCGTTTTGACTTGGACCCTTTTGACTCGGCCCCTTTGGTCGCCGAGCCCTTTAGACGCAGGACCGTTTTAACTAGGGCAATTTTGTCATGGGGCCCTTTCGCCCGGGGCTCTTTTGACTCGGGCATTTCGGTCCTCGCCCTTCTGGCATAGAATATATATTCACCAGCTGAAATGCGTTGGGCAGGGGGAAGTTATGAGTAAATAGATGATCAACAATCCAGGGCTCAGTAAAAATACTTACGTAAGTGGTCATATATCTTTCTTTCTCCTGATTTCCGCTCTTGATCTCAGGCTCTTTAGCCGTGGAATTGTATTTACCGGGCCTTTTATCAAGGGGCCTTTTTGACGCGGGGCCTCTTTTGACTCGGGGCATTTTGTAGCGTGGCCCTTTCGACTCGGGAACTTTTGACACGGGACAGCCTTCACCCGTGCCCTTTTGATGCGGTGTCCTTTTTCACCGGGCATTTTTAGATAGGACCCTTTTGTCGCGACGACCTTTTGACTAGGGCACTTTTGACAGCGGGGCCCTTTTGATTTGGACCCTTTTGTCACCGGTCCCTTTTGACCGGGGTCCAGTTTACTTGGGCATTTCTGTCTTCTCCTTTTTGTCCGTGTCCTTCTGACAGAACTATATACAGATGGTGATCAGAAAAATGGAAACACCTGTAGTTGGCAACACGTCAGATGTATGGGTTGGCAGTTGTGTCGTGCCGCCCGCAGCGCCGGACCGCTGGTGGTGGTGTGTTAAGTCGGTCTCCATACTACGTCAGGCGCAGTGGAACAGCAGTGTCCAGTGGCTGCAGCAGACGGAGGTAGTGTAAAATGAAAGACCTCTCAGATTTTCAAAGAGGGCAAATTGTTGGTGCGTGGTTATGTGGAGTGAGTGTGACGGCAGTGGCTACTGTGTAAGGTGTGTCGCATGGGACAGTGTCGAAGGTGATGACGGCCTACACAACACACGGGAAAACCACATCGGGGAAGCGGAACAGTGGGCGGAAGAAAATCATGAGTGACAGGTCACGCCGGGTATTAAAGCGCATTGTCACGCAGAACCATCGTGCCACTGCGGAGCAAGTGACGGGGGAACTCAATCAGCACCTCCCCCACACTGTTTCGACAATCACAGTCCGCCGCGAATTACATGACATGAACTTACGGGGTCGTGTTGCACGGGCCAAACAGCTCATCAGGGACCATAACGCTTTCGCACGCCGCAAATGATGCCGCGACCATGCAACTTGGACCGTTAAGGACTGGAAACGTATGATATGGTCGGATGAGTCATAATTCACTTTATTCCCAACCACGGGCCATGTTTATGTGTGGAGAACGCCCAAAGAAGCTTATGATCTGCAGTGTCTCCGCAGAACTGTGAAACATGGCGGCGACTCGGTGATGGTGTGGGCCGCCATATCATCGTTTTCATTGGGTCCTGTGGTCATACTTAGTGGATGAATCACTGCCAACGATTATGTCGCAATTTTAGGAGACCACTTGCATCCTATGGTCCGGATGTTGTTCCCGGACAATGACGCCATCTTCCAGGATGATAATGCACCCATTCACACAGCTGGCGTTGTTGCAGCGTGGTTTGAGGAACATCGGGATGAAGTTCAACACCTCTCCTGGCCCGCCCAATCCCCAGATCTCAACATAATTGAACATTTGTGGTCCGTCTTGGAAACACGGCTCCGGCAACGATTTCCACCTTCATCCTCTCTCACAGAACTGGCCGATGCCCTGCACGAGGAATGGTGTAAAATTCCATTTGCTACCATTCACGACCTCTGTGCCTCCATCCCACGTCGCATCAAGGCTGTTCTGAAGGTGAAAGGTGGCCCGACACCATATTAATCTGGTAAGTTGCAATTTCGTTCAGGTGTTTCCATTTTTCTGATCACCATCTGTATATATATATATACATACATCAACTCTGTGTGGGGCAGGGCAGGGGCAGGTATGATTAAATACATGATCAATGACCAGGGCGCAGTAAAATTTGTTACACCACTGATCATATCTCTTTCTTTCTCCTGATTTCCAGTCCTGACTCAGGCTTTTTCGCCGTGAAATTATATTTGCCGGGCCCTTTTGACGCGGAGCCTTTTGAGTCGGTCCTTTTTGACGCAGGGGTCTTTTGACTCGTCCCGTTTTAACGGAGGCCTTTTTGACTCGGGCTTCCTTTCGCGGTGCCCATTCGCCTGTAACGCTTTTGACCCGGGACCGTTTTGACCAGTGTCCTTTTTAAGGTGAGGTCCCTTTTGACTCGGACATTTTTGATAGGGGCTTTTTGTCGCGACGTCCTTTTGATTCCGGCCCTTTTGACAGCGGGGCTATTTTGATTCGGATCCTTTTGTCGCAGGGCCCTTTCGACCCTTTTTATTCGGGCATTTCTATTTTTGTCCTTTGTCCGTGCCCTTCTGACATAGAAATATATATATATATATATATATATATATATATATATATATATATATATATATATATATATATATATATATATATATATATATATATATATATATACCAGCTGAAATGCGGGCGGCAGGGGGAAGGTATGAGTTGGATGAACGATCAAGGCACAATAAAATTAGTTACGTCACTGGTCATATGTATCTTTCTCCTGATTTTCACTCTTGATCTCAGGTTTTTTAGCCGTGGAATTGTATTTGCCGACCCCTTTGACGCGGGGCTCTTTTGACTTGGCTCCTTTTGACGCGGGGCCTTTTTGACTCGGGGCCTTTTGCCGCGGGGTCGTTTTGACGCGGGACCGTCTAGACCTGTGCCCTTTTGAAACGGGGTCCTTTTTGACCCAGCTTTTTTGACATAAGGCCCTTTTGACTCTGCCTCTTTACTCGCAAGAATCTTTTGACCCGTGTCCTTTTGAGGCGGTGTCCACTTTGTCCTTTTTTTTACGTAGGGCCCTTTTGTCTCGAACTCTCTTCTCGCGATGATCTTTGACCCGGGCCCCTTTGACGAGGGGAACATTTTCACGCTGTGCATTTTCGACTCGGGCATTTTTGTCGCCGGGCCACTTTTGAACTTGCCCTTTTGACGCGGGGCCTTCTAAAACCAAGCCCCATTTTGACTCGGGCCTTTCTATCCTAGCCCTTTTTCGGGCCCTTCTGACATGGAACCATATATATATATATATAACGCAGCAGTTGAAATGCGTTGGACAGAGGGCGGGTATGAGTAATGGATTATCCAGGGTGCAGTAAAATTAGTTACGTCACTTTTCATATCTCTTTCCTTCTTTTCTCTCTACATTATATCTGGAGATGTATGTTCTGACTAATAGGTTACACTGGCGATTTTAAAAAGTGAGAGGATATACGCTATCAATGATAAACTATGACTTTTGATATATATATAGGGCAATAAATCAAAAAACTCTATATCGGTCTTTTGCCCCTCCCCCGTTCGAAAAAATCCTGCGGGCGTTAGTGATTATCGTGTTGGTTAATTACTGTATTATATTGTGCTATACATGGAATAGATACTTCTGTGTTTTATTTAATAATAAGAACCTTATTTACATTTATTACAACCCTTGCTTGACGACAGCGAAACATACTCACGTTCAGCATATTCAGTTTCCATTCTGAAATAAGGACAGTGAGACGAATGAAATAATTCACGCATACATTTAGGACTTAGAAAAGTGTTCTGCGAACATGTCGTGTTAAATTCCTGAAGAGTGAAAAGCGCTAGTAGCAGTTGTCAGCAGTTATTAACTTAACATATAAGAGAATAAAATGAAAAACTGAGAATACGAATCTTTTCAGAGATGATAATGTACTGATGCTTCAAATCTTTTCCTTTGCTCCCTATATCTATGTTATTTCCCTAGTCAAAATAAAAACTGTTCAAAATTAATCACAATTTTTTATGCAACCATCCCTTCCTTGGAGTACTGCGCGGTCACATACCCGTCACGGCGATGTAAAGGCACTTTTGGCGACGAGGATACAACGTGGTGGGAGGAAGCCAGTTTCACACAGATCCCCAATTTTGTTTTCTTCATTTTTCATAATCTATTATGGTTGAACTAAAACTCATTGTGGTACAATCCTGTACTAACCCAGTACTTTCATATGACATACAAAAGCCATATGTATCCTCATCCGCAAAAAAAAAGTTCGCATATACTGTAACTTCCACATTTTCAGTAATAACTCGCTTTTCTGACTATATTATCGCTTCTTTGTGCTTTCCTTAACAAAGCAGTGTAATAACGCATAATTATTTATTATTTTAGAGAAAAAATAAAGCAAAATAAGAAAATTATAAGCAAAAAACCTTTAATCTTATGAAACCTTAGTGTGTCAAATAATTACACGAAGAGTATCCCGTGGGAAAAAAGAGGGAAAATGACACAGGTATTAGGAAACACTCACTAACATGTGAAGCTATTGAACAGAAACATGAACTGAAGAGTCAACTACGTATTTCTGCGTTTAATATGCAATTCACACTTCATGCACAGTTCCAATATGCAAAATCAGTCAATATCTTCAGTTGAAATTACTGATATAGGGAGAAAATGACTATTTAAAACTTCAGGTGTGAACGTGCGCTTGGAGCAATATATGAGCAGTATTACAGCATATTCTTTCATGAATTGTCTCGGTGGTCAAGCGTGTTTAGTAGTGTTCTTGAAAGTCTAGCATCGGAGGGCGGCAGTTAGAATCTGCCTCCCGGCAGTTTTGACTTTTTTCAACATATGGAAACATTTCTTTAAATATAAAGTTCTGCTTTAAAGTGCTTGAAAAAAAATCAGATGAACTATCACGTTTCAAAGCCTGTTACATTTGTTCACCCTGTCATCATTTATATACGAAGACGCTAAAACGAGGAACGTTAACATTGTTATAATGGGAACAACTTTCTGATTTGAATACCAACCTTAAATCACACGTCCAAAATGAAAATTATTCATGTTCTGATACCTATTGTAATATACAGGTGTGTATATATAGAGAAAGAATGAGAGAGAGAGAAAGTATGTGAGAGAGATAGAAAACAATATATGCTGTAATTTTAATTACAACGTAAAAAGTTATTGCAATTCATAATCTGAATTTTTACAAAGCGATTTGAACGCTTGAAGCGACTTAATATTCATAAAGCATCTTTTTCTTGAAGTGTCGCAAATAGTCCGATGCTTTGTAATATGTGCCAAAGAAATAAATGCATGTTTTTAACAGGATAGTATCGTCTACCTTTTGCTTCAATTGATGGTATAAAATAATGTGGAGTTGATTTTAACATCCCTTTCAGCATCGAGGCTATATGAGACGTTTACCTACTGATTAGCGTGAAATCCGAACCACATGAGCTCACACCGGGAATCGAACCGGGTCTCTTACATCAAAGGTGCGTATGCTAACCGCTTAGCTACGAAGGAACTCGGTATGAAACTAGAATAGCACACATTACCCCATATTATTTCACCGAAAGATTTCTGTTTTATGATCAGTTAAAATAGTATTTCTGGACACCGTAGCGAAAAATGTATTTGCTTTTTCAAGTAGTGTACGAAAAATACAAAGAATAAACACAGTAGAAACGAAACCAAGAAATGAATTCAAAGTAAAGTGCTTTGCCTCTCTCGAATAAATCACTCAATGTATTACAAGTGCATATCTCGTGCATTTCCAGTAGAATTATTAAAACGCGCTGGCTTTATAACTTGGCTGTGTGGTCTAGTGGCTAGCATGTGTGTCTGTGGTGTATAGGGTACCGAGTTTGATTCCCGGTGGGAGAACTTTTGGAATTTTAAATGTTCTCGACGTGTCTGTGTTTGTGTCCCTATCATTCAAGGTTACTGTAAAACGTGTATAACCGAGTAGGAAATATACAGAAAGTACTGGTAAGGGGAAAGTAGACTTTGGTAAGTGAACTTCGGGGCCGCCTTTCGCGACGTAAATTAAGAAGAAAATAAGTGGGTTTAGCGAGGCGCTTGAAATTACAGTAATGATTGACGGTTCGGTTCCCAGTCCGGTTTTCTTTCAATATAAGGATATTTTACTTTTTCTAAATACAACGTTACATTTTTAACATTTGAATTGGTTATAAAAACAAAATCAGATAAACTGTCAGCTTTCAAACCTCTGTCACTTTTATTCACCATCTGTTTGTATACGAAGATGACGCTATGGAAATGCTAGCACTACCAAAGTTCAAATAGATTTCTAAGTTAATATCAAATTGAAAACACACGTCCAAAATGAGAATATATGTTTCTGCTTTATATGTATAGTTAAATTATACCAAACAAAATCCGCTATCCCCATTCCCTTTGGCGGTAGGGGTAACTTTAAAATTTTAAAGTGGGACCCCCATTTCTTATTGGACATTTCGATTCTCCAGAGAAAAGTGACTGATTTCACCCAGAATTGAAAACAATTCCTTCACGGATGGCACTTTAATCGATACGGGAAAAGGAGGGGTAGCAAAACGTTATGAAAATGTTTTTTGTCAGATCCGTGCTCTGTGGTCATACAGTTAGCATACTGGACTGCACAGTCAGAGATCCTGATTTCAATTCCTAGTAAACCTAGGGGAACACCAAATGAGTACATAACAAGTAGTGACTATTTTCATGAATATATGCATCATATAAAAATCGCTTAAAGTTTGATACTAAGATGATATTATTATTATTATTATTATTATTATTATTATTATTATTATTATTATTATTATTATTATGTTACATATTTCTTGAGCTTATAATTAGGAAGACCTAGGCGCAGATGGGAGGACAATATTAAGATGGATCTCGCAGAAATAGGAATACAAAGTAGAAACTGGATCCAGTTAGCTAAGGATAGAAGTCAGTGGAGAGCTTTTGTGAATGCGGCATTGAACCTCCGGGTTCCATAGGCCATAGAATTAGTTAGTTAGTTAGGAGGGTAAGTGTGCCTAAAATCAGCCGTCTCCAGTAGTCAGCCATTTTTCAGTAAAAAGCATATTAAATAAACATACAGTAGCTTGTTATCAAACAAATAATCAACTACAACTTAAATCAGAGCTCCAGTATTCAACCTCATTTGTTCTGGCTTGGTGTGACTCCTCGTGGCAGAAAAGAAAAATTATCATTTGAGGTCTGCTGATGCAAGTGAGCAAAGTGCGCATTTCGTTAATAAAAAAAATAAGGAAGAAGCTTTACTTCAAAGTTAAGTTAAATTATATTATTGTAAAATAGTACGAGTTATTGCTTTCTTCTATGCATGAATGTATCGTAGCTTATTAAAAATTCGTGGTTTATGATACAAAATAAGATATTGCGTAGAAATAAGGGGGCTGACTACAAGTTCCATTATTGATAACGTTTTCCGGTAGTCAGCCATCAGGGGTTGACTACTGGAAATGACTCTTCACTTCAATTTCCAATGGTCAACCCCCCATTACTTTCAACGGACGACTACTGGATACATATACTCCAGTAGTCATCCACTTATCATTCATTCAATTTAAATGACACATGACATACAACTAAGACACTTAACTAATACGTAGAAGACTTTTCTAACGATTTAATGAAAAAGTAACTGTTATGATGTCACTAATTGCATCATACAAGTATAATACAGTTATAAAGTACGGGACAAAATTAAACGATCGAAAATGCCATTAAAACTTATGACGATGTTGGTCGTTTATTTTTGTCCCGTACTTTAATATCAGTCTGGTATTGTAACCATTTCAATTCTTGTATTTTTCTAGAATTGAGGGAAAAAAGGTTAAGGATTTATGGCTGGTCTGAATTATTTCTCTAAAATTTAAAAAGGACAGGTAATGAGTATTTATTTTACCCTAATCAAGGGCGCCGATTTCCCTGTAAATTTGGGGGTCATTCGGATGCGGAAGGTTAGGATTTTAAGACAAATTGCATTCAAATTATGCCAAATATTGTATATTCATAAATACAATAGGGGGCCCACATAAGCTTTGGGTTTCGGGCCCCCCGGCCCTAGCAGGATCGACGCCCTTGACCCTGATCATAGCTTAGTCTTTTAATCTAAGGTAGCTATGAGGAAGTAAGGGTTATCAATATCTAATTGATTTATTTTTTTAAATTACTCCGCACAATGTCGCGTTTCTGCACGTTTTTAATTCCAAGGCTGCAATTGCTCTTCAACTATTATTATTATTATTATTATTATTATTATTATTATTATTATTATTATTATTATTATTATTATTATTATTATTATTATCTGTTCTTATCTGCTCTGTTCCTAGAGTTGCCTGATTGCCGAAACAATACAGAATAATCATAAATATTTACATTCTAACTCACTGTGAGCGTGAGGAAAATATGTCTAACAGTTTAAGAACGCGTGATTTAGCGTTTCTTTCAACCAGTCCAAAGACATCAACTGGAATAGACTCAGTGTCAGATGTTTTTGCAATCAGGTGCGTTGAGGATACTCTATCCAAAGAGTCTTCTTATTCTACACTAATGAACACATATAAGGCTATTGTTCTGTCCGAAGAGGATCGATCTGCTATCAGTAGATACTTGCTAGTGAAATGTTCGATATCTTAGTCCTGGAACATACCAAATTTTAGCAATTGGCCGTCTATAGAGCCTACAAATATATCTTCGATATCAGAAATAGACGTTACGTCTGACTCAAACCAGGAAAACAACATATCCGTTATGGCATCTTGTACTGAAGCGACGCAAGGTGAAAGGTCTGCTTCTGTTTCTACAGTCAGTAGAGCCAGAAATAACTCCATATGATCTCAGAAGAAATTCAAAGAAAACCTTCGTAAAATACTTCCATATCATCTGGCTTTGATTAGCATCTTTTCTGGCTAGCTCCAATCAAAAACAAAACTACCAAACATGTGCCCAGAGAAAAAGTTCAAAGTGCAGTATCCTCCCAAGCATCAGATGGTAAAGAATGAAAAGAAAAGAAATCTAGAAGAGGAACGTCTAAAATGGAAAAGGGAGAGAATACAAAAGAAAGGAAAAATTTTAAGTCAAACAAAAAGAAAAGGACTGTCAAGCCAAGTAGCACTAGTAGTTAAAAAGACGAGACGCAAGAAGTTGTTGAAATGCCGTCTAAGGCCTGAAGAAGAATTCATAAGTGATATTGAGAACGATACAGTTAAATATATAGGGTGTCACTTTTGTGATCACTGGTACCACTTAAAATGCACGTGCCTCAGTGAATTATCGTACGAGGAACCTGCTAAACAAGTGCTTATGTGTCCTGAATGTGCTTAATGAACTTCATATTAAAGGGTTAATGTCATAGCTAAATATAAATATCAATGTAAATATAAATAGGCCTATATTAGTTTTAAATAGGCTAGTCTAGGAAGAGGCACATTTTTCTTAGTTTATGGTAAATATCATACAAGAAGTTTTTTTCCTGTATCGCAACATATTTTCCACCAGGCCTGCTTCTAGCCACAGAGGTTTGGGGGGGCATAGATATATTAGGGGGGGGCAAGTCATTAAAAATCTCTTACACATATCTAAATTGTGTTTTTTGTGTTGAGGTCTGGAGGGGCCACGAAAAGTTTAATAGGGCCAGGCCCCCTAGCTCCCTCTAGTTGCGTGCCTGTTTTCCACGTAGTTTTTCTTTGTAGGAACGCTGAGTGCAATATATTTGTCCCTTACTTTGCTACTGAGGAATTGATCTCTAAAATTCCATTAAAAAAATCAATTCTATAGTGTGGCTGAGTACTGGTTAAAGTAATGGCTGACCTTTGGTTTTCATAGGCCGACTTCTGTTTTTTTCAGGGTTTCTGGTATTTTCTTTTTCCTTTGTAATTATTTATAAAAGATTTCCTATGCAGCTACACAAACGTAAAATTTAAACACTGTTCTTTCTAATGACATATGTAGTAAAAGTTATTAGTAAAAAATGATTTTTTTATACTTTAACAAAGTTGAAACTCTCCTTAAATGGTCGACTACTGGCACATTTACCCTATTACTTCAGATGCATACTATAGTTGCAATTTTTTGAAGGAATGTTGCCTAACTGGAAAGTAGAACTTTACATATTGTTTTGTCTGTGAAACATATGCTTGTTTAGCTTTATTTGAAAGTGTTAATTTTGCCAAAAATATTGAACGTTGGAAAACCGCAATAGCATTTCCTTATACGGGCCAAAAAAAAGAGAGCTGATATTTCTAAAGGAGGCAATCGTAACAAAAACGGATAGGAGATAAACATAAATCAAAAATGTTATGTTGAAAACATTTTCATTGATTTTGTCTTCTGCCTCAGGCACTGACAAGGTCAGACAAATATTGTCTATTACGTTTAAAATTGCCTAAAGGAAAGTTGAACAGAATACCACAGATCTTATCACTCAGTAATCAGTTGTGAAGTGCTCCCTTGTAGTCAAACAACATATATCGAAATAACGTGTTTTCTGCCTCTTAGCAAATAAGAACTACAATCTTACTAGCTCTTGGAGTAACCAACTGTGCATGTCGTTTAATAGCTTCAACTAAAAGGGGTGCTCATTCAACGTGCAACTCGTGAAAAGGGTAGAAGTCAGAAATGGCTGAGAATAGAAAAGAGCGTGTTCTTGCTTTAGTGCAAGAAGGCTATTGCGCTTCACAAGCCGCTGAAAGGTGTGGAGTTTTACCAAGAACAGCACAGAAGTGGATAAAGCGTTTTCGAGAGACTGGAGAAACTATGCGGCGCCGAGGTAGTGGTAGGCGTCGTATGACGACACCTGAGCAGGATGCGCAGCTTATAGCTGCTGCGCGACTTAATCCCAACATGACCGCCAGACAACTTCGGCGCGCATCAGCTTTTCCAGGCTCTCGAGATACTGCTGTACGGCGTCTTAGGGAAGCAAATCTTCACGCCCGTCGTGCTGCGGTGAAAGAATTCCTCTCGGAAGAGCATATAAGACGACGGCTTCAGTTTGCGGAAGAAAATGTGAACCGTGATTGGAGACATGTTGTCTTCACAGACGAATGCACATTTTCTTCCTCAAATAATGGCCCAGTAGTCGTGTGTCGTCCGAGAGGTTCCAGGCATGATCCCAGATACGTTTTCCACAAACGTCACTGTGGACGCGTATCTGTATCTGCTTGGGGTTTCATGACATCACAGTGTCTTGGAGTACTCCATAGGGTAGAGGGGTGTCTTACAGGTGAGCAATATTTACATATCCTTCGGGATGTTATGTTGCCATCTGTGCGTTTTATCTACCCCGATGGAGTAATCCAGTTTCAGCACGACAGGTCTCCGGTTCATATGTGTCAATTAGTTCAGAATTGGCTCTCGCAGCAGCCTGATTTAGAGGTCCTAGATTAGCCACCGCGTGGAGCCGATATGAATATAATTGAGACAGTATGGGCAGAGGTCAAAAGGGTGATGAAGGAGAACTGGCCTAACCCGCCTTTATCCACAAAAAATCAACTATGGGAAATCGTTGAAAACAGCTGGGAGGAAGTCTCCCGTAGTGAACGCTTTCTCCGCAGACTTACCGAAAGCATGCCCAGAAGGCTCCAGGCAGTCATCGATGTAGAAGGTCATTGGACCTCCTATTAGACACTTATATATAAACAGCCCTTTTCAGGGCTACGTATTCCCTTCCATTCTTTTTTTTTGAATGCCAATGAAAATGTATCTACGTCACTTTCACCGTTAAACAATGAAAATAAAAAAAAACATAATAGCAGTGGATAAGACTCGATCGTGCGAACTTGTGTATTGTAATCTCTCACTTATCCCCTGAGCTACGAAGTAACACGTAGATTTGTTTTTGAAAAAGATATTAGTAGTACATAAAAACACACTCCCTTTTTATGTAATTCATGTGCCCCTTGCTGCTATCGATGGCGTGAAAACAAAATGCTACACATTACCCCATATTATTTCAAACAGTAGATTGCTGTTTTCTGATCAGTTAAAACAGGATTCCTGGATATCTAAGCGAAAAATGTATTTCTTTTTCATGTATTCTACGAAAAACCTAAAGAGTAAACAAAATCGAGACAAGCAACTTTCTCGAACAAATCACTCAATGTATCAGTGTCATTGCAAACAACGTCTCGCTGATGTAATGAATAACAACATGTAGTAAAGATCATGGGGTCTTCAGATCAAATACAGCTTGTCATATGGTTTTGTTTTCTTCAGCACAATAGATTTTTTTAAAAAATTATTTAGTCATGTGAGAAAAACAAATTTTGCAGAAATATAACATTTCGTTTTGAGAGGCGTATTAGCACGAAGAAATAGTTTTATTTCTTGTAATCCAAACCGTGAAGAATGAGCTAATGAATAGCGTTTATGGGTCTTTCGATAAGCACCATCCAGTGTGTTGTCGTCGGCAACGTTACGTTTATCCTTTTCTTTTTTTCTCGTTTTCGCGCAGCACATTCTGTTTTTCAATGTCTTCTAATGCTAAATTTTAATCCGCTGTTACTTCGTTCGTCGTTTTCACTTCCACCTACAATATTAGATTTAGGCATAGCTGACTATCCTCTAATTTGTATCGAAGTTTTGTCAAGTTTCTAGTGAATGTCAGGTAACCATTTTCTTCCAAGTACTAAATGTATTCAAATATTTATTTCAAACGGCTAATTTGATTTCCCGTGATGATCGGACAGACAAACACGACGTCACTTTTACATATTGACCACCTTATTTGAAACTTGCCCCATTATCCCCTCAAAGGTGGATTTTTAAGGACAACGGAAGATGGGCTCACATATTTTAAAATAAGGTGTTTATATCCATCTGTTCCTCTTACGACATATGTGTTAATGAATCCGACTGGACCAAATGCTAAATACCGTATATTTAAAAGATAATTTCAAGTGCTTCATTCGTTTTGCTGTGAAGACAAGACACAATCTCGATGTCATCATTCTTAAATATTGAGCAAAAACGATACAAATTGCCCCTCTTCTCCACTTAGTACCGAAATTTCTAAACACGGTCGGACACGTGCACACTCGTTTTAAATAAGGAATTTATGTATCATATTTCATCTCACAAACGTGAGAGATTCTATTTTTGGCATACATTTTAACCCCGTCTCTTCTGTTTGGATACGCATTTCAATAAAAATGGCGTGACAACAACCCAGTCCGAAGTAGGTGTTAACTATGTTAATAAAATTCATTTCAAACGGTTCAGCCATTTTTCGTTATGATAAACGTGTTTTTAATTTATATACTATGCAAATATAGGTTAATAGTATTGTTCTGTCTTGTTATTTATTTATTTAAGTTATTTATTGATATAAAATTGAGGTGTTACGTTTAATGTTTAACAATACCAAGCATTTACCATGTTATCAACCGTGAAGTAGCGAATTTTGTGTCTAATATTTATATTATATTCAATTTAATGTGTCACGCTAGTAGCAAATTAAGCATAAATGCGAAAACATTGTTCACTTTCAGTTCTCAAGAGAATTTCTTTCCTGTCTTTCTATTATTTTGTCAATAGCTTACAAAACACTGGCATCAGACTTTTGCAATTATATTTTTTAACGTTTTTCCCATAAACTCCCCTGAAAATTTAACCTGAATCGACCCTTACGGGGAATCGAACCCGAGACTACAAGAACCAAAAGCACTCGCGCTAGCCACTAGACTTTTTTATTTTTATTCCACGTTAATTAGTAAGCCCACGTTTCATATAGCCTCGCTGTTGAAAGTGTTACGTGAATATAGACTAGACCAAAATTAATTATTGGTGTCCATTTCAGGATCACTCAGTATTATGTTTTTAAGTGTTAGAGTGTTACAAAATCCAACACTTTTCAGTGCCTTATTAAACAACTTATTTTTTTAAAAAAAAGTCTTGAATGTGTATTCACGGATACAATAAAAATAAAAATCACTATTAGAAACAAACATTTGCAGTAAAAGGAAAAGCAGAAACTATTTGTGTAATAAAAATGTACATCTTTGTCAAAATATTTGTGACTTGGTGTAATCTATATTCACGTAACAATCCTCCACTAAAAACATGCTACCGAGTGATCCTGAAATGAACACCAGTAAAAAATTTTGGTCTAGTCTATATTCACATAACAAAAGGAACAAGAAACTAAAAATCACCTCAAAGAAAGGTCAACAGAGGCTCCAGCGTGAGCAATAGCTCTGGAGAGAGGAGGATACACAGTTCATCCAGTTCTACTTTTATACCACCAATAGCAGCAAAGGGCAGACGATACTATCCCGAAAAAATGCATTTATTCCTTTGACCCGCATTGCAAAGCATCGGACAATTTGCAACATCAATTACAAAAGCTTGAAGAGAAAGAATCTTTATGGATAATAAGTTTCTTACATACAATATTCAATTATAAAATGCCTACTACTTATATTTCTTATTTAATTTATGGGGCACGATGGTTCACTGGTAGAGCGCTTACCTTTGGTGCATGCGGTCTCTGGTTTTATTCCGTCCAAGTAAGCTTGTGGTGGACAACATTATGTCCGTGACTTTTCTCACAGCATTTCCTTTTCCTTCCACTTTCTCATTCCACCAATTCTTATATCATTTTTCTTACTTTAATTATCTTCTCCCTTAGCCTAAAATAGCAGGATTCTAGAACACTGGTCCGTATACCAATTGAGTGGTGATGAAGAAATCAATCAACCTGGTTAACCTGCCTTCACTCGCTATCGCTTGCTCGACATTACTATATGAATTGTGTATTGAGATTTGATAAAGGAAAGAACCAAACTGGTTACTAATCCAAATTCTTCTCTATGTGAGGACCAGCAATCTAGAACCTTCCCGCCTAAAGGGCGTAATAGTGGGATGTTAAATATTTCATTTCATTTTCTAATTTCATTTAGCTCTTCCACATAATATTTTATCTGAAATAATAATAAGATATTATCAAGTGCTCGCAAAGCTGGAAGCGATCTCGGACTCTACCGTAATGTGCGGTAATCTTATTAAATATGTTTCACTACTAGATCAGTTGTTGAATGTTTCATAATGCTATACTAAATTCCATAAACATTCAAGCGAAATAAGTAAAATTGATGAGATTGACAATTTAAACCGCACAGTATTGCAAAGCTGGCGGTGTAAATATTTACTCCATTACGCAAACTCTGTTTCAAATACAACCATTATTATACAGTTCATTTTCATAAACTTGTTCTTATAGCAACTATATCATTTCCTATTTAAATTCAATTTATAGATAATTTTGTGTTACATATCAGCTGATACTCATGCTATAAACTATACAATAAGTTAACATTCGATGTAAATAAATAAGAAATGTATAATGTTACAGATTCTGGAATTGCAATTTAATTCAATTTTAAACTGTATACATTTTCTATATGATTGTTTCATTTACTTTATAAAAATCCAGATTATGATTTACACTAAGTGTTTTAATTAAAAACACAAGCTTATACAGGGTGCGGGGAAAGTCCCGGAACGGTCCAATATCTTGCGAAATATACAGATCAGCAAAACAAAAATAACACGTGTTAAACAGTTTTGAAAAATCTATCCAATGATACCAAACGCAACCCTCCATTCCCACACGGGGGGTAACTTTAAAATTTTAAATGGAAATCCCCATATTTTGTTGCACATTTGGATTCTTCAGAATAAGTAACAGTGATTTGACCCAAAATTGAAAACAGTGCCTTCACGGATAGCACTTGAATCGACACATAAAAAATGGAGGCGGTAAATCTTTATGAAAATGTGGCCTCTCAGTGTCGAGCTCTGGGCCATGCGGTTAGCGTACGGGACTGTGGCATGAAAGGTCGTGAGTTCGATTCCCACGCAGAGTAAAATTTTTATGTGATTTTTTTACCCACATAACGAATTCATACATTTTAACTTCCTTAAAATAATGCATTTGTCCATATTTATTAATTTGCAAGAAAATACAAATGGTGACAAAAATGGCTTATTTTTGTTGTAAATAACCCTACTACTAAGAACTACTTCATAAAGCTACTTTGCAAAACAATTATCGATATTGTATTCCATGTAACTTCATCTTCGCACACACTGTTTTCAATTTTTGATCAAATCACTATCACTTTTTCTGGAGAATCCACATATGAAATAAGAAATAGGGGTTTCCATTTAAAATTTTAAAGTTATCCCCCGTAGTCCCCAAGGAGGTAGGGATAGGTGATTGCGTTTTCTGTCATTGGATAGCTTCTTTAAAACTATTTAACATGTGTTATATTTGTTTTGGTGATATTTATACTTCGCGAGATATTGGACCGTTCCGGAAATTTTTCCGCATCCTGTATACAGTATTTTATCTCTCTCTTTCGCACTCTCACTCTCTATATTACAACTGAGTGTTGCAATAGGTATCAAGAACATGAATAATTTTCATTTTGGACGTATGATTTAAGGTTGGTATTCAGATAACAAATCTGTTCTCATTATAACGGATGTGGTATTAACGTTAATAAGGATCGTTAACGTTCCACATTTTAGTGTCTTCGTATATAGCCTAATTGATGAACATAGTGAATAAATGTGACTGAGCTTTGAAAAGTGATTGTTCATGTGGTCTTGTGTTTTTAAGCACTTCAAACTAGACATTTATATTTTAAAAAATATTTCACTATATTGAAAAGAAAAGCGTTCCGCACTCAGGCTCGAACTGCCACCCTTTGGTTCTAGAATTTCAACAGCATTGCTAAACCCGCTTGGCCACGCAGGCATGTTACGAAATAACGCGTTCTGATATTAGAAAGAGACTCGCTCCAAGCGCAGGTTTACACTTGGAGTTTTAAATAGCCATTTTCTGTTTTTTTCAGTAATTTCAACTGAAGATATTGATTGATTTTCCATATTGGAACTTCACGAGAAGTGTGAATTGTATGTTCATCTCAAAAATACATTATTTTCTGTTCCTTCAATTTTACGTATTTGTGAGTGCTCCTAATACCTGTACACTGCATGGAGTGAATTTCCCTCGGGATATGCTTCGCGTAATTATCTGACAGACTAAAGTTTCATAACAATCACAGTTTTTTGCTTATAATTTTCTTATTTTGCTTTATTTTTTCACAAAAATCATAAATAATTATTCATTACTACACTGCTTTCTTAAGGAAAGCACAAAGAAGCGATAATATATTAAGAAAACTGAGTTATGAATGAAAATGTGGAAGTTACAGTATATGCGAACTTTTTTTGCGGATGACGATACATCTGCAAAGTGTATCTGTGTTCCTAGGATGTGACAAAGCTCTTTAAACACAGCACTAGTGAAAGCTGCTCCGCGGTCACATGCGACCTCTGTTACTAATCCATATTTCAGGATAACGTTTTCGTATAAAAAAGAAGTAACGGAAGCCGCCGAAGCATCTGGTAAAGATCCAGTGATACAGAATCGTGTCCCTTCATGCACGACAACGATGAGAAACTTGTGTCGTAAGATATTATTGCAGGGGTACACAGCTCCTAAATCAACATAAACTCTATAGAAGGGTGGAACGCAAGGGTGCGTCTGCAGACTTCCGTAAGGCTTGCCACTACGCTTTTTCAATACTTGACAGCTAATGTATTGTTTGCATTTTTCATAAACGAATTTCTTCATGTTTACAAAATAAACAGATTTCACTAGGAGGTTATACGTCTTACTGAAACCAGCGTGATTGGCACCTAATTTCTCTTAATGGGCCTTCTCGAATACTACATCCCTTAACTTGGTGGGCACTGCTAATAGAAAAACTTTTCCCAAAGGCGTCCTGTTAACTTTATACAGGATGTTGTTACGCAGGGCAAAATGCGATGCTCTCCTCTCATACTCCGGGTCTTTGTCGGGTCTATCCTCCAAATACGCGATGATTTTACTCAGAAATCCGTCATTCCTCTGCTCCTTCTTAAGGTCAATGCTATCCAAGTCCTCGATCATGAAGATCCTTGGGTCTGAGGCACTCGCTTCTTCGTCCTCCTCGTCTCTTCGATGTTTCACAAAACGGCTAATGGCGTCTGCTTCTAAATTCTCGGAACCAGCAACATGAGAAATCGTAAAATCGTGAGAATCAATTTCTGACAACCAACGAGCCAGTTTCCCTGTCAAATTCTTACTATGGCGAAGAAATGTGATAGCCTTCGAATCAGTGTGAAGATGAAAATGACGTCCGAGGATAAAGTAACGAAAGGAGCGTAGAGCGTAGAGAAGGGCTAAAAGTTCCAAATGATAGACGGACAAATTCTTCTCCGATGGAGCAACCGCTCTGCTCGCATACGCAATTGGCACCAATTCAGCATCCGGCTCATCTGTAGCTGGTTGTTTGGCTACACAGGACAAACCTTTCTTGCAAGCATCTGTAAAGATGTGCAGCTCTCTTTCAGGCTTGTAGGCCATTAAAGTTGGACTTTCCAAAATCGCGTTCTTTAATGCTTCGAAGGATTGCTGCTGTTCAGAACCCCAAGTAAATTCTTCGTCACGCCTCATCAATTTCTGTAATGGGTGCGCTATCTGGGCAAAGTCCTTGACATATCTCCTCAGTAAAGAACAAACGCCGAGAAAACTCTTCAAGTTCTTCTTTGTCCTTGGGCGTTGGTAGTCCTTGATCGTGTCCAGCATCCGGTCAGAGATCTGTAAACCATATTTCGAAAGTTTATGGCCTAAAACAACCATAGAGTGATGTGCTACTTTCGTCTTCTCGGGTGACAATTGCAACCCACGTTCTCGAAGTTTTTGGAAGAGGATGCTGCACCAGTGTATCATCTCGTCCATAGTAGAGGCCACTACGTAAAAATCGTCGATGTAATACATTATATTCAAACTCGGGACTCCTGCGAGAGTTAATTTCACTAATCTATTCAAAGCAGCTGTCGAGGACACATGGCCCATAGGCAGAACTTGGTAAACATAACTCGAAGCACCTGGTACGGAGAATCCTGTACACTCCTGACTCTCTTTTGGGATTGGAATTTGGAAGAATCCCTGCTTCATGTCACTAGAAGTGTAAAGAAGACGTCCAGCCATACGAGCAAGCAAGTCGTCAATCGATGGCGTCGCAAAGTTCGAGGGGAGAGATTGCCCATTAAGATGGCGCAAATCTGACACAAATCTGAACTGTCCATTGCGTTTTTTCACTAAAAGAATAGGGTGGTTCCATGGAGAAGTCTGCTCACGAATCGTCCCTTGCCTTAGCATAGTATCCAGCTGTTGTTTGAGGACTTCACGTAGGTGGTAAGGTACTAAATAAGGTGTTTTGTTGACTGGCGTGGGGTTGGAAAGTCGTATCTTATGCTCAAAACCACGGGCGAGTCCCACATCGTCTTCCGACCAACTCCAAACATCGGCAAACTGGAAAATTAGGTCGTAAAAACGCTCCCGGTCTTTTGGAGACAAATCTGGGTTGACATCTACTCTTTTCGGGTCACACATCTTTCTAGACTGTTCCAACTTCTCTGAAGACGGTAAAGATTCTTCTTCCGCTGTCAATGTCCTCGTTTCTGGTTCATCTGGTACTTACTCAAACTCCTCTGCATCACCTATCTTCGTTCCTTGGCGAAACTTCACGGTGTTGAAGGTGGGATTCGTTACAAACACCACTGGGGACTCACAATCTACTATTACTCTTGGGATAAAAATTCCCAACATTTGCTCTATACGCAGAGATGGTAACAGTAACGCTTTTCCCCCCGTAATGTCCCAACAGGAACGTAACTTCACTAAAGTGTGCGAACGAGGTGGTAAAACGATATTCTCTAGGACTCTAAAAATAGCTCTAGATTCCCGAGCGATTCTCGCTGTTAATACTTCAGATAAATTGACCTCTAAATTTCTAGGTGGTAACTTCCTGGACGGAGGACGTCCAAAACGATACAAAGTCAAATTCTGTTTATCATAACTTATGATAGCTCTATGTTTTTCTAAGAAATCCGCACCAACCAAAGGACCATAATCAAAATTCGGGATTATCCTAAAAACGTGAGTAAAACATCTGTTCCCAAGAAAAAATTTCAACAAGGCAATTTCGGATAGTTGAATGCTTTTCCCTGTAACTCCCTTTAATCTGGTGTTAAGACGAAAACGTCTTGCGTTCTTCGGAACTAGATTCTCCCCGAGACAACTTATTTGGCTTCCAGAATCTATCATGATCTTAACTTGCTGATCATCTACAAGAGCCGAAACATGTGGTAAGTCGTTAGAAGATACAAAGGGGACTATAACGCACCTCCAAGCAGATTCGTCCCTGTCATCTACTCTGTTTTTGAGTTTAAAGACGCCCTACAGTACCGTGCAATATGGTTAGGCATGTTGCATTTATAACAGACAATGGGACCCTTACTAGGAGTCGAACCCTGGGTCTGTGAGGAAGATTGCGTGGAAGAACCTGAATTATTTTTATTATTGTTGTTATTATTGTTTCTACGGTTTTGACGATTATCACTTCTCTCGTTATAACCCTGACCTACATTCCTTTGCTGACTTTTCTTATTTTGTGCATGATCGTTACCTTGATTTTCCTCATTTGAGGTTAACGCGGATATCTGAAGAGTCATTTTAGCTAATTGCTGTTGCAAGTCATTCATTTGATCACTAATTGCCTTAGTCTGTTCTTTCTGTGCTGTAGCTGACTGCACAAAATTCTCTTGCTTGTACAGCGGACTTTGAACTGCTGACTCCGCACTTCTACATAACTGACTATCAACTTGGCTTGGCGGAAGCACTGATGAATGCAAAACCGCAGAATTCTTTTTAAATAATTTTTCCAACTCTTTCCTCTTGAGTAATAGCCGAGTCTTTTCTTCCACTACTAAATCACCTAACAACGCAGCTACCGTATTATATTCTTTACGAATGGCGACCTTGAAAAAGTCGGGCAATAACCCTTCTATGATCAGTTGTATCTGTTTTTTCTCAGGCGCGTTAGGATCTGCTCTCAGAATGAGATCTTGTTTTGCATATACATAATCAACGACTGACTCATCATCGCCCTGTTCCCGTCCTCGCATTTGGGCATCTGTCAACTGAGGAACCAAATTATCCTTAAATGCCGTTATTAATGCCTGCTTAAATTGCTCATAAGACATCTGAGCAAAATCCGGCTTTCTCTCCATAGATGTGAACCATGATTCGGCTGGGCCCCTAAGCAAATTCCCAAGTGCAAGCTTCCGTCTCATCCCATCCTAACCATTAATATCAGCAATAAATTCATATTTTCGCACAAAACGTTCTACGTCTTCCCCTAACCTAGCGTAGAAAGGCTCTGGTCTTACTATGGTATTAAAAATAGGCAACGGTGACCTCCTGACGCCATGTCTAAACTGGGCTTCTCAACGGTAACTTCTAAAGAATCGGGAGTAATATCGGATAAGACCTCAGAAAATTCTAACTTTTTCCGAAGCTGGTCTAAATAATTTCCGGTAAACTTAGCCGATACAGGGAACGAACAAGCCGCGGGATCGAAAAAAATCGTGTCACTAAGATTTAGGAAGTCATCACCCGGTACCAATAATTCGTCAACAAGACGTCGCAACATATACACAAAAAATGAACTAAAATGGGCACTAGTTTAACGAAATACACAATATACACATATCATTACTTAAGTCTAAATTACACATGCAAAAACTTAGAAGGGAGAGGAAGAGAGATAACAGAATGTCTTAAAGCACAAGAGGTATTTGGGGCTTCTCCACCACTCTTCAAACGATTGAAGAGAAAAGAAAACAAGTCTTGCGAATAAGGAAAAAACTAATAGCGTTTGAGTAGCGTAATACTGAGAGGGTGGGGGAGGGGTAGCGGTGGTGAAAATGATTAGAAGAAAAACTTAGATGAAAAGTTATAAAGAAGAAACCAGTATATCCACCATTTTACGGGGGGGGAATAGAAATTACTAAGAAAGAGCCAGCATCTCTACCATTTTACGGGGGGAAGAGAATAAAGTAGAAATTGCAAAGAGAAAACCAGCATCTCCATCATTTTACGGGTGCTTAATTTGAAAAGCATTTTCAAAGAAAGCCGTGTCGTCATAGTGAGATTCTTGGGATGTCTCTCAAAGGTAGAACAGGTCCTGGGACCGGACGACACCCGTCTGATTTTAAGAGAAATAAAAATGAGAATTTTAGCTTTTTTGTAGAGAGAGAGTGTGGGTAGGTGAGAGGTGAGGAAGAGAAAGGAAGAAATCTGACGTCACAGTACCTGTAGCTTCATCTTCTCTGCTGGGCTTCCTCCTGTTGTTCGTCCGGTGTTCTGTATGTCGAAAACCGAATTATAGACTGTTCGGTTTGTTTTCCAAGTTACTCCCGTAGTGCCCGATTGACTGCCGTGCACTCCCCGGACCGACTCCGATGACTGTCTTTTGATTACTTCGCGACTTAATCCTAAAAAGACCTCGATAACCGACTTCAAAGGCTCCGTGTGACTCCCTGTTACCGGGATGGAGGGAGTATTTAAAGACAAAGATCTCATGTTAATCCTGCTGACACTAGGCACGTGTAGATGAGATGTTTTCGGCGCGTGTAGATAACAGGTACTCATGACGTCAGAGATGGACAGATAGTTGGAAAAGAGGCTCTCTCAGCTTTATTACATAAAATACACATTGACATAATACATTATATAACATAAACAAACACTTTCACGATTTAACTACGAATGCACAAAATTACGGAAGAGAAACGTTGACTAAATTCTCAGACATACATGAATTTCATTAGACATCCGAATAACTAGCGTTCTTCGACACACAAGAAATAGTTTTATGTCATTAGGAAGGAAAAAAAGAATAGTCTCACAACACCGAAGATAAGTCTTAAAGAATAAATGATTTTGTGGGAGATCAACGAAAGTCAATAAATAATTAATATTAGTCTCTTCACAGTACTTTTAAAATGATTAAGAACGTGTTACCCTGTTTCGGCATCTCTCTTACTGTTTGGGATTTCTAGGGGTGAAAACGGACTTTCTGGACACCCTGTATATTCATATAGCTCTCACAGTACATGCATTCGGAAAATGTTTATTACAGTTTCGTAATAGGCGTCATTAGTGCTTTCGATTGGTGTATAAACCATCTTCCACTTCGATATATAATCTCACTCTCTTACCTTGTCAGATAGATCGCGCGCCTTCTCCATTTTACACACTCCCAGCACTCTCACTGATACTACATGCACCGTACGTGTGACTGACTAGCAGACATTCGTCGGCAGGTGAGGCAACTATCGCCTGGACGGGTTTATATCGACAGTAGTACTGTCGAATTTTTGTGACATTTTCGGTTTTTGAGAAAACCCATTTTCTGAAAACCGAAAACCGCAAATGCGGGTTTCAAAACTGAAACTGCAGAAGCGGTTTTGAAAACCGAAACCGCAAACGCGGTTTTTAAATTATTCCACGAGAAACACGAATCTGAAGGAATTTTGACATTTCGAATGTCGGAACTCGAGATATTCGAACATAAAGTGACCATGGAAGCAAACTGGACCCCAACTGATTTTTTATATATATTTTGTAGACTAGACCACGAGAAACACGAATCTGAAGGCATTTTGACATTCCGAATTTCGAAACTCCAGATATTCGAACACAAAGTGACCAAGGAAGCAGAAAGGACCACATTTGATTTTTATATATTTTGTAAACTAGACCAAAATGAGCAATAATATGAAGGAATTTTGACATTCCGATTTCCTGAACTCGAGATACTAGAACTTATACCGTAGTTTTATATAGTATGTGTAAAAGTAACGAAGAAAGTTCTGTCGCTTTTTGACCTATCACCTTAGAGCATCGATATGTCTTCTAAGACGTACCTGGAAGATCAATAATAGTACCCATCAGTATCAACGACCTTCTGCCAACGGGATGGGCAAGGATTCCTTCGCGGTAGAACTTGGTTTGTCGTGAAGCGAAGAAGCTATCAAGTCCATTTTGCACCTCTACTATGGAGTTGAACTGACGTCCTCTAAGGTTAGTGTCCTAGGAATGGAACAGCTGATATTCGGACCGTGCAATGTCCGGAGAGTATGGCGGATGCAATAGTGTTTCCCATCCAAGGCGTAGAATGGTGTTCCGGGTATTTCTAGCCATGAGGGGCTTAGTGTTGTCCCGTAACGGGAGAATCCCTTAGCGATTGAGAAGTGCTGATTCCGGGGATTTGAGTTTTCTTGAACACGGTAACTGCTGACAGTAGACAGTTGCATTGATGTTCTGCTCTGACCAGCCGGTAGCAGTTCCCGATGCACGATGTCGCGAGTAGCCCAACAAACACACAGAAGGGACTTTGTGCTGCATTATTGGTTTCAGCTGTTTTGGAACCGGTTCATGGGATGCTAACCAATGATGACGACGCCGTGGAGCTTCGTACAGGACCCAATTTTCATCACATGTCAATATCCTGTCCAGAGATGGCTCGTTTCTCAGATGAGACAGCAAAGAAACACAGGCGTCTGCTCGCGTAGCCTTCTGGGACCTCAAATCACGTGGGACACATAGACCCTAGTTGTAGTACTTCCCAAGTTGATGGAGGTGCTGCCGAAGGTTTCTCCACTCACATTGAATGTTAGCCCCAGTTCCTCACATGTCTGTCCACTATTCGCCTCAATTGCTACCTGAAGATCTTCAATTTTTGTACATGTGTTGGTCTTCCGGTACGTGGTGCGTCTTTCGTGAGTGTTTCGTCACCGTCCTTAAAATTGCTAAACTACTCTTGCACTGTCTGCGTAATCACGACACCCTCACGAAATACCTGAGATATCTTCCGCCCCGCTGCAGTGGCGTTTAACCCAAATTTGAACTCGTACAGTATATACTCCTTTATGACGCTCTGTGGAGGTTCTATATTCACACTGTGCTCACACAACTTCACGTTGTAACTGAATTGCCATAACCAGGTATAATGTTGGATATATCCACAACAACAACTGATATTCGCCTTATCTCCGTTCACATTCAACTCACGGTGTGAGGACCAATTGAACACGGACCTCCACGAAAAGCGACAGAACTTTCTTAGTTACTTTATATATCTCACAGGACATAATACATGTATAAGGTATGTTTCGTATAGAGAATATTGTTTTTTTTTTTCATTTAGATACATAGCGTCTATATTAAACTTTGGGTTTTAATATCTCGAGTTGCGGAAGTCGGAATGTCAAAACTCCTTCAGATTCGTGTTCCTCGTGGTCTAGTTTACAAAATATATAAAAATAAGGCGGAGTCCAGTTTGCTTCCGTGGTCACTTTATGATCGAATATCTCGAGTTCCAAGATTCGGAATGTCAAAATTCTTTCAGATTTATGTTCCTCGTGGTCCAATTTACAAAATATATATCAGGTGGGGCCAGTTTGCTTTCCTGCAGCTTAGTTTTCAAACAAGACTAAGTTTTCCACAATGTAAATTTTGCTTTAAACTGAGTACTGCCCTGGCTAACATACGTAAATTCGCTTCTATAAGAGCCTTTAAAGTTACACTTGAAACTGTCGTTCGGCATTCTTCTAGCATATGAAGGCATGAATAATTCAAGTATGTTTGTCACAACATCTACAAACGAATATTCATTCATTTAGAGCCTCCAATACATTACATTAAAACCACATGAACTACACAAAGAAAACCATTGTGCATTAGAGATCTCCCTGCACACGCGCACTGCTCAGATAGCCCACAGCCTGAGCCTGAGCGCGAGTCTAAATTTAACTCAATCGCGATTGAGATTGTCAGGGTCTAAGCGGTTTACGTTGAATATATCAACACTTTATCAACTAAGTCGTCTTAGATTTTTCTCCAGTCCCCAAAAGCGGGTGGTTTTTCGTGATTATGATATCTTTAAGCGGGGGACGAATATTGAACCTGAAAATCGGGTGGCTCCCAGTAGGATTATCCCACTATTGTCGCCACCTGACAGTGTTGCCTGTAATGAGAATAATTATAGTGATTCTTTTTCCCCTAAATAGGTAAATTTTCCTGATGTTTTTAGGGATTTTTAGTGATTTTTTGCAGTGTTGCACCGAAAAGTAACTAGATTTTCGATAATTTTCGTATGTAATGTAATTATGGTTCCCTTTTATGACTTATTTTAACCCATTAACGCCGGAATTATTTTTTGTTTTCAATTTTGGTGAAATTGGTAATTTTGGCTTACTTAGATGTGAGGACCCCGTATGAGAAATTTTGAGTTCATGACGTAAGCGGTTTCGTTGGGGTACCCCGTGATCATATGAACACGCTTGGCGTTTAAGTAAGCTCTTTCCGAGAGCATGAGTATATGAATGCCCTGTTAAATTATTCATACATATGTGAAAGAAAAAAACCTTTATTGCCTTAGGAACTGTTACAATCTAGAAGACAAAATAAGCACAGTATTGGGATTATGGAGTTGTAGGTTATGAAGCCCATTATCAATGGCACCTTATCAGGAGCGCCCGAAAAAGAAATCTACGGGGCCCATTCCATAATTGCTATATTACGTCTGGTATTTAATATAAGTGATTTGCTATATTACGTATATATTTTCGTGAGCAAGGGGGCGGGCTTCACCCTGCCCCCATTTTCTGGCGCCCATGTACTTTATGGAAATTTAAAAGAAAACTCAGTGTACGCACAAGACCTCATTCATTTGAAACATTTAGTAAGAACTGTGCTTGAACACAGGGTACATGCACATCGTTTACGATTAGAGCGAACCTCCAAGTGGTCTCTCCCATCAAAATGAACGTAACTACTTACACGGTATTGTTCACTACTCAAGTTACAAAAAAACTAGACGTCCTGCACCTATGGAATGCCTATATTTCTGCAAATAAATTGAAAATTATACATATGAGACGTGTATCCTGTTTTTGCTCAACAGAAGCCATGTATTTCGCACCGGTACATCAATCATCCAAGAGAAATGTGTTCACCACTACTATTTGAACCTGATTCCAATGGGATAATATGAGATATTTTGGTCTATTTGATCAGTATTTTCCATGTGCTTGTTGTATTCTCCTACTAAATATAGACGTGTTACACGTATTTTCTTTTCACTCTGAGAATATCGCTCAAAATTAGAAACAGGCTGATCCCAGGGGCGGATCCAGGGGACGATAGAGGCTATCGCCCCCGCCTCCCAAAAGAGGAAATTTTCTAATTTTATATATAAATAAAACCCATTCCAGAGTTTGGAGCGCTTAAAAGTAGCTTTAAGTAGCAGTATTACAACCTAACGCCCCCCTCTCCACACGTCCGTCCTGGATCCGCCCCTGGCTGATCCCTTTGACATATAGACGCAGTTGTGACCACATTGTTGTCACATCATCTTCAAGTCGAGTATTATCTGTTAAAACAGCTTCAGCAAGAATGGTAAATTGGCGCCCTGTAAGGTTGTCGATTTTCGTGAATCTTCCTCCTGAATCACTGCAGTCCTCTTCTCTTGAATCTTCATCCGAAAAGATGTGAGGTTTCATGGGTTCAAGATATATGACTTGCATGTCTTGCATGTCGTTCGATTCCAAAATATCAAGGATTTGTTATAAAAAAAAGTAGTAGCAAAAGTCATATAATAATAATAATAATAATAATAATAATAATAATAATAATAATAATAATAATAATAATAATAATAATAATAATAAAGCGAAAAATAAAGTAAGTCAAATGAAAGCATACACAAGATGTTCTAAATTGAAATAACTCCAAAATTTTACTGTACTATCGACATTTTTACGCACGTACACCTTGTCTCAAAAAGGTTGAGCGCATTCTTTATTGGTGTTTTGAGGCAAAAATTTTCTAAGTCCAGCTTCGGGTATCTTCGGGAAAAAGTAAGCCAGGTTCGAACCTCCAAGCCAGCCTTTGCAATCGGGGAAAAGTTTGCAGATGTGTTTTTCTTCTTTTAAATATAATAAGACTTGTTACCAAGTGTTTAAAAAAGCAACATTGATTGAAATACTTAAGGATACAATATTTCGAAACTTTTTTTTTTTAATGTCAGCACATGCTTGTTTGTCATTTAGCTCTCCATATGTAATGGAACATTTAAATACGTTAAAGAATCTTTCCATATATAAAAGAATGCTCAAAGTTAAGAAATAGAACATAATTATCGCCTGAGTACTAAAATGAAAGTCAAAGTAGAACAGAAACAGCGTTTGTAATGGATATGAATGTCATAATTATCTTGAGATCCGTTATACATCGCTAGAAGCATAGTTTCAGAAGTCCTTGTGTTAGCTCATTGGTAAGCTGTCGGATTTCAAATCATAAGGTTGAGAGTTCGAATCCCGTCTAGGTTAATCATTTTTTTTAAAAATTATATTTTCTGCAATGCATGAAAAATTATATAAAATAATTACATTAGAATACATAAGTTGTGTATATATAACATAATCATTGCAGAACATAGTAATTATTATGTTTAAAATATAACATCTGAGATAATTTTCACAGTAGGTCGGTATTATATATGAGGATGTAAATACAAGTTAGGAAAATCATTTAATAGCAATAAATAAGTTATGTAGTGTTTTTATTGGCATCTATTTGTCATACAGATGTAACTTCTCAATATTCTCATTACAGCATGTCATTTACATTCGTGAAATACAATATATTCCTACGGATATAGAAAGTGTATAAACAAAGTATCCAAAGTCGTATCCTGCTTCAAGACACATAACTTTTCCCGATCCCCTTAACGTCACGGGAAGAAACACAAACTCTCTTTAGAACGGAATGTCGTTACTTAGAGTCTCATTCGAATACGTTGAATATGCTTTTGTATATTCATCTCTCTCTCTCTCTCTTTCGCTTTGTTTATGTGTGTGTGTGTGTGTGTTGCGGAATACCCCAAGTTGAATACAACATTTGCCAAGTATATGAACATCATTGTCATCGAATACCAGAAATAGAAAGTCGTGTTTCTTCAGGTTGGGTTTGCGTGTTCATGTTAGCTCACTGATAGAGTACGGACTTGCCAATAAAGAGGTCTTGAGTTCAAAGCCTACAGCTAATTATCATTCTTTTGTTAGTAGGATTGCACAGAAATCGGATACAAGGAGTGGTTTACTTCTAGAAATATTTTCAGAAGCGTTTAGGTAGCCCTGAAAAGGGCTGTTTTCGGGAGTTAAGGCGGGGACATTAATATTGTGTCCAAGACCCTTCTGAATTTATTACACGCTCCATTCTTCTGGGCATGGAATCTATTACATGGGTGACAAATCTATCTCCTTCCCCTACCTCCAGCCATGCTTCGGAAACAAGATGTCACAGGTCATCCTGAGTTCTTGGTGGATCTGCCTCAGGCCAACTTTCCCTTAGAGTACGCTTCACTTCTGCCCACATATTTTCCATGAGATTGAGGTCTGCTCCACGAGCGGCCAGTCGATTAAATCAATCTCAGGGTGCCCTGCGAACCATTCCTGAATCACACGGGAAGTATGTATTGGCGACTGGTATTGCTGGAACTGAATTACACCATCAGGCTGAAATACTCGTACAGATAGCACCATGATATTACTGATAATGTCTAAGTACTGAGCATTGTCCAGATGTCCTTCAATTCTATGAAACTGTCCTGCTCCGCGACTGGAAATCCAACCCCAACATAAAATAGATACATGGCCACTGCGATTGCAAGCAGCCACATATCCATGGTCATATCGGGTGCCTCTCGGACGATACACAAAACGGCGTCCCTCCTTTGATGTTGTGAATATGGATTCATCTGAGAAAACTACGTTTTCCCAATTGAGACCCACATTCACCTGTGCAAACGCGAGACGGTAAATTTTGTGGTCGTCTGAGAGTTTTTCCTTCGCGGCAGCAACACGGCCACGTAACCCAGCATGACGAAGCCTTCGCAGAGCTGTATGCTTACTACCAGGATAGAGAGAAACTTCCCTTAGCTGTCTAGACGTCCTTAGTGGGTCTAACCGGGCTTCGTTTACTAATCTCGCATCTTGGGCTTCGGTTGACACATGCGGACGACCAGGAGATCGTAAATTATCAGTCTGACCTGTAGCACCATATTTCCGAATCCATCGCCTTCCTGTAGAGGCCGGGACACCTACTCGCCTGCTAGCTGCAGTTGCAGAATAACCTTCCAACTCCCATAAAGTAATTACTGCTGTACGTCTATCCATAGTTACCAATGTTCTGAGCTGTGAGAAGGAAGCAATAGGTAAAAGCTAGTACCTGACGTGTGATTGGTTACTTGCACGACACGCCTACTGTGGGAAACAGCGTTGCCAGATCTAGCATAATGATGCTAGATCTAGCATAATTTGCATGTCTCTAGCATCTAGCAGCTTGCTTTTAGCATCCTGCCCAAATCTAGCACAATTTCAGCAAGTTTATCAAAAAGCCGTAAAACCTGGAGATGAGAAAGAAGTTGGTCGTGGGAAGAAAAAGAACGGCAGAAATGTATCCTCTTCCATTGATTCATACAGTCGATAAACCATACAGGCAATCTTATTTTCCGAAGTAAGTTCGAAACGTCTTTGGGCTTTTTTGTGGCTCCACCCAGGGTTTTCTAATCCTTTAACTCCGAGGCATGGGCGGCGCTATGGGGGCCATTCTCCCCCCAACTTTTTGACAACTTCACCATCTTTATTTCTGACTTCATGATCATATTTATTCCTGAAATGACAGCTCCGAGACCGACCAAAAATCTGCCCCCCCCCCAGTAGACGATTCCCAACTCCCCTTATGCTGGGAAGTAATTTTCTTTCAAAATATGTAAACAAAAACTTTGCATTCATTTATACGATATATACGCCATTGAGTATGGCAACGACTGCATTAATTTAGTTGAGTTAAAATTTTGATGCGTGAAGTATTGAGTTCTATCCATGCATTCTTGCTCTCTGTGTATTTTAAGTTACGTTATCGTATCTCAACTTCGTTTTTTTAAACTCCTGAATTAGTAATTATGAGGATCTAGCATAATTTGACCGAATCTAGCATAAGTTCGATCAGGTTTTGGAATAATTCCGAGCTGTGAGTCTGGCAACGCTGGTGGGGAACGACTTGGTCAACGACTCGCGAAAGAAATCTGAAAATGGTGCGCCGTAATAATAATATCAAAAACAGTTTTTATAAAGGAATATTAATACATACGAAAAGCTGTTTAAAGAATGAATTGTTATACTGACTTTACGCGTATAAAAACATATACCATATACCAAACAGATTGAGCGATATGATGATAGCTGTTTTGAGACAAACTCTTTCGAAGTCCAACTTCGGGTATCTTCTGAAAACAGTAAACTAAGCTGCTGGTTAGAACCTCCAAGCCAACCTTAGCAATCGGGAAACGATGTACAGATATGTTTTTCCTTCTGTTAAAGATAATAAGACATGTTGAAATGGTATTAAGTGTAGAAAAAAGTAACATTGAAATACTTAATGATACAATATTTCGAGACTATGTATTCACACTCTCGTTTCGTCATTGTGATTTCCATACGGAAAAGAGCATTTACTTATGAGCTCAGTTATATTTCAGAAGCAGCTTCCGAAAAGCGGTCATGTTAGCTCAGTGGTACACCACCGAGCGTTTAAATCGTGAGTTCGATACCCGTTCAGGTGAAATTCTTTTATGATATTCTACTTTTCCTCAATGCATGAAAATTATGTAAAATAGTTACATTACAATTCATCAGTTGTATATATCAGTTGAATGTATATATTGATATCATCAGTTGTATATATCAGTTGAATATATATATTCATATCATTTCACGACATAAGTAATTCTTATCTTTAAAATATAACATCTGAGGTATTGACAGAACGTCGGTGTGTTATGTGTGAATATTGAATACAAATTTAAAAAATCGTGTAATAGCAATAAATAAGTTATGTAATGTATTTATTTGCAGCTACTTTCATCGCAGATAACTTCTCAATATTCGCATTACAGCATTTAGGTAGAGCATATCGAAAATCGGATCGTGGTCCAAGACAAAAAACTAGCTAGCCCCAAACTGTCATGTAAGAAATTCGCGAATCGCAAAAGTAAAGTGAAGAGATTGAGAGCGGTAATTCCTTAATCGCTCTCTCTCAACTCTCTCTTATCTGCATTTATACACATAAAAGTGTATGTATGTATGTTCCAACATAACTCATGTATGCCTAGAGCAGGGTTTCTCAACCTGGGAGTCGCGGCCCCTAGGGGATCGCGAAGATAGGCGGAAGAGATAAATATAGTTAGAATCTAATACCAGAAATTATTTTTAATTTTGTTCTGATAGGCATACTTTTATTTTTTATACACACTGTAAAGAACAATAAAAAATAAGTCTACTGAACATTTTCAAAGGGTGTAGAATTCGTGTTACTATTCGGTTGAAAGTCTCTTGTCGTCGCGAATTCTGTCGAGAAATTTGAAGCTTAAAATATACAAAACGATAATCATGCCTGTTGTTCTGTATGGTTGCGAAACATGGTCGCTTACTTTGAGGGAAGAACATAGACTGAAAGTATTTGAGAACAAGATCCTTAGACGAATATTCGGACCCAAGAGGAACGGGAATGGGGAATGGCGGAAACTTCATAACGAGGAACTACATAATTTATACGGTTTACCCAACATTGTTAGGGTCGTCAAGTCTAGAAGGCTTAGGTGGGCAGGTCATGTAGCTAGAATGGAAGAAAGTAGAAACGCTTTCAAAATCTTGACTGGAAGACCAATCGGAAAACGACCATTAGGAAGACCTAGGCGCAGATGGGAGGACAATATTAAGATGGATCTCGCTGAGATACGAATACAAAGTAGAAACTGGATCCAATTGGCTAGGGATAGAAGTCAGTGTAGAGCTTTTGTGAACGCGGCATTGAACCTCCGGGTTCCATAGGCCATAGAGTTAGTTAGTTAGTAGAGTTGTTTAAAAATGAATTTAAATCAAAGAGGTATGATATAAAACTAATGAGAACTGTATATAGAAATACTAGAAAAATACACATGCAACAAAACCTGCACATTGAAATACAATTAAAATTAAAACCTAATGAGACACCTAAGCATGGTGTAATTTCACTAGTTCAGCAATGTCCGGTTCAATTTTCATGACGAACATTATCAAGCCATTTTCAACTGATAAGCGATTTCTTATCTTTGTTTTAATGTTTACCATAAAAAACACACTTTCGCACAAGTACGATATAGCAAATGGAATTATTACTTTTAAAGCAGCAATCCCCAGACCAGGATATTCTTCTCTCCTCATCAGGCAGAACTTGTCCAAGTCTTCGTTACACACAAAAAAAAAAAAAAAAAAAAAAGTTGCAAAGACTTGTCGCATGATCGTTCTATTATTTGGTCAAGAAGTTGTGGGTCGCTGGCAAGAGCGTGTGATAAAAGGAGATCGTGATAGGGATTAGATTGAGAACCACTGACCTAGAGTAATTTTAACCACATTTCTTATAGTTTCGAAAAGAGTGCTGTCGGGTTACCTATGGTGAATGGGAGGGGGATACATATAAAAGATTGCTAGAAAATGATCGATATTAGATTCATAGTTTTCGGGGTCGCTTAGATAAATAGTGAGACTTTCAATTTCGCTTAACTCCGATTAAGCTCTCATTAATAGGGATGGGCACGAACGACTTTTCTTTGAAACTCGACTCGACTCGAAACAGACATCTTTGAGGTCTACTCTTGGACTCGGCGCGAAAAATATCTTCCAACTCGACTCGGATTAGAGTCAAGTCGAACCAAAACGAGCAAAATCTTGTGTGTAGCCCTACCTAGACAATACATAGACAATAATTATTCTATCATCAATTATACTACTATTACTACAAATAATAATAATAATAATAATAATAATAATTAGGCAATGGGACTAATGTGAAATGTGGACTAATGTGGACTAATGGGAAATGCTGCACTGTTAGCGGCGCTGAAAACTTACGATTCGATTCTAATATCGAAGGATTTCGATATATTTATGTCGCTACGTAACCACCCTGGGTGCTAATGGGAGCTTAATTGGACTTGAATTGAAAGTAGAACTATTCACCTAAGCGACCACGAAACTGTGGATTCGATACTAATATCGACCCGTTTCTAGCATTTTTGATATGTATCCCGACAGTACTCTTTTTCCAGACTGTAAGAAATATAGTTAAAATTGCTCTAGATATATCAGAATTATGTTGAAATACACACATAAATCCACTTTTATATTCTGTATAAATAGAGAGTGAGCGAGCGAGCGAGCGAGAGAGGGCGACTCAAGGCATCACCACTTCCACATTCCAAAAGCATATATCAGGAATTGAATTGAAAATCTATGTAAAGACTTTCTGCTGTGGCATGCTTCATAAGGACAATTCCAGTCTGCTCACGTGACCTTTGGGGTTCATGAATTTTTTTGCGAGCGTTCCGACTTTGGATTCTCTGCTTATACCTTCTGTTTATGCATCGAATAACTTTTCAAGAACATAAATGACATTCTGTATTATGAATGTTGAGAATTACCCTCTATATGACAAATAGCTGCAAATAAATACACTACATAACTTATTTATTGCTATTGAACGAGTTTCTTAACTTGTATTTACATTCTTATATATAATACCGATCTACTGTGAAAATTATCTCAGAGGTTATATTTTAAACATAATAATTACTATGTTCTGCAATGATTATGTTATATATACACAACTTATGTATTCTAATGTAATTATTTTATATAATTTTTCATGCATTGCAGAAAATATAATTTTAAAAAAAAAGATTAACCTAGACGGGATTCGAACTCTCAACCTTATGATTTGAAATCCGACAGCTTACCAATGAGCTAACACAAGGACTTCTGAAACTATGCTTCTAGCGATGTATAACGGATCTCAAGATAATTATGACATTCATATCCATTACAAACGCTGTTTCTGTTCTACTTTGACTTTCATTTTAGTACTCAGGCGATAATTATGTTCTATTTCTTAACTTTGAGCATTCTTTTATATATGGAAAGATTCTTTAACGTATTTAAATGTTCCATTACGTATGGAGAGCTAAATGACAAACAAGCATGTGCTGACATAAAAAAAAAAAAAGTTTCGAAATATTGTATCCTTAAGTATTTCAATCAATGTTGCTTTTTTAAACACTTGGTAACAAGTCTTATTATATTTAAAAGAAGAAAAACACATCTGCAAACTTTTCCCCGATTGCAAAGGCTGGCTTGGAGGTTCGAACCTGGCTTACTTTTTCCCGAAGATACCCGAAGCTGGACTTAGAAAATTATTGCCTCAAAACACCAGTAAAGAATGCGCTCAACCTTTTTGAGACAAGGTGTACATAAGAAAAATCTGCTTACACGCCTTGCGTGTTCATACGATCACACTGATGAAAAACTTGAATAACCATACCCTAAATATTTTCAGATAAGTGAAATGTAATCTGTTACAACTTTTGACATCTCTAAAATATAACCAAGCACAAAATAATTTGAAAGGATAAAATATAAGAATATATTTTAATGCGAATTGTGAAGACAATGCCGTTTTTATTCTATTTTTGGTGCACTGCCGATATCTGTGCCTCCAGATTGCATTGAAGCAACAATATGGAACTTGTTTCGTTTGAATAGTATTACCAATACCTTCTCCTAGTAGGCAAAGCATATAATGTAAAGAAACCACTGACAACAAGTTACACAAGATTTGTTTTGATAAATACGAACCGCTGTGATCATATGATCACGCACGGCGTTAATGGGTTAAGCACACTTCAATTAGTTTTTTCAATTGCACTAATGAGATTGTAATTATCCTGAATTGATAACGCGTGGCAGATGGTGCCGCTGGCGCCCTTACTGTCTGGTTATGCCGCGACTTTTCTTTATACTTTCACCGCTTGGTTTGTATATTTTATTACGTATATGTAACCTTTGCGCTGGCGCCATTACTGTCGCGAGTTTTTCGCCCGCCCGCTTTGTATATTTGCCGCTTGGCAGCCGTGGACGCTAATGGTATTTTCCTTTATAGATACCGGCACACTTTGTATGTTTATTTAATATTTTAACTTAAGTAAGAAGAGAAAGTTTACTTACCTTTGATGACACGCCCGCTATTTCGCTGGCTATTTCCTGGTTCCGGTTGGTGGTTCATTGATGTTTACAATCTTCTTTATGACGTAGAAGAACTTGTTGCGCGAACCGAAAGCAAACAAATATTGCGATACCGCAGCTATAGTTTTCTGTTTTAGGATATATTTATAACCTCGGTTGACTATTTGACTCAGGCTATTTTTGAATTTAATAAAATAATAATTAATGAGGTGAATATATAAATTTGATGTTGTAATTTTATGAAAAACATAATTATTGTGCACTTATGTATTGAAGAATATTTTTAAAAAGTACGAGAAACTATACATTATTGCAATATGTAGCCGGATATTTCTATGATACGTGTCAGACATGTGGATATTATCTGAAACTAGTTATGTTTACAAACTCGCGTTGCATGCTGGTAATTGTTTACTACTCTTTTCCGGACCGTTCCGTTAATTGTCTACTTGTTGTACCTTACAAGTCAGAACTATCTTTTTATACACTACACTTTTTATTGTTAATATAGCTTGAATTGGAATTTTCATTTATTATTATTATTATTATTATTATTATTATTATTATTATTATTATTATTATTATTATTATTATTATTATGGAAATAAGTATTATTTTACGTAGGTAGAATTGGAACTTGGGCTCTTTGAATTACTACTACAATGTTAGGATATATATGACTGGAAGAGAGTTAGTTTTGTATGTTTCATGACATTATTATAAGTATGTGATGGCGTTTTTTGTATATGAAATTGGATATAGAAATAACAGTACATAACACGTAGATGCAATCGTTTTTATTCCATCCCCCCTATTATTTAATTGTGAAAATACACGTTACAATTATTTGATATGGATAATTCAGTTATTATTTTATTACTAATTGCGGAGACCATAAGATTTTAGTTTACTTTTGGATTGTGATATTTAGATTTTAATGTTTAGTGTGTGTATCCTACCAGTTATGTAATTGGGAAGATCAAACAAACAATTTGAAAATGTGTAGAAGTCTTGTTTACCAGCTTAATTTTGTGCTGTTTAGATTTTCATATTACATATGTATAAGAATAGACATTCCATACATAGGACGAATATATTTGAAACTGAAATTGTATTTTAGATATTTTGGAGAGTGGATTTTAAGGATACCCATTTTTTGTTTTGTTAGATACTTAGTCTTTTATTTAGGGTACTGCATTTTTATTTATAATATTAATGCACAGACATTTATGATATAAGACTTGAATTTAATAATTTTATTACTAATTTAATACAGTTTGTATTCAAAATAATGGTGACATTATGGATTGTCAAGTCAAACGTGAATTTTATTAATTAAACTATATTTACTACGTATGGCACTAATTTTACTAGAACTTGCAATGGTTTTAAGACGTTTTGCTTGCATGAAATTAACATTAGCGGTTTGATTTACATTGGAGTTATTTGAATTATGCTTTGAAATTAGAATTTTTTTATAACGGGAAACTTTATAGTTGAATTTACTTAGAAATCCTGTTTTAGCGTTTGAATGATATATACGTTTATTGCATGATGGTTATTGTTCTTGTAGGTGAAATGAATATCTGTTTACTAAATGAAGATATGATTACAGAAATATTTGATTTTTGATAGTCTTATCAGGAATTGAAGAAGGCAAAATTTTACGCTCCAGAGGTTACAATCGAACACTAAATAATTGTATACACATTGCAAGACTTGCATTTTGAATATTGTTTCCAGTTTTTTTTTTATTTCGATTCTACATTTTTTGATTTTCAAAGTTTCACTTTTAATTTTGTTCCTGCATTTTTAATTTCAGTTTTACTTTTTTTGTTTTTCAAGTTGCAGTTTTGATTTTACTTCTACACTTTTTCATTTTCCGTTTTAATTCTTTTGTTTTTCAAGTTGTATTTTTAGTTTTAGTTCTGCACTTTTTTCAGTTTTACATTTTTTGTTTGTTTTAAATTTGTATAATATTGATTACTCTTGATTTAATATTGTAATGTACGTAACTTTTGTGAAACTAAACATTTCAGTCTGACAATTATGCAGTTAAAATTTCGAATATGGTAATATTTGTCAATTCGTATGCTAGTTCATATTTAATGTTGATACATAACGATTCTGTATTAATCAAATCCACAAGAAGTTTGTGGTGGACAATCACCGTGTGCGTGGGTTTTCTCGGGGTTCTCCCGTTTCATCCCACATTCTTCATTCCACTTTTCTCATTCATTACTCATCATTACCGTCTCCTTTAGCCTAACCGGCATAACCGTGTGACGTAAAACTCAAAGATTTCGTTTCAGTTTTTCATTAATCCACAAGAATTCATAAACCATATCTTATTTTAGAAGTTAAATTAGCAACTATCATGTGTGCTACTAGCAACTATTGATACTAAATACGGTATGGTGTATCTATTGCATATGAATAACACTAATATACCAATCAAATATTGTTATGTGATATTATAAATTAAATAGTTCTTATCAGAACCTAAAACATATTAACCCTTAAGTACTATGGACGAAAATAATCACGTAACTACTATGGAACAGTCTGTCAGACCGCATTGTTGTTTCACATTTTCTGAATAGTAGTTTTATTGCACATTTTTTAAAATGCTATCCTACATATCTTAGTTGTATATATAAAAATAAAACATAATAATTTCACGATGTAATAAAAGCATTATATTTTTAAAACAGTGAGAAAGAGAACATAGTCAAAATTTGCAACAATGCTTTCATTGTTATTCTAAAATTGTAATTGTTGAAATATTCATTTTTTTCTCCGTTTCTATGTAGTCAAAATAACACTAATTTAAAATACACTGTTCTTATAGATGCACTGAGAATAAAAAATACAGTAAAAACGGAGATGAACATGGAATTTTAGCTTTTTAAAACTTACAAGAAAGTGCTGTTGTAGTTGTACTGTTATATTTTTTTGTAGTGAAAAGGTAATGAATAAACTTATTTTAAGTTCTTATATGATGGCGAAAGTAAAGAAAATACGTTTTGCCGGCAGAGAAAGTACCGCACTAACTTTTTTGACAGCATACACTTTCTTGAGGTAGGCACTTATATATTTTTTTCTGCAATGCAAGAAAATCGGAACCCCACACCGCTGAACACGAACACCATGTGTGGAAACGAACATCTTTGATTTCCGCTTACAATTCAGTGGACAGAAGACTATGTTTTCCTCTTCAACTCCTTGTGCGCGATGGTGGGAAACTCACTTTCGATCTGTACGAGTATGCTCTTGATTGAAAAACTCAGCTCTCGTGGCATGTGTCCGATAAACAATCTACCTTCTATGTGAGGCCTAACAAGTCCTTTTGCCAACGTTTTCATGAAATCAAGTCTTGTCATCACTGCGGACTTAGCGTAGACTTGATGCAAGACATTGACATCACACGCAACATCCACCAGCAAAAAGAAAATTGTCAATGATTATCGTCTTGTTCGATGACTTGTGTAATCTGTAGATTTTTTTGTCTAGAGTATCCACTCCGCCTTTACTCATGTTATGAAATATGATTATTTTAGGTTTTCCAGTCTCTGGATCATTATTTGATGTGTGGTGCAAGACGTGCCACACGGTAAGGCTCAAAACTGCTAATACGAAAGACAACTGAACAGCAAAATACTCACGTAACTACTATAGTACGTCTGTGAGACCGCTTGACCCCTCCAGCGCCGCGCAGAGGGGATCAATTATAACACGAACTTCACAATGCGTAACCATTTGCTAGACAGGAAGGTAGACGAAAAGATCCACTTGTAGTAGTGAGACTGTGGAAAATATAATGATATGAAAAGTCGCAGCGGTCTGAGAGACGGTCCATAGTACTTACGGGTTAACGTGTCAATTAAACTCTCCATATTTCATAACATATCAATGTTTATTGTTCATTATAATATGGTGCATCTATCGATAATAAAAATTCTCTACCATATCTTTCTTGACGCCAACTCCCATGTATAAACTGCCAAAATGTATCAAAGTATCAATCGTAACCTTACTCGCTAGCAATAATTAGCGTAAACTTTCTGGCTGCTCCACTAAAGTGGAAGAAATGCAGGTGCAGTCACAAACTATATCTGGTAGTACCAAAAGCTCTGTTATGTCTATGGCTTCCCGTTCTTCAATCATGCAAACTTATTCTAACCGCTTGCAATTCTCACCAGCTGCAAAGAAAGCACCCGTTGCACCAAATATATTGGACAATACTATGGACATGGAAACAAATTCTACTGTAGCTCCAACTTTACCTCGAACTTTATCTCAATCAATGTACTCGTTTCTGTTAACCCTTTTCGAATCACGTTTCTCAACTGAGAAACAAGTTGTTCTACAACTGTACAAGTACCTTCCTCGTGCGTCAGTCAAAGAAATAGTCAAACTAGAAACGGCTTTAATTTTCAAACAGAAAATGCAAACTTGGTCAGCATTATAAAAACAAAGTACATATAGAAACCTTCGACAAAATGGTAAACTTAGTAACCATAATGTATCTCAAGGCAAGCAAATGCCACCACCTCGCCGTCCTCCTCTCCTTTCCGTAATAAATCGGTGTGTTGATCCTTATACCCATAAAGAAATTCAGGAGGAACTTACCTACGAAGGACACACACTCCTGAAAGTTATGCAAATTATAAATGTTACATATCCCACGTACATTGTTCAAGTACTAACACCTTCTCAAACCACTAATGATTCTCTTCTAACTATTAGGGCATACATTTATAACAAAAAAAACAGAGTTAAACGGTGGGTCAGTGGTAGAGCGTTCACCTCTGGTGCTTGGGGTCCCGGGTTCGATCCCAGCCCCCCGCCAAGTGAACTTTGTGGTAAACAAACACCGTGTGCGTGGGTTTTCTCGGGGTTCTCTCGTTTCCTCCCACTTTCTTCATTCCACCATTTCATCCATTATTCATCACCACCGTCTCCTTTAGCCTAACCGGCATAACCGTGGGACGTAAAACTCAAAGATTTCATTTTTTCATTTAACCCCTAACACTTCAATGCGAAAAATGCTATACATATAATCAACACTCTACCGCTATATGTCCAAATACGTCTGTCTGCAGCTATTGATCTGGTGATCGCTCCAGTCATTCATATCCCCAATCTACAACCCCCCCCCCAAATTGTTACAGTGGCCATGAACAACATCCGACGTATAGATACAAGTGTAGAGGCAAATCCATCCATACCAAAGTTCACCCTAAGTATGCGGTACCACTACGTATATACAACTATTCTGCAAACGTTCTACAATCAGCGGACTCTTCTATAACAGTACGCTATATATTGTTGCCTTTCTAATGCTGGGAGGCACGGTGGCTCAGTGGTAGAGCGTTCACCTCTGGTGCTTGGGGTCCCGGGTTCGATCCCAGCCCCCGCCAAGTGAACTTTGTGGTGGACAAACACCGTGCTCGTGGGTTTTCTCGGGGTACTCCCGATTCCTCCCACTTTCTTCATTCCACCATTTCATCCATTATTCATCACCACCGTCTCCTTTAGCCTAACCGGCATAACCGTGGGACGTAAAACTCAAAGATTTCATTTTTTCATTTAACCCCTAACACTTCAATGCGAAAAATGCTATACATATAATCAACACTCTACCGCTATATGTCCAAATACGTCTGTCTGCAGCTATTGATCTGGTGATCGCTCCAGTCATTCATATCCCCAATCTACAACCCCCCCCCCAAATTGTTACAGTGGCCATGAACAACATCCGACGTATAGATACAAGTGTAGAGGCAAATCCATCCATACCAAAGTTCACCCTAAGTATGCGGTACCACTACGTATATACAACTATTCTGCAAACGTTCTACAATCAGCGGACTCTTCTATAACAGTACGCTATATATTGTTGCCTTTCTAATGCTGGGAGGCACGGTGGCTCAGTGGTAGAGCGTTCACCTCTGGTGCTTGGGGTCCCGGGTTCGATCCCAGCCCCCGCCAAGTGAACTTTGTGGTGGACAAACACCGTGCTCGTGGGTTTTCTCGGGGTACTCCCGATTCCTCCCACTTTCTTCATTCCACCATTTCACTCATCTCTCATTATCACCGTCTCCTTTAGCCTAACCGGCATAAGCGTGGGACGTAAAACTTACAGATTTTCTTTCTAACGCTTACTCCTCAAAACATTCAACCAATTCATCGTTCACATGACTTAAAACAAGTCACCCACCCAGCAAAAGAAATATTCCATGTTACATTTCATACTACTTATTTTGGTCAAAATATCTATTTTTTTATACACTATCTTTGGAAACTACTGTCTAACCTACTGGTCATGGATATAGTCTTTATATTTATCAATATTAGATCCATTCATCAGAATAAAGCTTTATTCGAAGCGCTGTTAGTGATAGAAACAGCTGTAGTGTTTATCCTTAACGAAACCTTTCTCACTCCGTTCATCATTTGTCATTTTTCTGAATATACAATAATTCTACAGGCTAGCACCTTCCTAGGAGACGCCCAAATGGATAAACAGTTGTGGAATTTTCTCCACGTATTCCATCACGCCAACACTTTTGCAGGCTGGCAGATCTTCCTGAATATCTCATCATTACTTTATACTTCCGTAATATAACTATAGTCGCTGCTACAGTTTATATCAGACCTGTAAAATCGGTACCTACTGTAATCGTGCAACACATTTCCGATAATTATAATAAATTCATAATTATGAATAAGTTCAAAATGTACAGCAGATCAGAAAAAGACAGATCTACCTTTCAAACCTTTGTCATAACTTACATACCTGGTATCATTCATAATCTTCCAAAATCCAATAGGTTTGTATTACAAAGCATACCAGATGTTGTCATTACTTCTGTTAATCATGTTTCACAAATCCAAATTGATGTTCTTGATCCATTAGGAAGTGACGTGACCATGTTCCAATCAAATTACAACTTAGTACTCATCATACGACTCAATCTACAAAATTTCAAAGATAGCATCCGTTTTGACAAATTCAACTGTGAACAATACAAACATATTTATCGTCAACAGTACACCCATTACAACCGTACATCAACGGATGCACTGTATCATGACATTCATACTAACATATCTTCAATCCAAGAGGCTAGTTCACTTTACATACCAGTAACTATATCAACGCCTTATCGACCAACATTGTCAACAAAATATCTCACTTTTATCACTCGCTCTCGACAATTTTAGCGTGACTATCAATGCACATAAATCCAGAATCACTCCGTCATCACCGAGAATTTCAAAGAATGGTCAAAATTACATCTGTGCTTACAAGTTACGGTGTCTGAATAAAATATGTAAAATTCTCTAATGTCACTCGTCCTAACAAGTACTGAAAACATTTCAATGCTCTTTGCGAAAAACAGTAAAACACCATATCCATTATTAAATGATGCCTATCTATATAGGCAGACTACTCCAAAGCTAAAGCTTTTGCCGATTTCATTCAAGACATCTTCACACCACTCAGTCGCACATATTTCTATAGACACCCAGCCAACACAATCAATCCAACTTCTCCTTCATTACAGCCTCATATCCTTCATACTCTTCAGCAAGTGAACCTCTAATAATAAACAAATTGGTTGTTATCATTTTATCATTTTCATTTAAATATCACAATACAATGAAAACATTTTTTCACTATACTGAAAAAATAGGATCAACAAACGTAACATAAAACATATCTTGCAGAAAATAAAGGATCATTATAATGAAAACAATTCTATGCAATTGTTAAAGTCAATATAGTCTCAAAACTGTCACCTAAGATAAACAAGCGCTTATAGTTACTAATAATGAAAACAATTCTTTGTATGTGCTTAAACTATGAACAAATCCTACAATATGTTGAACCCGTCATTGGTACGTTTATTAAAACATTAATAAATGAACATAACATTCGTCTATTCACAAACATTGTCTTGGGAGAATTTCAAACCTTCAAAGCACTTAATACTGTAAATGTCATATTCTATAATTCAATTAAATTATCATGTAATTCATCAGTAGTGAAAATATTGTATAGTTTTTTATCTGTAATCAATCTGAAATAAAAAAATACTTGCTGTCACTATTAAACAAAAATACATAAAGAGTCTTCATAAGTAAAAATTGCTATTTTCTTATCCCTCATATTCTCCTGATATGTCTCCATATCATAAAGTCATGTCTCATCATTTTAGTTTTTTGTCAATTACTTGTAAATATTCCTTATAATTCTTTAAACTTCATGTATTTGAAAAATTTCCGTTCAATAAGGGTACAGTGTTCTTCAGTACAAGAAAATTAGTCCATATTCGTAGAAAGTTACCCTTAATGTTATGCTTACTGTTATACAAATATAAAACTCACACTGTGTTTATTCAACTCTTCATCATCAACTCGTAAATCAAACCAATACTTATTCACTATGTAGGCTATAAATATATAATTTCAATTTACCTGCGTTTATACAATTATATTTATCTTATCAAATTTCTTTAACAAAAGAAAATGTCTACAATAACAAGTTTATATAAGCAGCAAAATAAATGAAATATAAAGTTATGTAAAAGAAAATATAATGCATATCCATTAGTATTTATTGATTGAATGAATAAATATTCAAAATAATTAGTCTTTTAGTATAACAGCAAAAACGTCCTAGTCTGTCATTCAAAAATCTAATAATTTAAATACGAAGTAGTACATGGTAATGTCGTATACTGAGTCGTATTTAGCGTCAATATACCTTGTTACTATGCAATCATTTTAAAAATATTTATGGTTTAATAAATGAATATTTGAAGTAAAACAATTCAATCTGACATTTATGCAGTTAATAACTCAAATAAGTCAACAGATGTCGCTAGTTGTGCTACCTTCTATCTAACATGAGTAGTCTTGATATCATACTAATCAAATATCAATCCTTAAATGTAAACCTGATATATCTTATAATGAAAAGGAAACAAATCAAACTGGTATTCACACATTCTAATAATTCAAATAAGTTAATAAATGTCGCTAGTTGTATTGCCTTCTAGCTAACATATATAGATTTCAGTATTGTAATAATCACAATATTCAACTTTAATGTAAAGCAAATACATCTTATGACCAAAGAACAAATCACAGTAACATTCGCGTATTTAATACTTCAAATAAAATAATATCTGTCGTTAGTTGCGCTGCCTCATATCTAAAATAAGTGACTAATGCCAAAAACAAAAGTGTCTCCATAAATGTAAACCAAATATATCTTATTATAAAAGCAAAATATCCATCTGTCAATTATATTTAAATAGCTTTAAACAAAACAATAGTTGTCACTATTTGTGGTGGCCTGGCTATCTATTAAGTAAATGTCAATAGTACACTCTTCAGTTAGCATTACATGTAATTACAATGCATTTATGTTATAAAGTATTATGTGGCAATCTGTCAATTATGTGTTTAGTAGTTCAAAAGGATAATACTTGTCACTAGCTGTGGTACTTTGTATCTAAAATAAATAAATAAATAACAATATTTCAGAAATCATCTGTCAATCCTAATATTCTAAATCAATTAGTTCTTATTATTAAAGCAATATATATCAATATATCTCTCAAGATCGTAATAATTCATAATCATAGCGTTTCTTAGTAAAAACTATAATTCCAAGGATATAATAAGTCTCTACCGTACATTTTCACTGATATCAACTCAAAATATTCACCAGTGAATCGAAATATTAGTCATAGTTAAGACTATTACTTTAGTTACTTCAAGTTAAACAAATCTAAATGATATTAATAAACATACCATTTATAGATGATTAAAAGACTCGGTATCCTCAATATTTATAAATAATGTACTTCTATCTACTAATTGCAATACTAATAAATTAAAGTTATATAAATAGAATATCTCCAATCCAGTATAATAGCTGTCACTTTGTACAAATAATTTGTCCTTGCTCTTAAAACATAGTAACCATCTACTTCTTAAAAGACTAGTAATTTCAAACCTACAAAGTATAGTCTGAACTTGTGTTCCTAGTAAACCGTAGGTAGTATTAGTTATCAATAATTCATACTTAATATTGTGTCATATTTCAAATATAAAATAAATTCTAATCCTACTGTAATATCTACAAATAGTCGTAAAAAACTAATTTATCCTAAAATGTATGCAATATGTAAACAATAAAGTAGTAAATCAGTTCACATACCATAACACATAATTAAAGTTCGAATCAGTATAATAAGTAAATATTATTCATCGCCAAATTCAAGCATAGTTCTTTGTCTTCAATCTTATTTCAAATATAGTTAGCAATTCTGATAAATAGTTTCTAATATGGCCTAATGTAATATAACAAACTAATTTGTAGTTGTTTCTGGATTTGTTACATGAATGTAATACAGTAAACAAGTTTCAAGTTTGAATAGTGCAATTATAATTCAACAAATTTAAATCAACATCCATAAATAAACCAAATAACATCAAACAAAGTTCTATCTTGCAATGTAAAATTCCAAAATCTTAATGCACACAAGTTTCCATGAATTCTTTTCTAGAAACCATTAACCCGTTTATCTAATATCCAAACAATAAAGTATCAATCATTTTCATCATCATACAGTAATAGCGTGTAGTTAATCTGTATCTCTATACAAAACTAATCTCCTAAAGGATCTAGTTCAGCAAAATACAAAGTGTAATCATCCAAATCTTCATATGTTGGTTCTGTAGGGTAATCTTTTACCACAATACATAATATGTGAAATTCTAATATTATCGTGCACAAATAATCTACACTATAGTAAATATCAATGTGCCATATATGCATCATATGTCAATTTGTGAATCTCTGATTCCCAACTTCAATTAAACATATGTCAAATACTCTGTCAATAAGAATATATTCTAGTCTTAGATATAATCAAATTCACATATACCCCATAGAAAATATTTTTAGGGTAAACAATCAAAACACTTATCATAAAATTTCGAGACAAAAACAATTTTTACATATAATAATTCTGTCAGTAATTTAAATGTACATAAATTGAGTCAAATAAAACCATATACATTAAAATATTGTTGTGCAGCATAGAAAATAAATAATCAACTAGCACATTCAAGTGTTAACCAAAAGACTTGTGATCAAGCCCACTTGTGAATGTAAAATTAAATATCCGCAGTATATTTACTTCAAAGTATAATAATACACTCCTCAACAAGCTTAAACTAAAAACTCGGTATAAAAGGCATCAACTATAATCTTCGGCTAAATCAATAGTCTCGGTACTGTATCCATTGTAAGTCTTAAGTCCACTTAATATATAAATAGTTCTGAAACACTATCCATCACATCAAGTGAATAATTTTTACCCATACAATTATCAACAATTTCCCATTAAATTCGCTTCAAACAATGGAATACCCTCTATTCTTACTTATAGTGAACACACTTCGTAGTTAGTATCGCCAATACTCTTGGTTCAATTCTGGACCATGTATGCTTGTAATGGACAAACATCGTACATATGGAATTTTCTCAAAGTTCTCCCGTTTCCTCCTACATTCTCATTTCACCGTTTCATTCATCTTAAAAGGAAAAGTCACCACAAAGTGTTCTGATAAAAGTTACCTTAACATGCGTAATCGTAGGACAATAAACTTAAATTATTTAGTGTTCGATTGTAACCTCTGGAGCGTAAAATTTTGCCTTCTTCAATTCCTGATAAGACTATCAAAAATCAAATATTTCTGTAATCATATCTTCATTCAGTAAACAGATATTCATTTCACCTACAAGAACAATAACCATCATGCAATAAACGTATATATCATTCAAACGCTAAAACAGGATTTCTAAGTAAATTCAACTATAAAGTTTCCCGTTATAAAAAAAATTCTAATTTCAAAGCATAATTCAAATAACTCCAATGTAAATCAAACCGCTAATGTTAATTTCATGCAAGCAAAACGTCTTAAAACCATTGCAAGTTCTAGTAAAATTAGTGCCATACGTAGTAGATATAGTTTAATTAATAAAATTCACGTTTGACTTGACAATCCATAATGTCACCATTATTTTGAATACAAGCTGTATTAAATTAGTAATAAAATTATTAAATTCAAGTCTTATATCATAAATGTCTTGCATTAATATTATAAATAAAAATGCAGTACCCTAAATAAAAGACTAAGTATCTGACAAAACAAAAATGGGTATCCTTAAAATCCACTCTCCAAAATATCTAAAATACAATTTCAGTTTCAAATATATTCGTCCTATGTATGGAATGTCTATTCTTATACATATGTAATATGAAAATCTAAACAGCACAAAATTAAGCTGGTAAACAAGACTTCTACACATTTTCAAATTGTTTGTTCGATCTTGCCAATTACATAACTGGTAGGATACACACACTAAACACTAAAATCTAAATATCACAATCCAAAAGTAAACTAAAATCTTATGGTCTCCGCAATTAGTAATAAAATAATAACTGAATTATCCATATCAAATAATTGTAACGTGTAATTGCACAATTAAATAACAGGGGGGATGGAATAAAAACGATCGCATCTACGTGTTTTGTACTGTTATTTCTATATCCAATTTCATATACAAAAAACGCCATCACATACTTATAATAATGTCATGAAACATACAAAACTAACTCTCTTCCAGTCATATATATCCTAACATTGTAGTAGTAATTCAAAGAGCCCAAGTTCCAATTCTACCTACGTAAAATAATACTTATTTCCATAATTCTAATAATAATAATAATAATAATAATAATAATAATAATAATAATAATAATAATAATAATAATAATAATAATAAATGAAAATTCCAATTCAAGCTATATTAACAATAAAAGTGTAGTGTATAAAAAGATAGTTCTGACTTGTAAGGTACAACAAATATCCTTCAATCAAATGGAGGGTGCGCAATCAGTATCAAATAAGCCAAAGTTCCGGAAAAGAGTAGTAAACAATTACTAGCATGCAACGCGAGTTTGTAAACATAACTAGTTTCAGATAATATCCACATGTCTGACACGTATCATAGAAATATCCGGCTACATATTGCAATAATGTATAGTTTCTCGTACTTTTTTAAAAAAATTCTTCAATACATAAGTGCACAATAATTATGTTTTTCATAAAATTACAATACCAAATTTATATATTCACCTTATTAATTATTATTTTATTAAATTCAAAAATAGCCTGAGTCAAATAGTCAACCGAGGTTATAAATATATCCTAAAACAGAAAACTATAGCTGCGGTATCGCAATATTTGTTTGCTTTCGGTTCGCGCAACAAGTTCTTCTACGTCATAAAGAAGATTGTAAACATCAATGAACCACCAACCGGAACCAGGAAATAGCCAGCGAAATAGCGGGCGTGTCATCAAAGGTAAGTAAACTTTCTCTTCTTACTTAAGTTAAAATATTAAATAAACATACAAAGTGTGCCGGTATCTATAAAGGAAAATACCATTAGCGTCCACGGCTACCAAGCGGCAAATATACAAAGCGGGCGGGCGAAAAACTCGCGACAGTAATGGCGCCAGCGCAAAGGTTACATATACGTAATAAAATATACAAACCAAGCGGTGAAAGTATAAAGAAAAGTCGCGGCATAACCAGACAGTAAGGGCGCCAGCGGCACCATCTGCCACGCGTTATCAATTCAGGATAATTACAGTCTCATAACTGCAATTGAAAAAACTAATTGAAGTGTGCTTAAAATAAGTAATAAAAGGGAACAATATTTACATTACATACAAAAATTATCGAAAATCTAGTTACTTTTCGGTGCAACACTGCAAAAAATCACTAAAAATCCCTAAAAACATCAGGAAAATTTACCTATTTAGGGGAAAAAGAATCACTATAATTATTCTCATTACAGGCAACACTGTCAGGTAGCGACAATAGTGGGATAATCCTACTGCACCCTTTAAAATCGGGTAATATATGGCAACACTAAGCTAAATAGAAAAGAAGGTATATCCCAATTTAAGATCACTACACATGCAACTCATGAAATTCAATTTGAAATCTCATCCACTTGACTGAGATCTTTTATATTATTATTATTACTCTTTCCCCTTGTTTTTAAAAGTAGTATTGTCACTCTTTCTTTTGTTAGCAAAAAAAGCACCACCTCCCTTTCTTTGAAAAAAAAGAAAGAAAAAAGAAAGAAAATCTACATCGCAATACACAATTTTATTGTTGATTTGTTGCCACTCCGATAAATGTGAATGTAGTTTTTTTTTGCATGTTTTGTCTGGTTTCTTATCGTAAGTCCCAAACACCAGCAATAGTTTATACGTGAAAGAAACACCGATCACGTTTTATTCTGTATCTCTTTACTTCCCACTTCCCAATTACGATAGCCGTGCCTTTTTGTGAGAAATTGCAACTGATTATTTTTTATTCTGCCAACTGTAAAAGTATACTCAACAAGAATTTCCCTACACTTTAAGATATTTTAAGAAAAAATACCTTCTTTGCCCTCTGCAAATTTTGAGCATTTTTCCTCTACGCCGAAGAAAATTTTGCTCCATCTGCCAACTGTAAGCCGAAGTGGGGAAAGATTATTTGCTGTTTTCTCGTCGTTACTTGATATTAATGCTGTTAAACTCTTGTGACATTTGCGGTTTTTGTTTTTTGAGGAAACCAGTTTTCTGAAAACCGAAACCGCAAAACCGGTTTTCAAAACTGACATTTCGTTTTTTTAGGAAATTTCAGTTATTTCAAAAACAGGTTTTCGGTTTCTCAAAAACCGATTTCGACAACACTAATCAATAGTAGGTAGGTAGTCATAATGTTCTGGCTGATCAATACTTAATAAATGAATTTAACATATAGGAAATTTTCTACATTCTGATTATCTTGCAGGAAGTTTCACAAGTTATGACAAGAACCAACTGAATTTGAACAAGACAACGGTTAGTTGATGAGGCTTTTTTTTTTTTTTTTTTTTTTTGAGGTGTGCGGCTTTGACGTCAACAAATATTTCATGCCTTGTGAAATTTTGATGTTTAGTGTTTATCAGTCGCGCTTCCATTTTTTTCTTCTGATTTTTCGAGTTCATGATAATTAACAATACGGTACATTGCGCAGTTCGAATATATGTTCACGTTTTCATTCAATCCAACTCAAGCCGTTTCAGATACTATATAGTTGTATTTACTTACGAAGAATCAATTGCGTACCAGAAATTTTATTTATTTATTTATTTATTGAACAAATTCCTAGATACAGCATAATTGTGCCATTTTACACAGGGAAATATCAACAAGCGGGAAAAAAAAGGAATTAAAAAATAAACAACAACAGTAATATCAATAGTATTAATAAAGAGTGCACAAGTAATATTATTTAGCCAGCACGCGTTTTATTGCTCTTTCAAATACCGGGTAGCTCGAAAAAATGTCCACCTCACTAGTTAGATTATCATAATAGTTGGGTACTCGGTGAAAAAGAGACCTCTGTATAATTGTCAACCTAGGGCGTGCAAGATGGAATAGGTGGGTATTCCGGGTTTTGCGGGAAGGGACATGCAAAGATAGTTGTTGAATTAGGGTTTCTGATCTTAGGTTCCCATTTACAATCTTCTGCGTACTTCCGTCGTCTGGATATTAAGATATCGCAAAATTTCCTCCTTAGGTAATATTCGAAGTGCGGGAACACGAAAATGTACTATTGCAATAAAGTAATTGAGAACAGACTCAAGTCTAGAGAGATGTGTAGGTGCGGCCATGGCCCATATGAGAGAGCAGTATTCGATCTTGGGTGCTATTAGAGTTTTATAGAATGTTGTTAATGATGCCACAGTACGTAGTTCATTGAATCGGTAAAGAAGCCCCAGCATACGCATTGACTTCTTAACTATTGAGGAGATGTGCTATGAGAACGAGAGTTCCGAATCAAAGATGACACGAAGATCATTATGACTGGCAGAATGTGTAATAGGGGAATCGTTAATATGGTATTTGGAGGGAACAGGAGACTTTTTCAGAGTAATTGTAATACCGTCACATTTCTTACTGTTAAGTTTCAATTGCCACATTTCACACCAGTCTACAAGATAATTTAGTCTTCCTGTAGGGCAACTATGTCATAGAAACATGATATTTCTCTATATAATTTGCAATCGTCAGCAACAAAAAATTCTGCGTGCTCACTTGCTCAGTATTCAACGTTTTAATTACAATCTGAATTGTTAAAATGCGAACGTTAGTTGCATTAAATATGTAAGCAGTTCCCATGAATAATTCAAGCACATGCTAATTAAGGTCTTTCTAGCAAGTACTTCTGCTGTTCATCAACCTTACGCATTCGAGTAGGAGATAAAGATAGAAAGAAAGAAGTAAAAATTTGTAATTTAGGAACCGTGACTCACTCGGGCTCATGCTCTCTATCCCCAATAGAGCTCGCGTTCGAAAATCTTAATGAGGATCACACTAGTCAAGATTCTCACTAGTTCGAGCTTGAGCTTGATATTCACTGTGAAATTCTCTTTAACTCGATCTAGTAATGTTACACGTCCTTTCTTGTTTTTACATTTGTCTCACCATTTTCGACTTATAGGGATGGCCGTGGACTTTTCAATTAAGTTTTTCTTTACATTTTGACCCGCGCCATTTTGCACAGGATTGTCGTAGAGAGTCGAGCCTTCTGCATTTTCCTTAATTTTACAACAGCTCTCAAACGATGTACTACTTAACCCCCTTGCAATTTGAAACTTTTGAGTTTGACATCGTCTGGGACTTTGTGGGGAACTCTGGGGCAAACTTTTTTACCCCAAAATGTGTGGCCTTGAAAATGGGATATGTGTTCACCGAGTTTTCCATTTACACAACTGTTTCCGAACAAATGACTCGGTTCAAACTATTCTACCAGATTTTTTTTTAAGCTTTTACTTTACAAACCAGTTGATAATGCTCCAAGAGCATCGGCAGAACGAACTTAAAACGAATGGAGATGTGGAGCGGGAAGGATAACTGTCATTGTTCCTAGATGTAAAAGTATATCTTTTTATCCGCACCTTCTCTTTCTCGCAAAAATGAGCAAAATATAATATATCTATGAGTTACAGTTCTCGAGATATGGTTGCTTAAATATCTAAAAATTCGAACTTTTTGACCAATATTTGGGGAACGGTGGCCAGTTGGCCAGTAGACAGTTAAACAAACAGTGGCCACCGGTTACTATTTGGTACCAAAATTTTCACCATCCTCTTAGATATTGACCAACACCAATATGATCTGTGTGACTTATGGTTCCCGAGATTGCTCCTCCCGAAATCGGAAGTATCTTTTGGCCAATATCACGGGAACGGTAAGTCATATAGAGATGATATGGTGATTATCAATCCCTAATAGAATGTGACACATTTTCGTGCCGCTATGAATTGATGGTCACTATCCAACTGGCCACTGGCCAAACTAATGGCCAGTTGGACAGTGATCACCGGTTACTATTTGGTAACAAAATATTTACCACCCTCTCAGGTATTGATCAACATCAATATCATCTCTCTACAAATTATGGTTCCCGAGCTATGGCTTTCTAAATATCTAGAAATTGGCCATTTTTTGCCAATACCACGGGAACGGTTACAACGACTTATCAAGGATAGTCGTTAACCTGGTTCGTTTGATGATATACAAATTTGGAGTGGTAGTAATTCTTTGCATGTAAAAATTAGCTTCAATAATTATATACTATTAATCTCACCATTTATATAAAAATGATAACGTCGATAAACAGTGCTAAAAATGGTTTATTAGTTGATATACTTTATAATATATTTTCCTTAACACTGTCAAGCACACAAACTTGCTGACTAGGTATCCATAAACATGTACATAGCAACTACTATCCCATAATATACCTTTTACATATCTTAAAAACATTCTTCTTCTGTTATTATTAAATTAACATTCTATGAAGTATAGTGCACATGTATGAGCACTTTCTGCCCAAGGTACAGGTAATTATTAACCTAACCAAAGTATTTCGTTATATAAAATGTCGCCCGACAATTGGACTGAATATAAAAGTCATGAGTAAGCTTGGCTTTTATCTTCAAGAACCACTGGTCCGTTTACAATAGTGTTCTTACATTGCATATGTCCATCACATTTTGATCGCACCTCGTATATCGCTTCATTACATTTCACATATATATTTTTAACAAATCTTACACTTCATCAATACTTATCTTTTATTACAATAATTATATTTATTTCATTATTATTCACTATATTATTATTATATTTTCTTATTAAAAATATCGTCGCTCATTTAATTAATCGTTGAAGGGTGCGAATTCAAAAATCGTAAAGGACAAACATGAGTTACAAATAGTCAGGGCGCATTATATAATAAATAAGTTAGATGTTTTAAAATAAACATTAGATTAATAAGGCATCACAATATGGAAGAATCTCATTCAAGACAGCTGTTGAATAATTAGTTTTATAGAATGGATCTTATTCTTAACATAATCTTTGACAATTAAGTTTTCAACACAAATCAATCTAATATAAATAATCTTTGCTTTTAATCATTTATGAATTAAATTATAATTCTTACATATATTAAAAACATTTGAGAATTATCATTGATTAATGAGAATTAAAGAGAATTAAATTGAATAAAAATAAAATAAATGTTCATGAAAATCTATAGCTGATATGGGTTTAACCAAATTTCATTAACGGTAATCAGGTTACATTCGTACTTGCATACGATTCTAATAAAGCACATTGTACTGCGCAATCATGATTAGGTTCCGTACTATTTTGTACATGTATTTCATCGTGATTCTGATTTTGATATGAAATGCCATCTCTTGTTCTCCAATTACGTCTATCCACGTAGTTCGTTGTATTCCTGTAATTTCGCTCAGTACTTCGATTGTTTTTATATCTACTGCTGTTAGGTGATCTGACATCATGATTACCATGATTAGTTAGGTTAGGCGGATTCCCTACATAACTTTGCCTATTTTGCGCGTTTTGATTGCTAGAATATACTCGGCTTAGGTTAGGTTTCGTATTATTCACACTTCGGATATCTAAATTCCGAACAGGCACAAAATGATCTGAATTATTCTTATTTTTATTCATTCCTGCTTGTTGATTCATAGCATGGTATTGAGTTTCATAACATTGGACAAGCATTAATAAATGGTTGAAACTCATACACTGTGTGGAAAATAAGATCTGTTGTAACTTAAATGGAAGCAAATTTCGAATCGATGCTATTATTCTCGATTCCGATTGCAATGGATTAACGACCTTTAATTCGTTGTATGTATTTACAACAAACTCTACAACAGATTTATGCAATCGAGGATTGAAGTGTTGATTTCGAATGGTGGCATCTCTGTTCGCCAGCAAAAAGTCATTTTCATAATTTGCGATCAGTGCCGCTTTGAATTCCTCATATGTACTGATGTGATCACGTACTGCTTTAAACCATAATGAACAAGGTGGGAGTAATACATGAGGGATTAATTTCATATATTGTGATCTATCTATACACATAATATTGCACTCGTCCTGGAATTTTTCTAAGAAAGAAGTAGAATTCTCGTTACACTTACCACTGAATTTGCTCATAGCTCGTATTTCACTCATCTTAACACTTAATTTTACCTTCCTTTTATCATTCCGTGTACTTGTTGAGTGATAGTTCCTATCCATTACGTGATGTGTCGTTACACCATCTATGTTTCGCCCATCTGTACTTTTCGGATGTATTTCGTCCAATATAATATCCTCATCAGACACCGGCGAAGGTGAGTTCATCACTGGTGAGTGGGGAAACTCCAAGCGATCACTACCCAAGTTATTACGGTATGTGTTGTCCTTAACCTGTAGCGTTCTAATCTCTTCCTGTATAGTAGCTAACAATTGCGTATTTACACGTATGTTGTTAGAATTACTGATGACCTGGATCTTTTGCTGTTGGACGGAAGATTCTATTACTTCTAAATCTTTTTTTACAGCACTGATTTCTTGGTTTTGGTGATTGTGCTTCTCCTGACAATCATCGGATATTCTTTTTAACTTTTCCTCGAACTGTGAGGATATGTCATTCACCACCTGGACAATTGTCTGTCTCGTTTCATCTGACTTCTGTTCTATCCGTCTACTTAATTCTTCATATTGCTTGTTAGATTCGTCAAACTTCTGTTCCATTCGTCTACTTAATTCTTCATATTGCTTGTTAGATTCATCAGACTTCTGTTCTATTCGTCTACTTAATTCTTCAGAGTTATGTTCTATCGTCTGCTTTAATTCTTCGTATTGCTTATTGGATTTTTCGGAGTTCTGTTCTATCTTCTGTTCTATGGTCTGCTTTATCTCGGTAGACATCTGAATCAATTGTCGCTGTAAAGCTAACAAGATTCGGTCTTCCGATGTCAATCCTGGTGTTACACTAGTTTCACCGTTGTCACTATTATTTGATTCATGCTGCATTGTTTCATTGTCCATTTTTCTTACAATTATTCTACCACTTCTCAGTATGGTCAAATTTGTATTCATTAACTTAATTATAAAAGTAAATTCACCCTTACTTTTGCTTCGGGACGTGAATTTACAGTATTTCCCGGGTGAGGTAAACCAAAATTTTTACAACGACTTATCAAGGATAGTCGTTAACCTGGTTCGTTTGATGATATACAAATTTGGAGTGGTAGTAATTCTTTGCATGTAAAAATTAGCTTCAATAATTATATACTATTAATCTCACCATTTATATAAAAATGATAACGTCGATAAACAGTGCTAAAAATGGTTTATTAGTTGATATACTTTATAATATATTTTCCTTAACACTGTGAAGCACACAAACTTGCTGACTAGGTATCCATAAACATGTACATAGCAACTACTATCCCATAATATACCTTTTACATATCTTAAAAACATTCTTCTTCTGTTATTATTAAATTAACATTCTATGAAGTATAGTGCACATGTATGAGCACTTTCTGCCCAAGGTACAGGTAATTATTAACCTAACCAAAGTATTTCGTTATACGGTAAGTCATAGAGAGGTGATATTGATGTTAATCAATCCCTAATAGAATGATAAACATTTTTGTACCAATATTAATAGGTGGCAACTGGCCAACTGGCCATTGAACAAACCATGGCCAATTTGACAGTGGGCACCGGTCACTATTTGGTACCAAAATATTTACCATCCTTTTAGATGGTAAATATTGATCAATACCAATATCAGCTCTCTATGACTTACGGTTCCCGAGATATGGGTCCTTAAATTTCAGGAAATCGGCCAATTTTTTTTCCAATATCTCGGGAACGGTAAAAGTAACGCGAAAAATTTAATCACTTTCTCTGATATTTTTTGATGCTCTATCGAATGAATTGAAAAAAATTGCAAATAAGAGACAGACGGGCAGACAGACAGACAAACACACAGACATATAGATTACAGTAACGAACTTTTTAAGTTGGTAGAATATGTTGTAACTCACGATATCACGCTCAGTGGCGCGTATAACTTCGGGATTCCTCTAGTTATAACATATCAAATGCGAACACATTTGACTCGTTCGGATCTCGGCGGAGCCACTCCCTTGGCAATAAGCAACTGTCGGGGCCGCGGTGGCTCAGTGGTAGAGCGTTCACCTCTGGTGCTTGGGGTCTCGGATTTGAACCCAGCCCTCGCCAAGTGAACTTTGTGGTGGACAAACACCGTGTGCATGGGTTTCCTCGGGGTTGTCCCGTTTCCTCCCACTTTCTTCATTCCACCATTTCATTTATCACTCATCATCACCGTCTCCTTTAGCCTAACCGGCATAATCGTGGGACGTAAAACTAACGATTTCATTTCATTTTTTAAGCAACTGTCTTCTTCAAATAACAAATTTCTATGTCTCGAATTGTTTTCTTGGTAGATATTTCCTGTAAATACGATAATTTATTGTAATACATGGTAATTGTAGTCTAAGACACACGATATCGAAAATATGGAATAATAGACTAACATAATAATATGCAAATGTTACACTGGAAAATAAAATCTTTGGAAAATCGCAAAGAGCAACTTCACATTCATGTTCACAGTCATACCTCATTATTTAGTTTTAATGATTACTTCATTATTTAATTCTATGAAACTGGTAGAATTAGTTATATGTGTGTAGAAACGCTTTCAAAATGCACTAAAATTATAAATGACAAGTAAGAGGTGCTTTGCTGAGTGTACCTTGTAGGGGCCCCTCAGGTCTGCTCCCCTCGCACCGCGGGGTCTGCGGGCCCTTTATCGCCGCCACTGGCTAATATGAATATGAAACAGATGTCAGGCAAGTATAACTAACTGAAAGGACAGCGGTGTTTCCCATATGATGAGACAATGACTTATTTATGGCACGAGCCATAGTAGAAAGCAGAATAGTTGAAGAAACTATACCCTCTCAGTAACCTAAATTGCACGAAAATTTCCAAAGCAGGTTCATTGATCTGAGTACCGCATGTTGCCAACTTTGTCCAAAAGTGGGATGGTTTGTTTCGAACTTTTCCACCGAAAAGCATTTGTCTGAAGTGGTGTTTCGGAGACAATAAAATAAAGAAAATACACTTGACAGAGAGAAAGAGTAGAGAAGAGAGTGTGTACCAATTATTCCTTCCTCGAAACTTTCCTTCGCTTCTACAAGAGAGTGACCGTGAATTTTTTTAATTTTCATTTTCTGCCTAGTCCTTCTAGAAAGCGAGGAAGGGCTGGGGGATGTGAGGTAAAAAACCTGTAGGATTTCAGAACAAGTTTATCTCTTGTTTGTCTTGATTGCTAACAATATTGTTTCTCCATAAACTAGGCATTCCTCATGCTCCCATGCGAAAAGCCATTCTGTTACATAGACATTTTTGCATGCTATAAGCATATATCTTAAATAAAAACATAGAATATGCTGAATATATTCTAAAGCACTAATATATGCATTAACCTTTGAAATATGCATTTATATACATTATCAAACTTCAAATTTCAGCTGTATTATTGTTGTTAGAAACCCCTTCCAAGTCTAACAGAGATGCATATAAGCAAATAAAATATGCATTTGCATAAAAATCCGATGTCTACTCATTACCAACCTTGTAAGTAGCATGGGAACACAGTGCAGAGCATGCATCACTGTCTGTGGTAATCACAGAATCTTGTAAGGACCACTTAATACCTTCTGTAATGTCTGAGGAAAAAATCACGAATCGTAGTAGTTTCAGCGTTGACTTGGAATAAAAGTGCCATTTTTTCTAATCATGTGTTTCTTTGTATTGCTTGCTGTATCATACTTTCTATGTATGGTTCAAGTTCCACGAATCTATGCCACTTCGGGCTTACGAAACTTACTTTCGCAAGTGACATACCACGCGGAATTTACTTTTGTCCCAAGAGTTGTACAACGGTGTGTACCTAGGTACATATACTAGCAGAAGTGTCCGAGTTACGTGAGGAATAATAATGTTTAATGAATAAAATCCCAGAAATTTCAGTGTTATAGGAAATAACTTTAAAAACGGGAAAGCTGGAATACGTGTTTGCTAATTCTTATTGAGGAGCTTATAATCAATAATTCACGTCTCTGACTTAAGTGAATCCTCACATTCAACATTATGTGCTTATAAGATCTGAAGTTAGACCAGTATGGGAATTACTGTTTCTTACTTCATGAGCGAAGTGTTTGCATTCTGGTTTTCATACCTCCAACTCAGGTTTGCAACCGTAACTTAAAACATGGGAGGGCAAGATAATTTTGGGCGGCTAACTGAAAATGAAATCTTTCAGTATTACTTCACGTCGCACGATTTTGCCCTGTAAGCTTAAAAAAAAAAAAAAAAAAAAAAAAAACCAGTGACGTTGAGAATTAATGAAATGGTGGAATGAAATAAATGGGAGGAAACTAGAGAACCACGAGAAAGTCCACATACACGGTGTTTCTGTTCGCAAAGCCCACTTGGCACCAGCTGGGATCGAATCAGAGTCCTCCCACACCAAGGGTGAAAGCTGTGAAACTGACGAGGAGATTTACGGAAGTGTCACTCACCGATTTGAATGAAACTTTGCACACTTGTAGAACATCGAAAAATAATCGAAACGTATATTTTAGTTTCGGGAATGGTGAAGATTTAAGGGTGGGAACCGCCCTTTGAACGTTAGCAGTGGTCTCCAAGAATGGACATAAAACAATTATTTAATATAGGAGAAAACATACTGCCAGGGGGGTTTTAGGACAGCTGATTCAGAATATGATGTCAAAATTGCAAAATTCAAATGCCGGATCCAATATGGTGATTACAATTTCAGAACGTCTTCTGGTTTGGATTCCCTGCACTTAGACAGGGATTGGCTAATTGGACAATTATAATAGGCTACGAGAAGATTGCAAATCTATTTGAAGTCCCTGTCTGTTGATTTGAAACCCATATTTTTTTAACCTGGTGCTTGATTAAAGTGAGTCTCTGCAACTCTTCCTATTCGAGGTGCTTATGTATAGTGAGTCCCTTCGCTTCTCATTATGTCAGAACCACATATCCTCGATTGTTATAATTATGAATTTATTGAGAAAACGCTTCACAGTAATGATATTTGGATTTAAAACAAAGTGTATGATACATAAACATTGTTTACACCAAGCTCACCTTACTACAGCAATAACTGTGACAAATCGCAAAATGCAGCACAATCTTCTTCTAAATAACTGTTTTTGTATCTAATAAGATTTGCAAATCTGGAAGAAGAAAATTGATTATAAACCAGTGATTTGATCTAAATTACATTATTACGGAGATATAAGCTTATGTTATACTTGTAGAGGACAATATCAGTAAAATGTCTCAAGAAGTTTCTCCACTGCCTAAAGACGAACACATCAAGAGGCTGAATCCTACCATTTGTTACTGCCGATTTGTTTGTATTTTGAGGTACTCTTTTGTTCGTAAAGTTTCATTCAAATCGCTGAGTGATACTTTCGTAAGTCTCCTTGCGAGTCACAGCGGCCGCGGGACTAGATCGAGTCCACTTTACGTTCATAGTTTCGTAGTACATAAATGTTACGATTATAAGCCTTCGAAATGCATTAAACAATTAGCTCGATTTGATTGTGAACTTGTATTAATAGTTTCTGAAATTTAAAACTGATTACAAAATGAATCCGTAATTTTATTAGGTTAATATAAAATGTACTCCCAGCACGAAGCAAAACTATCTGGAATTGTCGTGAAAGGAAAAAAAGAAAAAAAGAAAATAGCGTTTCAGCCACAAGACTAAAGTGAGGAGTATATTTATCTTACAGTAAACTGCTTTTATGCCAAGTGGTTTAACTCAAAATTTGAATTTTCCAGGAGTGAAAGTTGAATTTCAATCTCTCTTGAATAACCCATATTTCTTTTATGTTGGGAACCAAAACCATAACTACTATATGTAGTTTATTGTTTTATTTAGTGTTTACAAAACTCCTTTTAAAATATACCTATCTATAGAAGTGAAAGGTACCTGTATTAGTTCTTGCATCCAAGCAGTCCATTTATTGTAATATTCTATGTAAAATATTCTTGTATCATGTGATTTACAACAAATGTTACATTATATATTATCCGTAAACGTGATATGCTGCAACACATTATAGCCTCAAAATAGTTGGGGAAGCGAATAATCCAGAAGTTATGTAGCCTTATTGCGTTCATGGAAATGAAAACACGATAGTTATAACTATGTTAAATTACTATAGACTGCCAATTCCTCATTCAGAGAATTTATGATGTTCAGTTCATCGTAATGGTTTTATGCAAACTAGATATAGGCTACGGATAATAGTTTTATACAAACTAGATAATCAAATATTATTATTATTATTATTATTATTATTATTATTATTATTATTATTATTATTATTATTATTATTATTATTATTATTATTATTATTATTATTATTATTATATTTATTATTATTACTATTATTATTATTATTATTATTTTATTATATTTGAAGTACAATCAAATACACGACATTAATTATTAGTTTTGATTAGCTGAATTGAGATGAAAATTAAATCTTGATCTCGAAATATTAACTATTAAGTTGATGCGCTCTGTACCTTTCTAAAGTAATAAATGCTGGAATTGGTTTCAAGGCGGTTCCTGAGTGAATACTTTCTTCAAAATAATATTGAAAAAAAAATAGAAAAAATTTCGAGACAATTGAATCGAGTCGAGATTTTTACGAGCAGTCTCGACTCGAAAATTCGTGTCGAGAAATACGTTTGTCTCGACTCGTCTCGAATTGTACAAAGTGTGTCTCGACTCGAATCTCGACTCGAGTCAAGTGGAGATTCGAGACACCTCTCGACTCGTGCGCATCCCTAACCAAATACAGCTATTTATTTCGCTAGACGATGGACCGTATTTCGATTAGACGCAGCAAGAAGTTACCAAGAAATGAAGTACCCCATAGAAGGCAAATAACTATTTTTATTCCTTGGATGATAAGCTACTTCTTCGACGAATTTCGTTCAGATCCAGTCAGTGGTTAACTAGAAATAAAACACTACATACAAGGCAAATCGAGTTGAGCCGACTCTTCCCACCAAATATGACATTTTTTATTTATATGTCCATGAGGTGTTTGTTTACCAAGTTTGGTCCAGATTTGGGCTGGATTTACCAAGAAATAAAGTACTACGTATACGTACACACACATACACTTGAAGTGAAACTTCCCTATACTTACACTTTGTATTTAGAAAATAGTTTTGTTTCTCGTGTTCCATATCCTCTAGGTGTTAGAATCGTGGAGAATCAAATTAGTCACACCGAGGTAAAAACTGGATATGGACACTTCTACTTATCATATCAGGAGTCAATATTATATCATGTGACCAACCTGACTGCTATTTTAAAGCACACACACACACACACACACATACACACACACACATATATATATATATATATATAGCTTCTCCGTGGCTAAGCGGTTAGCGTACGCGTCTTTGGCGTGGGAGGCCCGGGTTCGATTCCCGGCGGGAGCTCTTGTGATTCGGATTCGCCGTTAATCAGTAGGTCCACGCCTCATATAGCCTCGCTGCTGAACGGGACGTTAAACTGAAAATCAACTCAACTCAACACACACACACACACACACACACACATATATATATATATATATATATACAGGGTGGTATGTAACTCCACCGGCAAACTTTGGGAGGCGGTTCCTTATACGAAATGAAAGAAAAAAGTTCTAATAAACATGGGTCGAGAAACGTTTCCTTTCAGAGTTATGAACTACCGAAAATTCGAAATATCACGTTTCAAAACATCCTGGTTTAGAAACTATAGGGCCTATCCCAAGCGTTTTAAGGAATTACATAGGAACTGGTATACGCTCTACCTATATATACGAAAGTTTTGTCGCTTTTTCACCCACAACCTTCGAATATCGATATGTCACTTAAGATGTAACTGAAAAATCAAAAATAGTCACCATCAGCATCGATAACCTTCTGCCAACGTTCTATAAGGCCATTGATTCCATCGAGGAAGAACTTGGTGTGCCGCGAAGCGAAGAAAGTATCAAGTATAGTTTGCACTTCTACTAGAGATTTGAACTGGAGTCTCCTAAGGAGATGTTCCAAGGAATAGATCAGGTGATAAGCGGACGATGCAATGTAAGGGGAGTATGGTTAATGCAACAGTGTTTCTCATCCAAAGCGTAGTATAGTGCCCCGGGTCATCCTAGCCACATGGGGATTAGCGTAGTCTGTAACAGGAGGATCTCTTTGCTATTCAGAAGTTCTGGCTCCAGAGTTTTAAGTTTTTCTTGAACACGGCTCAAGTACTGTCAGTACACAGTTGCATTGATGCTCTGATCAGTTGGTAGCAGTTTCCGATGCACGATGTCGCGAGAAGTCTATCAAACAAACAGGAAGGCCTTCTTCTGGTGCGTGCCGGTTTCGGCTGTTTTGAAACCAGTTCATGGGGTGCTAACCAATGATGACGGCGCCGTGGAGCTACGTACAGGACCCACTTCTCATCTCATGTCAACACCCTGTCCAGAAGTGGCTCCTTCCTCAGACAAGACAGCAAAGGAACAAAAGTGTCTTCTCGTGTTGCCTTCTGGGCCGGAGTCAAATCATGTGGAAAACATCAACCCAAGTTGTAGTGCTTCCCAATTTGATGGAGGTGCTGCCGAATGGTTTCTCCACTCACATTGAATTGTAGTCCCAGTGTAGTCTTCACGTGTCTGCGCACTATTCGCCTCAATTGCTATCTGAAGATCATTTTGTACATGTGTTGGTCTTGTGGCACATGGTACATCTTCGCCACAGTCCTTAAGCTTGTTAAACCACCGCTGCACTGTCCGCATAATCACGACAACCTCACCAAAGGCCTGCCATATGTTCCGCCACGTTTCAGCAGCGTGTGACCCCAGTTTGAACTCGTACAGCACACAGGCTCTTATGATGCTCTGTGGAGGTCCCATGTTCATCCTGTTATACCAGTTTACGGTGTAACTAAACTGCCACAACCAGGTAGTATGTTGGATATACCAACTGACTTTCGCCTCATCTCCTTTCGCATTCAACTCACGATGTGTGGATCAATTGAACACAGACCTCCATAAACAGCGACAGAACTTTCTTGGTTATCTTTACACATATATGTATATAAAATTTATTTCCATTCCTGATAGTGATGTCGTTTGAATAAGGAACAAACATTGTTTGGCATACATGTAAGTAATTTCTAAAATACAAATCTCGTGTATGAAATATATCCTCTGTTTGTATGATTAAAAGTCAACGTAAATTCCATAATAATAGCATTTAACAGGAAAAATGTCCAAAGACGAAAGTTCATACGCAGTTTTCGAGAAAATGAAGGAAAACTGATTTTTTCGTTAAGTTAAAAATTCATGTTATTCGGCAAGCATGTCTCTTACTCAGATGAAACTGATACTGAAATATACTATCGTTCAAACGCTTCATTATGGCATTGCCACGACGAGAATATGTAGTAAGATTAAATAAATATAGTCTAAAAGTATAATTAACACTTAATTTTTTTATCTTTGGTTAGCTAAAATATTGTTCAAAGACAAGATATGCGTCAGTGGTCAATCACATACAAATGAAAAGACAAATATTATGCTAATTTTAAACTCTCGTGCGTAGTTTTCGACAAAAGTGGATAAATGAACTTCTATAGCTCTGAAGGGTGTTTGTTGCGAACAATAACTGGCAGTTTTTATTCTGTTAGAAGAACCTGTTTTTTTATATAAGCAATGTATATGTAGGAAATTACACTCGTAACTGGGAAGACTGCCTTTTCAACTTCCGTAAAGTCATCAAAGGTTAATCACATCGGATGACAAAATGAGCACAAGCCCAATTGTTCATTGGACGTCAAGCAGTCCCCACATCGATCAGCAAAATCTGCCATTCAACAATTGTGGAGTAGTGAGTATGAAAATTTTAGAGCGCAACCGAAGAACCCCTCAAGTGTAGTTCAATTTTTTCAGGCGCTCTTCCTGAAATTTCACGGAAACCTCAGGGAATTCAGTAGATAGTTCAGAAATATAAATTTACGTCTTTCACGACTGCCATATAATTCATACGTTCAACAATATCGCCTACCACCATTGATTTCCAACCTAGGTTGTCCTCGTTATGAAACCTAGGTCTGCAGATCGGCATCGTTATGCAGATCGGCAAATCCTTCTTCAAACTTTCTGCACCAGTCGTGCATACAGCCATCTTATACAAAATTGGAAGTGTACTCATTGTTACCTCCCTAGTACGAGACGCATCCAGAAAGTAACTTTAGCACGCGTCACATAGCTATGAATCCGTATGTTGCGAAAAGGGGCTGCGTACATGTGAGAGAGCAAGATAATAGTATAGCGCACGCACGCGCCAACGCGACTTCGATAGTGCTATCAGTAGCGTCGTGGCAGTGGTTGAAGATGCAGCTCCCGCCGCGTGTGAAGTGCGAGCAATGATAAAGTTTCTGAATTTACAGGGCATAGCGCCGATTGAAATCCATCGTCAGCTGTGCCAGGTCTATGGGCCTAACGTCATGAGCAAGCAGATGGTGAGTTGTTGGTGTAGACAATTTCCACCAAGACGCCAAAATATGCATGATGACTCCTGTAAGCAACCCCCTTGATGATCCTGTCCAGAAACTCATCTCCCTCATTGTGGTATCTAGGAATGCGCACAAGACGAGTCAAAACAAAATTTTTCAGACAAAATTCGAGTCGAGACAAAGCTCTTCCAATAGAGAAATATACATTTTTCGAGTCGAGACATCGCTTTTACAGCACATTTTCGAGACGAAACAGCCTCAAATCTTGTCTCATGCGCATCCATAGTGGTACCGTTGCAAAAATGTCAATGCTGATCTCATGCGCCTTGCTTTGTGTTCTGGAGTTAGTTGCTTCGGCACCCACCTGGCACACAACTTCTTGAACAACAGGCGCTTCGTGACAATGGTATACAATAGGAAACGGGAAATCTGCGGGATCTGACCGCTGAGTTCCATTATTGTGAAGTAACAACACTGCATGATGCGTTCCCGAACAAGGTCCACAAGGTCGTCTGTGATAACGGTTGGCCTCCCACTACGCTGCTCATCATGAACTTTCTTGCCTCCTGTTGCAAATTGTCTACATCAGCGACGCACCATCTACTTGCTCATGACGTTAGACCCATAGACGTAGCACAGCTGACGATTGATTTCAATCGGCGCTATCCCTGTTTATTCAAAAACTTAATCACTGCTCGCACTCTACACGCGGCGGGAGCTGGAATAGGAAAGTCTATCTTCAACCACTGCCACGATGCTATTGAGAGAACTAGGGAAGTTCCGTTTGTGCATGAGCCATGCTAATACCTTACTCTCTCGCATGCTTGAAATCGCTTCGCACAACATATGGTTTCCTAGCTATGAGACGCGTGGGAAAGTTACTTTCTGTATGCTTCTCGTACATATACTTTATGTACTTTAGTGTGAAGAAAAGTAGGCGGCCGATAATGGAAATAATCCTTTGTGATACTGTGAGAGACCTAGCGCTTGGAAGGGTTAGTTTAGGTTGTCATCTTACATATTACTAACTTCAGGTTAGCTTTGTTTGCTTCAGGAATGCTCAACTAAATTTAAGATGCAACGACTGTCATTTAGTAGCACCTTTCGCAGTTTTATATACGAAAAAAACAGTCTATATAACTGGTCCATTTTTATATCGATAACATTCACTCTGTGTTACTTAATATCATTCCTGTCAAAAGTAATTTTAATTTACTATTTCTAAAGAAAACTAATATTCTAAACAGTTTAAAATTCTATGTAAGTATGCTTACCTCTAAATTATTGGTGTATTCCGGCAGGACCCACTTGTTCAACATCTCAACTTCCTCCATCTTCTTCTGCTGATGGGAGCACGGTGGCTGTATGGTAGAGCGCTTACCTACACTGCGTGGGGTCCTTTGTTCAATTCCTGGTCAAGAAAGTTCGTGGTGGACATCTTGTACGTGGGTTTTCTCAGGACACTCACGTTTAATCTCACATTTCATTCCAATAATTATTCCATTATCATTCACTCGCCTAATTCATCGTCTCCCTTAACCTAAAGAACGTAATTATGGGATGTCAAACTGAAAGATTAGATTTCACTTCATTCTCTGCTGTTGATAACGTTAAAAACTCTCCTTCTGGAGGGTACAATGCCTGGGAAGAACAATTCTTTTTCGTCCATATTTAATACCATTAGAATTACTTAAGCTTTTGTCGTTGTTCACATGTTAATCGAATAACAAAACAGTGACAATTGGCTTCTTAGCAAAACTCGTAGTTCGCGTTCACTACTAACAAAAAATCAAAATTTCATTGAGATTACAACAGATAAGACATTCAGTAAATATACTTTCCACTAGCTGTATGACTGCAACAACTGTAACCGCCGAGTGTATGTTCTCCTAATTACACATTTAGTCCTATTATTGTTAATGTTTAGTAACAGTTTGCATAGTGCAATAGTAACTGTCATCAGACAAGTTTTGTTCGAGTTTAATCAACATCTTGGTACTGTATTTTTCAGTATGTATTGCTCTAGATTTAGTAAGTTAAATAAAACCCGCTTTACCATTTGTTTCGCTGCATGCATCATATAATTTGGCTCTTGTACAGTTCGTAGTATCAGATGTTTTGTTGACGGTAGCAGAAAATTAAAAGTGGACATGTTACTGAAAATTACAGAACTGGACCTGTTCAATTAAAAGTTACGGATCAATTTTCCTCTGTGTGGGAGAACAAGAAAAGACATTTATGCACAAAGTACAAACACTGATGAAGCTTTATTTAAAAGTGAACATCTCGAAGTCCGCCAACTTGAATACAACTGTAGTATATTTTTACAAATGGAAAGTGATTATGTGTTATATTGTTTGAAGGTAGCAAATCACCAGAAACACGAATCCGATATCGAATTTTGTCTAATTTTATCCTTACAAGAACAATTCATGTATCAACGTGGGAGATCAACAATTATAATGTGTGCTTATAGGGGTTACTAGATCGTTCGATCCGTATAGCACACGTCTGTAGCGACATAGACCTAATATGATCAAAAGTTTGGCGAGGACTGGAGATGCATTACGGATCGAACGATCTAGTCACTCCAATAAGCACACATTATAATTGTTGATCTTCCACGTTGATACGTGAATTGTTCTTGTAAGGATAAAATTAGATAAAATTCGATATCGGATTCGTTCTTTCTGCTGATTTGCTACCTTCAAACAATATACCACATAATCACTTTTCATTTGTAAAAATACAGTAGGATTCAAGTTGGCGGACTTCGAGATGTTCACTTTTAAATAAAGTTTCATCAATGGCATTAGCGCAGATTTCATCACAATTCTTTTAATCATTTCCAACTTACAAGGGTCTATTCAGACTGTAGAACATATTAGAACTACTGTATTAGCTTCGTTTAGTATATAGATGGTTAAAATATTCTTTATTGTTAGGCGCTTCCTCACTGTCAGTAACTTAAACTGCAAAGGCAAAGATTTGTAGAGAATAGTAGGTAAACAAAGAAGATGATTTAGAAGTTCGGTTAAGACCGGGAAAGTATCATGTGGACAGAATACTCAAGTCATTAAATGATCTATTTATTCCACCATCCTTTATAAGACGCTAATTCCTACTAACGGACTCCTATTGTCTGGTATAATGATTTTGAAAACTGTGAGGCGGAGAGCATTTGGTTGAAGCTTAATGCTCCATTTTTTTTTTGGGGGGGGGGGAAGGAAAGGAAGAATATTAATAGGCGTTTATTTGCCATACATCTCTACAGTTTTGTAGGTAATTTGTCTTTGTCTTTTTGTTTAAATCCCATTATCATTACAACTTTGAAAAGGAACCATTAGGTGTCACTAATGGATCTCAATAAAATAAAATTTACTTTCTTCTGGTGCACTCATTTTTTCCTCTATTCCCCCTTTCTAATCAAGCTGCAACACTTAAAGTTCAGTTATTTTCTATTACGTTAATTTTCGCAGTACAACTAACCTATTATGAGAAAACGTCTATATATTAGTAGTGAGAAAAAATGGATAAGTGGAAGAATAATTTCCATTCAAATCGATTTTTTCTTAGAAATCTATTCATATCTATTTGTGGGTGGGTGTGTGAAATTGTGATTTAGATGGACAGATTTTGATAATCTGAACCAATGCTTAACAGGGACAGAAGATGAAAATACAAATTATGCATTGTATAGAAAAGTGACAAGCACATAATAGAAAGACGGAAGAATCTATGAAACAAAGAGAAACTGCATACAAGATTAGAAGTGGTGGTACAGAATGGAAATGTTAGTAAATACATCAATGAGAACACATTGAGAACCACGTGTAAAGTTTGTTTAACAAACAAATAAAAATAAAAATAAATAAATGAAATAATAAAATGTTGTCATGGTTAATGGCTAAGAGGATCGACTACTAATCCAAATGACGGCAGTTCAAATCCACTTTGAATAAACTTTTGAATGCACCACTTTTCCTTCTTTATTTTTGCAGTGCTTGACAGCGGTGCTAAATGTTTTAATCTTCTACGTTAAAGTGTCATTAGACATAATATTCTTATTAAAAATTAAGTTTCTAAGATCACGAATGAGGTCATATCTAATTTAGTCTCCTGTCATGTAGAACTCTCGAAACATTTCGAATTGGTAGATTCAAACTTTGTCGTAATTGTATTATTTCACATCTTCTTTCCACACTCAAGGCTATATAAGGACCGACCTATAATTTAACACAGGTATCGTCCTACTGGACCCCATCAAGAATCGGACTCTGAACCACGCGCACTACTCGGGCAGAGATGGCGTGGGTCGATGAAAACTTGACCCATGACCCACTGACCCACCACGCACCGTGACCCACGACCCACTGACCCACCACCCACCATGACCCACTCTGACCCACGACCCACCATGACCCACCACCCACCGTGACCCACTCTGACCCACCACCCACGGTGACCCACTCTGACCCACCACCCACCGTGACCCACCACCCACGGTGACCCACTCTGACCCATCACCCACCATGAACTACTCTCATCTACTTTGACCTACTCTGACTCACCAAAATCCATCGTCACCAACTCTGAACACGATCCACGGCTTCTTCTGAACTGACTAAAGAGTTTACACTTGTAATAAAACAAGAGTGCGAAATTATTACTAATCGGAGTTTGAATTTCTAGTCAATCGCTCAAGCACAACTCTGTTACAATAACGGTGGATCTGACCTTTACGATATAAAATGGTAAAGTGTTTGTCAGTGAGGAAATTGAAGCAGTTCGAGGTGGGGGGAAATTAGTGTGTGCCTAAAATATACTTGTACTAAGAGAGTATTCTTGCAAGTGTTAATTTCTGAACGCATTCCAAAAGAAACTTCTATTCGCAGGAAAATATCCCTGTACTATATGTAAAAGGTTATGGTTTCTCAGTTCACATTATTTTTCTCACAAAAAACTTGAAAAATCAGTTTTTCATAGTGTATAAAGGTGGTCTGGTACCCTATGTGAGAGCATTTCCATAAAGCATGCTCATAATTGTAATTTGTGTAATCACTAAAACACCACGTTAAATATAAGTTACAAATATGCATAATTGCAATTATTATGAATATTTATTCAAAGTAGTTTACCTAAAGCAAACAAGAGACTTACTAAAAATTAGGTACAAAGTTGAATAACATAAGTAATTAGCCATTAGTAATACAAGTATACATTTTCCGTAACTCGTAATTTTCCACCTTAAAACAAATCTGAAATCGGATTTATTTCCTGTTAGTAACTTTTTCGTGGTAAATCGACCGCAGCGGAATGATATCCATCCTTCAGCCAAGAAATAACTAGCTCGTCTACTTTGAGCTTGTCTAGCGATGGGCTATTAACATAGATGAGTAACAAGTTAGACAATGTTTGAGCACTTAGTCTATTTCTAATATCAGTCATCTGTAAATTCATAAGGGGAAATCCCTGTTCGCAGTCTGTCGTGGAAATTAATAATACTTCTACCCGATTTCTGCAACTTCTCATCGACAATCTACTTGTTAGACTTAAGTCTGATAACGATTTTTCTTGGTCAGCTTTGAAATACTCAGCAAGAAGTATCATCTCTTTATCACCATACAATATCTTTTCCATATCGACCATGTCAGTTGGCAATACCGACCCATGTAGAACAGGAACTTCATCTACCACGCCTTTGATAGGGAATCTTGTGAATAAATTAACAATTAGAGCCTGATAAACTGATGATTTCTTATTTGTTTATAAATTTAATGTTTGTAGTTACACATGAAGGTTTGATACCATTACCAAGTTTCCTCCCCCGTCTAGAAAGCGAAAGGGAACGAGGTTCCTGGAAAGTGTTCAGAGGTGAATGGGAATTTCCCTCCTTCTTCCCCTTCAATTACCACACTGCTGTTTGCCATGTGCCAAATTACGATGATTCAATTAAATTATCATAATATAATTATTTCCTTGTTGAATTATCAATACTTTTCAGTAGAAAAAAGGATGAAATTTGAAAGTCTCAAAACAAAGTAAGTAGACCGACGTAAAAGAAAAAGAAAAAAGTGTAAAATTTTCCATACAATTATGCGTACAATCCAAACTTAAAATTTCCGTGCAATTAAGCTTACAGTACAAATTTTATGCCTATTTTTCTCACAACTTTGTGGGTTGATTGCCCTGTGCTGTAAGCGCTCCATATAATAAACATAAGCTTCAGCAATTATTATAACAGAAAGCAATGGATATACGAAGCCAAGCACTGTATTTTTTGTTTCTGATTTTTTTCTTAAATAACATCGATCGTTTTGGATCATTTTTACTAGGGATGGGCACGAGTCGAGCTGAAACTCGACTCGAATTCGAGTCGAGTTTCGAGCCGTGACAAAGGTAGCTTTCTCGAGTCGAGTCTCGAGCCGAATTACTGTTTTTGAGATCGAGTTTCGAGTCGAGTCGAGTTTGATACATGGCTCGCTCGTTTAGCTCGTTTTAGCTCGATTTGAAATCATGGCCTGATTACACTGGAAAGCGAAAGCCATGAGAAATGTAAGCCGTACTGTGGAATACTTTTAGTGTTGCTCACGAGAGGGGACACTGCTTGCATCTCATCTCGTCTCGATAACGAGACCACAATAGATTTTTTTAAAATAAAAGAACAGCCTCAAATGTCGTGAGCACCAATATATGTATATACTGTAGTTTTTACCATCAAGGATGAGACCTGCACGGTCGTATTTCTGAACCTAAGCAGAAGCCCAACCCGGGTAGTGATGTCAACGGGCTCGGCTCGGTTCAACTGAGCAAACAGCTCGAGCCGGCTCGGTTGGGATGAGCCATCGGTTTTTGCCGTCTCGGTTAGGAGAGGTGCTGACTCGGTTCATTTCTCGGTTCGGCTCGATAGTAGATTAGCTGTGAGCCGAGCCACTCGATCCGTTGACAACCCTAAACCCGGGCGGAGCACCGCGGTGATTCAGATAACTGATAACTACAGAACAGAAAAATAACAGGGTTGCCGGGGTATTCTAAGATGGATATTGGCCTATACATGATGTGTCTCATGTAACCCTTCTTTAATCAAATTGATGTGGGTATCAATTTATCTCCTGGTATGCACCTTTATGTTATAGCCGTGTTGAAGCAGCTCTCACGTTATGAATACTCGTAATTAATTAATTAATACGTAAAATTTACCATACTTTCCAATATTTTATCATATATATCTCGTATAGCCCCTCCAACCATAATTATCAACATTAAATCTCCTTGTCTTTATATATGTGACTGTGTATAGCTGTGTTGAAATGGTTCCCATTATGAATGATTAATAAAAGGGATAATTCACAATTGATCACTTTTCTGAATATCTTATCATAGGCTATATGGAGAAATTACTAATTTTTCAGTATTAACATATTGCTTTATTAGTCTGTTTTTCTGGTAGTATCAATCATTATAAAGAATTCTGATGACAAATGAAATCATACTTAACTTTAAATTATCTTCATAATACTCTTTCGTTATATTCCAATATTGTCTTTAGCTTTATAATTTTCCTATGGTATTTTTAAATTCCTCATATTTAGAATTTCTTGCGAGAAGAATAATCATCATATAGTTTCTACATATTATTATTATTATTATTATTATTATTATTATTATTATTATTATTATTATTATTATTATTATTATTATTATTATTATTATTATTATTACCAATATTATAAAAAGCCTATTCCGGATAACAATGTTGTTATTTGTATAATATGGGCAGCTCGTGGAAACATAATTGTATGCCACATTTTCTGACTTTCGAGTAAGTATGAAAAGAAAGTTCATCATTCCTATGCAATTCGATACAATGACACATACCAAACAAGTTTCCCTTGTGGTTTAATACCAATCCAGTCCACCTAATAACTTAATTTTACCAGAAGTGACAATTATCATGATGTTCGCTAAATCCTCTCGTATCATGGTAAAAACGAAATGAAATCTTTAAGTTTTATGTCCCACGGTTTTGTCGGTTAGGCTAAAGGAGACGGTGATAATGAGAGATGAGTGAAATGGTGGAATGAAGAAAGTGTGAGGAAACGGGAGAATCCCGAGAAAACCCACGAGCACGGTGTTTGTCCACCACAAAGTCCACACGGCGCGAGCTGGGATCGAACCAGGGACCCCAAGCACCGGAGGTGAACGCTCTACTACTGAGCTACTGCGCCCCCACATATCATGGTAAATAAAGTGATGACTTCGCTTCTTCATATTTTGTATGGCCGGAAATTCTCTTTTATCTTATTCATTGGAGGCAAACGTTCTTACAGATTTAGACTGGACTGCAACTGAACACGTGTGGTTTATTGTTCAACAACCCTGCAACTCTGCAAGTAAACAAGTTACCACCAAACGGAATCTGTAATCAGAGGTCCCTCCCTACAGAGGTTCAGACTTTTCTTTACTGAATAGTTTTAAGCTCTTTCCTTTTTTATAGTAGGCAATAAAAATAGGAGAAGAACAATATTACTTTTCTGCGGCAGTGTGTCATTTATTTGAGCAAAGGTATGGTAGTCAAAATTTGCAGACACTCTTCAAATAACAGGAAGAATCCCACAGCTATTTACAAAAGCAATAGGAAACACAAGTTCATTTCTCTGCTTTCACGAAATATTTACATGTGTGACACTTTGCGTGCTGAAATTAATAATAATAATAATAATAATAATAATAATAATAATAATAATAATAATAATAATAATAATAATAATAATAATAATAATAATAATAATAGTGAATATCTACAATATAATATCATTATTCATACTTTATCTTATTTCTGACAGCAGTATTACATACATAATTTTGTCTTCTTCAATCACAAGCCACTTTTGTGCTTATCTGATTCAAATCTCTCCTCCATATCGTTCTGCTTATTTACTTAGTAAAGTACAACTAGACTAATATTCATTCAAAACAATTCTTTGATCCAATACTTGATCCAATTTTTTGTTGTATATATCCACATTCATGTCCAGTTCCATCTAAAGAAAGTAGTGTAAAAAATATTTGTTCCCGAGCGTTATAGTAGTGTATGGTTGAATTCCGGATATATGAAGGCCCATAAATATGCAAATTACATATGGGCCGTTAAAATTAGTGCAATATGCATTGGGCCGCGGAGAACTTCGTATTTGAATCAATTTCACACGAATACCGAGAGAACACTTCGCGAATGTAGCATAGATTGTGTCTTAAAGTTACTCATATACAGACCACGACAATAGTCTAGGAGACAAAGTTTGTGTCTGTCTCGTATCGAAGAAGTATCGTAAAAGTAGTGGTCTCTTAGCAACTGTATATGTACCTGGAAACGTATGACTTCATGCCCACCATCAGCCATCTTTTGCAGAATTAAGTGAACGAGAGATATATTTATTTATTACTAAGCTACCAGATACAATCTCAGAGGCTATTTTACACTGGAGCACTCAAATCAACAATAATAACAACATTGGGAAATGAAGTGGAAGGATGACGGCCAGGGTCTGTATTTTAAGGTACCATCTCAACATTGACCTGGTGTAACTGAGGAAAACCCTGGAAAACCTCAGTCAGGATACTGAACTCTGGATTCGAGCATGAGGCCTTCGGATTGCGAAGCAAAAACGCTGTAATAATAATAAATCTTTGAGTTTTACGTCCCAGTCTTATGTCGGCTAGGCTAAAGGAGATGGGGATGATGAGAAATGAATGAAATGGTGGAATGAAGAAAGTGGTAGGAAATGGGCGGGCCCCGAGAAAATCCATGCAGACGGTGTTCGTCCACCACAAGGTTCACTTGGCGGGAGCAGAGATGGAACCCGGGACCCCATGCACCAGAGGTGAACGCTCTACCAATGAGCCACGGCGGTCCTTAATAATAATAATAATAATAATAATAATAATAATAATAATAATAATAATAATAATAATAATAATAATAAGAAGAAGAAGAAGAAGAAGAAGAAGAAGAAGAAGAAGTAGAAGTAGTGTCATTGATAATAATTGTATTGTGTATGTATGATACTTGAAGAGAGTACTTGAACTACACACACGATTAGGCTCGATTTGGCTCGTTTTGGCTCGACTCGACTCGAAACTCGAACCAAATTCGAGTCGAGTTTCGAGTCGAGTTGGAGGAAATTTTTCGAGCCGAGTTCTCGAGTCGAGTTCAAACACGTCTGTTTCGAGTTGAGTCGAGTTTCAAAGAAAACTCACTCGAACTCGCTCGTGCCCATCCGTAATTTTTACAAACCAACTCACTACCAATTTTCCATATTAGAAAGTGCCCCCCCCCCCCCACATAAAGGATAATTTTAAAAAATGCTAGGACACATTCTGTTTATTTTCAATAAAGAGTTAATACACTGAATTTCAGCTCCGTAAGTTTAACGGCTTGCGAGATACTCATTTTTTTCCCGCAAAATTTGGATCCGCACTATCTCCTTAGAATATTATGCATTATAATAAAAGCAATATAACATCCCAATTTGGATTAAGGCCGAACTATATACCAAAAGTAATTTCATTTGACTTTGCAATTTGACCGTGATGATCAGGCACACATAGTTACATGCAATTTTTTATATATTACAGTGATTCAAAAATTTATTTTTTCCAGTAGTTAGCTCTAAAAACTCACAGGTCTCGAAAGCCAAGTTGTAGTGTAAGTCCTATTGCTATTATTACAATTAAAAATATCAATATCCAAAAGTGCCTGAAGTTCTTTTTTCACTTGGTTAGATATACTCACCTCAGGTAAGTAGACAGAAACAAGTGGAAAAGGAAGGGAAATGAAGGTCTTGAAAGTAAAACAGAGACAAATTTACCAGTCTTCAGAAAATACTGTCTACAATGCAGTGAGCAGAGAGGGTCGGTAGATCATACTGAGTCGGTGGGTCGCAGTGGGTCACGGTGGGTGGTGGGTCGCAGTGGGTCATGGTGGGTGGTGGGTCGCAGTGGGTCACGGTGGGTGGTGGGTCACAGTGGGTCATGGTGGGTGGTGGGTCACAGTGGGTCATGGTGGGTGGTGGGTCGCAGTGGCTCACGGTGGGTGGTGGGTCACAGTGGGTCATGCTGGGTGGTGGGTCGCAGTGGGTCACATGCTGTTGACCCACGACCCACTGACCCACTCAGAAAACTTGACGCACTTGATCTACTGACCCACCGACCCACTGACCCACTCCATCTCTGTACTCGGGCTCGCCTCAAGTATCTAGTGGTAGCTCCAGATTTCTACAAGAGGTAAGTCACATCAACAATGGCGGCGATATCGGATTTATACCCCTCCCCTACAAAATTAATCTCCATCTTCTGGACCTCTAGTGATTTTTCACTTTGAAGGCATTCTTTAAATCCTTATGTGAGGTACAAATGTACGTGTTTTACAGAAAAAACCAAATGAATTTGACACAACACCCAGACATTTTAAAGATGTTGCTTTTAGACAGAATGGTTTTTAGATATGACTCTTTTAATTTCGAATTAAGCACTACCCTCTATTTTGTAGAAAATAGTCTAAATTGTATTTCTGTATTTCAAATACTTAATATCAGCTCGTTATGACTAGCCCAATGTTAATCTTGATGATACTCTTGTTTCACTCAAGTGATTACTTTTACAACAAATAGAAGTAAGATTCTTTTTTAAATAATAATAAAAATAATTAATTAAATTCCTTTTGCTACTTGCTGTATGGAACACATATGTATTAAAATATTGACACAATGGAGATCATGGTCGCAGGGATAAAGAGAGTGTAACAAGCAAATTCACTTCACAAATAACAATACCTTTGTTCCAGGTGATCTTATGAAAGGAATATCGGTCTTTGTTAATCCAATGATGTTCAAGTGCATAGCAAAGACAGGGAGAAAGGCCGAAGATAAATGCCATGCATGTTTATGTGCTTAAGTAAACCCAGCGACTTTGGTAAAAGAGTTTAGCTGCAACGTGCAGGAAGAAATCTTAGAGGCTACACGGTAAATATACACACTCTTCAAATCCATTCCAGAGTTCATCTCTATCAACTTTCTTCCAATTGCAGAGTGTCAACAATGGCGGGTAACCATTAGCCCACCAGCACTTGACGACGAAACTCAATGGGAGGTCTTCTTCTCTTCCTTTTGTAAAGCCTCTGTACTCCGGAAATGATGCTAAAAACGTTCTCATTGACTCTTTGGTAATGTGAAGATCCCCTTGCTACTTTTCCCTGTTCATTCTCTCTATTTGTTAATGTTATAGGGATGGGGAGGTAGAACCTGATGATGGTGGAAAATGTCATTGTCATTGAAATAATAGGAACATCAACTCAAATACTTTTCTCCCCTGCGATGCTCGATTCTTCTCTTGTCGTATTTTAATCAATAGTAGTTTGAAGTGTTGCCAATTGTGTAGTTTCATTATAAGCTTTCAGTTCATGCTGATATGTAGCACTTCCATTAAAGTTTAAAACTGTAGTAACGCCAGTGGTGTCCTCTCCGGGTGTACAAATTGTGTACTAACGCCCATAGAAAAATGAAAAGCAATAAAACTTCTAATTTAATTGAACGGATCGCAAAAACTCGGTTTTTCTTTCTTTGTTTTTTCTTTTCTTTTTCTTTTTTCTTTTTTTTAGTGAGACCGGAAACACTGTCCTACGAATTTTAAATTTTGTTCAATTTCCTTAACGAATGTAAGTGTTCCTTACAGTTTTTGACCTCCTAATCACAAATTTGAAGTCAAATATGCTGTATCAGTTCTGGTTTTTCAGAAAGGTTAAAATAAAAATTTAGAAGGAACACCATATTTTTGAAATTCATATCTTTTAATATTTTTTTTATGTACAATGCAAACAAGATGAAAAATATGCACATGGCACGTTTGGATATCAAAAGGATAGACAAATATTTCTGCAAGAATGCATGAACAATAATGCATGAAGTTTTGTATGAACAATAGACTAACAACAGATGAGAACCAGTTCCACATGTATGAAACAACTTGTTTATACTAAGACGTAGCTGAAATCAATGCATTTATATACAGTGAAACCTGTCTATGTTGGCCACCATCGGTTCCATCGAAAAGTGGCCAACTTAGACAGGTGGCCAACTTACAGAAAATAAGTGTGATTTGTGTATTTTTAGAATAGGATTTCTAGTATTACTTGACTGTAAAATTTTAATAAGCAGTGGCACGACAGCTACTTATAAATAATGTATATAGAGTAATCATAAATATATACAGTACTAGAAAATATTACTATATTATGCAAGAGCGCCGATTTCTCTGTAAATTTGGAGGGGGGGGGCAGAAGGTATATGTATGAAGATTTTAAGACAAATTGCACTCAAATTATACCAAATATTGTATACTCATAAATAAAATAGGAACCACAAGAGCTTTGGGGGGCCAGGGCCCCTCGGCTCCCCCAGGATCGGCGCTCTTGATAGTATGTTTAATATATATGCATAACTTTCTCTTCCTGAAAACTAGTCTGGTACATTGGATTATTCGGATTGAAAACACAATAATACAAACAACCATGAAATAGAAGTGTAGGTACGCAGTATATTGAAATTGATATCATAGCACACTGAGTTATTCAGATTGAAAACAAGAAAAGCTAAGTTATAAATTGAGAAATTCATGTGCATTTTATATGACTTCTTTTCAGTTGTTACTGAATGGTGGTTCATTCTAGACATATTTGCTTTATTCTTTTTGACAGATATGCACATTCTAATATTGTAGTTAACTACCTCTTGTTAATGAACTAGAAGTGTTTCCCTCGGAGCAAAAGATGTTTTGAGAAAATCTTGAGGGAATTCATATCTCAAAACCTCCGCTACCTTTTGACATGCAGTCAGGTGCCAATAAATGACAATTGAGCTTTAACCTTGAGAATTTTCCAGAATTACTAAAGCTTCCCACTGATGAAAGGAGCCGATATAGCTAATGGTTTTACCAAAACAGACAGGGTAAACAAATGCGTACAACCATTTCCTGAATTCCTGTACGTGCTTTTTCTTATTCACATCTTCCTTCACCACCCTTTTATGAGGGTAGTGTTCTGGCCATTGACCTCCAAGAACAAATCGTGCGAATCTTTGCTTCTTTTGTTTCCAGTCACAAATACAGAACATCTGCCTCTCATATGAGAATTCGAAAGAGTTAAGAAAAATAGCAAAACAGTATTTTTCGTGGCCAAGATACACAGGTAAATTTATCATTATCATCATAGGGTAAACAGTGCTTCAGTGTGGCCAACTTCCAAGATAGACGGGTGGCCAACTTATAGAGTAGTAAGTAACGAATGTCTTATGGGAAAATGCAGGTTCAAGACGAACTAGGCCAAGATAAGCAGGTGGCCAACTTAGAGAGGTGGCCAAGTTGACAGGTTTCACTGTATAGCCAACAAAACAAGATTGATAGTCAAATGACACACACACACACACACACACACATATATATATATATATATATATATATATATATATATATATATATATATATATATATATATATATATATACAGAGAGAGAGAGAGAGAGAGAGGTAGATAGATAGATAATGACAAAGATTGATGCATATTGAAAAGCAGAAAGTAAAAGAAACTCACGAAGCTTTCTTCTTATGTGATGTGGGAAGCATATTTCCAGCACTTACATGCTAGAATTTCGTTTGGTTTGCTGCTCCAGAATCTGAATAGATTTTTGAAACTTCTCACCATGCTCATCAAACATAGCTGCTAAGTTCCCAAGAAAGAAAGACAGGTAGCTCTGTAGGAAATGCACTTTGAGTAGTGATGAGCGCAAGAGTCTTGGTTTTGCAGTTTTTGCAAGAGTCTTGCATGCAAGACAAAGAAAAAGACCCAGGGGTGCAAGACCAAGGCCATACCTGCAAGACCAAGACCAAGACTCTTGCGCAAGAGTCTTGCACAAGTACGGCACTACTTGATTTTTTTATGGAGTGTAAAAAGGAAGGGGAAAAATCATTACATCTTTCACTTGAATTTCTTGGCTTCAATAAAAATGCCGCTGGAGTGAATGTGTTCCCAGTAGTTTATGTAATCCATGTGAGTTGATCTGCCCCTGTAGCATATAACTACAGTATGTCGGTCGTGTTCGCGAGACAACCGATAACATAATTCTATGAATTGTTACAAGGTATAACTTCAGTATCTAATTTACTTTGGTCATCATTTGATTCATTTACAACGGCCTATGATTGGATTTTGGGAAATCATACGAAGAATAGTTGTGTCCATAAGAAGTGGATAAGCGAAAAGTAAACCAGAACATGTTATGGTAACAGTGGCTTAGGGGTATACATTGGACAGTTACAAATATGTTTTCAAAGAAAAATTGAAATGTTCTCCCAAGGCAAAAGAACTTTGGCAATTTTCTTGTTGTTTTAAATGAACAAATAACACTATGACGTACTGGTCCATAGTCTTTCTATTCTTTTTCAATCGTACTATATGAGGTCTCTTTTGAAATGTTTAATTTATTGTCCCCTTTACAATATGTTTCCTTTCTGTGTAAGTTAAATTGTATATACACTATATTGCTGACTAAATAAAAAAGTGAAAAAAGTGGTAGAGCCTTCACCTTTGGTATTAGGGGTCCCTGGTTCGATCCCAGCTTGCGCAATTTGAGCTTTTTTGGTGGGCAAGTACCGTGTGCGAGAGTTTTCTTGTCCCACTTTCCTCACTCAACCATTTCTCATCATTACCGTCTCTCTAGACTCCGTGCAATAATTGTGGAGCGTTAAACTAGATGTCTCATTTCATTTAAAAGCATATTAGTGGAATTCTTCTTCCAAAACTAAAGAGAAATATAGTATTGAGCATCGAAAATTCCGCATACCATAGGTACCAACTTCATGGGTATGGCCTTGGCTCCGAGTCTCAAGCATCCGTTGGAAATTTTTAATGTGCGCTCATAAAATTAATATAGAAATAACATTTTCATGACATTGACACAAACTTATTGCATGTGACCGCAAGTTTGATTTCATGGTCGGATTCTAATACATTGAATATTTGTTTATCAGTATAACTTTTAGCCTTTTTAGGTATGCAGCATATCGAGGATTCAGCGATATAAGATTATACAAGAATAAATAACCCATATTTTCGAGTGAGAGTGATTTCGTACAGTGTTTCAAATAACTTGGAGTTTGATGCCGTTATTTTGTATTTCTAATAAAGGTCAAAAATATTTATAATTGACCTATATTGAGTAAAAGTAAAAGTAAAAATATATTGAGTAGAAGTATATAAATTGAGTTTATAGAAAGGAAATAGTCAGTTGAGTTGTTTTCAGTTTCAGCTGAAAAGCTTCGATGTACTGTGGTCCTCAGCTAGTTTCTTCGTCTTGACGTAGCAATTTTCTGTTTTAATACCTTTCTTTAACTACAGTCTCATTCGTTCCTCCCTCTCTTTCCTTCCACCATACTCTCTAGCATGTCCCTCATAATACAGTTCCTCCTCAGCCAATGTCCAAACCAGTTCCTCTTCCTCCTCCTAATTACATCTAAAATTCTTCTCTTGTCCCTACTGCTACTATTTCTAACACATTTCATTCGTTTTCCGTTCTACCCAGCTAATTATCTCCTTTTTTCTCCATGCCAACATTACGAAAGTCTCCAATTTTTTCATTGCTTTTGCGTAATGTCCATGTTTCTGTCCCATGTAGTATATATTGAAATCAGTAATACAAAATATCAATATTTAAATGGAAGTTTGTTCAATACAAAGATTAGCTAATCGTGATTGACAAGAAAAAATCTGACGCCTTTAGAGTGTAAAAGTAATTTTGCAATTCATTGTACCTTAGTAATCTGTGGCGTCTTGATTTTCTTTCATGTGTCTTAGGGGTAGCCTCCCCAGTTTGGAAGCCAGTGGAGTATTGGATCTGTTAAAAAGTATAAAATGATTAGGAAACGTTGTGATTTACCTTATAAGTAGTGAAGAATGGGCACCAATTGAAAAAAAAGCAAAAGTCATTGCCTATGTTGTACAGTTCACGGCATAGAAATTGTTAAAAAAAATTCTAAGTCCAAATTAATAACAAACTCTTGCCCCGTTTTCTTATTCATCTAGAAATACATGTCTCAATCGATTAGTTGCTTCTATTATTCAATACAACTCCTCCACCTCTCCTTGTCTAAAGGAGTGAGTGTGGCGTAGTACACTCTTTCCATTCAGCTGAGAAAGAAACAGGAAGTAAGTTTACAACGTTATAGCGTTAAAACAGTTTTTTCCATTCGTTTGTTCTACAACATTTTTTAGAGCCTAAATTAAAAAAAAAGTCACACAATGTTCCCAGAGCGTCATAAAGACCGTTTCATTCTTTCCCTTCTTTAAACTGCAAGCTAGTACGCTCCCTAAAAAAATCTATGGAAATTGCCAATAACGGCAGTAGGTTTTGTGCTTCCTAAGGGCTGTAATGCACGCACAGAACTCTAAAATATCTACTGACAGAAATGAGTGTTATTTAATGATTCATTTCATTTCCTTTCAGTAATTGCAAGCAAATATTCCAGGGGGGTCATTTGGGCAGGACAGGAGGGTGTAATTCCCCCTCCCTTGAGCTTCATAAATACGTATTGTTTGATCAAATGTATAGTAATGCACTAAAAAAATAGTGAAAATCTTATTTCGGCGGAGAATCTCCCCCTCCCCGAAAAGATCTAAAAGACACTGCTTTTAGCAAAAACCTAAAGAGTTACGACAGCACATTTCTAGAGAGCTTACATTTGGTTTCAAGAGTCGAAGGTTTGATCTCAAGCCATATGAGTTCCTGGGCGACATTGATATATATATATATATATATATATATATATATATATATATATATATATTCAAGTATGGAGACAGAGACGGATGATTTATATACACAGATTTAGAATTGGGGAAAAATGATCGGACAGCATTCGTACTATGACGAAAATTGTAATTTTGTTGAACACAAGAAGGGAAGGTTTCGAACTGCAAGGATCACATTAGTCAGTTGTCGAATTAAGGTGGAGAACTCTTTTTAGAGCATCAGATGATTACGAAGGCAGAGAAAGATCTTGAGAACTAAGGAATTAAGAATTTAAAAAATCTAAAAGTTCCGAGACGGGTTTCGAACCACGAGCCTTGTGGTTATCGAACCATGACTTTATCCATTCTGCTACGGACAACTCTATGTACTTGTTTCGCCATACTAATTCGCCATATGTTTATAATGAATAAAACAATAGAAATTTTAAAATCACTTGTAAAATCTTTCAATGTTCCATTTAAACTAGCAAGAAAATTTAATCTATTCCGTAAATATACTGATATCACGAGTTGTATTATGGTTACGACAGTGAACGGCGCCTATTTCTCTGTAAATTTGGGGGGCATTCATAGAAAATACATACAACAATTCATGTAACAATAAAAATACATATGAAAACACATATTCATAGAAATATATGGGGCCTACATGAGCTGGGGGGACGGGCCACCCGTCCCCCCATGATCAGCGCCCTGACGACAGTCGTTGTGTAATAAATGTTCTTGACGCTTCGTGTCTACATCTGTTGACAGTGTGGGATTTACAAAGCAATAGACGGGAGAAATTCCCTTTGCTAATACTGGATGCTGCAATAACCAAAGCAGATTTCCCCCTCATTCCTCTTGTAATTCTCACACTGTCAACAGACGTTGGCACGAAGCTTCAAGAACAGTTTTTACACAACGACTGCAGTAACACTAATATTTACGGGAGAGATTAAACTTTGTTCCTAGTTAACATGGAACATCAAAAGAATTTACAAGTGATTGAAAATTTCTATTGTTTCATTCATTATGAACATATGGTGAATTAATATTTCACTTATAGTTACAAATGCCTACTTTATTGGTTGAAGCAAAAAACAAGAAAAAAGGGTTTGACTCGAACCCGGGACCCTTTGCACTTGAGTCGCTGATTCTTCTCACTCTGCCACGCCGTCAGATGATAAGTTTGCGCGTCGTACGATATATGTGACGAGTAGAAAAGTTTAAGACGGGTTTTCTCCGTCATTTTTGCCCATTGCGCTCTCCCAGTTTGTAATATTAACTCTTTAAATGTGCACTACCTCCTCGCAAAAAATGACCCTAAGGTCACCTATCAAAGTGTGCCTTCTCCTTGTTAGTTACAATGTATCTTGGCGGATATAAATCATTGATCAGGTAATGGCGATTGCTTTGAAACAAATGCAGAGTATGAGAATTAAATCAATCACATCTGTGGTTTCGTGTGGAGAAGAAACAGACTTGTGAACCAAAGGTTTAAAAACAACTCAAGTTATTAATATAAACTTTGCCGAAGATTATTCACTTATATCATCATAAAAGGAATACGAAGGACGTTCTGAAACGAAGAAATACAACTTCTCAAGCGGAGGCAAAGAAACCTAAAGTAACGAGACTAAAGACAAATCATTTACCGCGTAGTGATCGTTGTTCAGTGGTCAAGGCGCTGGATCAGTAATTTGGAGGTTCATGGTTCGAATCCACGTCGGGCATTTTCTTTTACTTTAGGTTTTTTGATGGCAATTGATCAACGATGACACACGTTTTATTATATTCAGATATTTGAATACTCGGATGTTTCAATACTTGAACTCTCAAATCTCCATGAATAATAATAGTAATAATAATAAACTAATAATAATTATTATTATCTCGTAGAAGATTAAAAGCTAGGAGCTAATTATCGCTCAGTTCATAACATTACAACCAGAAACGTGACATTTGGCAAGAATAATTCTGTTTTGTTTAATGTTGCCCACGAGAAGAGGAATTTCTCATCCCGTTTCTAAAACAAACAAAATAACATGAGAATTACCATTTTACATTCGAGACGGGACAAGGCTAACTCAAATAATCGTCTTACTTTGGAGATGAGAATCGAGACGAGACGAAAAGTATCGTAAACATTTCTCGTCTCGATTCTCGAAATAGTGTATGTACATTCTTTAAGTAACAATTGCTCTGTAGACCGAATCTTATAGGCTTTTTGTTACTTTGTATTTCAGAGCTCATTGAACTATAGTCTATGTAGGTATTTTTGTAGCAAAGCTTTTATAAGTACCTCTGCATATCCTAAAAATTAGTTTATTATATGCCTTACTGTTGAGTGATATTTAGTTATTTTTAATACAGTTATTTTCCTTAAAAGATACAGTAGAATACTTTCCACATGAAACTTTAGTGGAAATCTTTTGTTTAGAATGTGGGTAGTTGCAGAGATGTGTCTTGAAGGTACGGAACCCCCTTTCCGAAATCCCTACGTTTAAGTAAGTTTTGCCAAATTTTAGAGCAACTTTAGAACTTTTAATACTATTATTATTATTATTATTATTATTATTATTATTATTATTATTATTATTATTATTATTATTGTGAGAAAAATAGATATAAAATTTGGAATACGAGTTTCGGTACGTTAGCTTACTGACCTTGAATTGGGACCCAAAAATTTCATCCGCTTTATCACTTAAAAGTATCGATAATTCAACAACGGCATACTTGGACCATGATAATTTAATTTAAATTCTTCGTAATTTTACCCATGACAAACACCATTTTATACCGTAAAAATCAAATTCATTGTTATTGTAAAAGCGGTGCTTGGACGATTGACGGTAGAAATTCAAACTCCGATTAGTTAGAATTTCAGAACCTGATTGTATTACAAGTTTAAACTCTTTAGTCGGTAAAGAGGTCGTGGATCTTGTGTCAGAGTTAATGGCGATGTGCTTTGGTGAGTCAGTGGTTAATGGTGGATGGTGGGTCGGAGTGGGTCATAGTGGGTGATGGGCCATAGTGGGTCACGGTGGTTGGTTGGTCACGGTGGGTGCTGGGTCAGTGGGTTGTGAGTCAAGGTTTCATTGACCCACGACATCTCGTTTGAGTTCGGTTTAAACTTGACACAGAATGTGTCCGTTTATTTCAGAAAACGAACCGTAATTTGGTTCAGTTTTGTTTGAAAACAGACACTATATTTCCACTTTTCAAAATATCCGTATATATTTTGGAAAAGTTCCAAACGAAATGTAATGGTTTCGTTTAGGTTAAGGTATTATGAGTCTGCTGTTTCACTTTTCAGTGGAATTACCATTCCCCTTGTTTTTTCTACATATTTTTTTTGTGAAAACACGTTAATGAGCAATAGAAAATACAGCTATTTTTCGATTCGGATTGATTTGGGTTAACAGCTTGAAAATGAAATCTTCGATTGTGCCTGTTGAGGAAGACTATTATTGAAGCAAGTGAATTATGATGGACGAAATGGTGGAATGAGAAAGTGGGAGTGTCCCGAGAAACCCACGAACACGATGTTGTCCGTCTCAAGCTTACTTGCCTTGGGTACGTACCAGTCACCTTCCATCAGATAGTTCAGTAGGCGGGGTCTCAGTTTCGATTCCCGGTGGGAAAGGCTTTGTAATATTAAATATCCTCGATGTAAATGTGTTCTGGTCCTTGTCGTTCAAGGTTACTGGAAATACCTGTAAAACGAGAATAACCGAATATATAGAGATAAGTTACGCTGATATTTTCGTTTTTTTTTAAATTTAAATTTGAATTCTCTGGACTATAGTATTTTATTATGACCGAAATCAGTGTTTCTTCGTTTACAAAATATCGGAATCGTAAGCGTTTGCAATTTGCTACATAGACGAGTGTTTCTTGAATCTTACTTAAAAAAGCGATCTTAGGGTAGTGGCTTGAGCGTTCGTTTCGTGAGTTAGGGGTCCGCAATTTGCGTCACTCTGAGGATATTCAGAAAATTTTTACAACTTAAAATGTAGATATTTCTAAAGTATAATAACATCAAAAATAGTCAATTTCTCTAGTTCTTAAAAGTTAGAGTTGAAGAGACTTCCTCCACAAGAGAAAAACTAACAACATGACGTCACAATCTACAATCTCGATTCCTACTATCTGAAAACTTCGCGTGTTTCGCAAACAATTCATGAATACAAACCAGTCATACTTCAGGCCCAGTATCAGTCATACATTTGTCTGAAACGTCATTGTGGAATTCTTAAGTTCTTCCATTCTAACTAGAAATAATAATAATATTTTCGTTCGCCATTTTCAACACGTTTCATATATTCGTGCAGCAAAAATTGGTAAATAGGAACTATTCCTTTTTATATATTTGTTTCTATATTTTGTTAAATTATCAATATAAGGCATACATAATCCAATGTCTTTTACCCAAAGAAAGGGTGTTACTATGTATCGTGATGAAGACAAATCCTACTTAGTTTCTGTTAAGGCATCGGAAGGTTCGATTTTCATATTGTCCAGTAGCTGACACCTTCTTTTTCCCCCCTCTTTTCTTTCCAAAGTATCTCTTATAAGGCAATTCTTCCTTATAGAGGAACCAAAACATTTCTTTTTATTTTCTTAACTTGAGTATGCTAATTTGCATTGGAATAAGACATAATATTGATGTCTCAAATATACGGTAATAATAATAATAATAATAATAATAATAATAATAATAATAATAATAATAATAATAATAATAATATAGAAGACAAATTCTGTATGAGGAGACACTGTATTAAAATCTGAAAATCGCCCGTAGCATTAGGCAGAAGTTACAAAATAACCGGAATTGGAGAGAAGTTTCAGGATTAGTGTTGTAAAGGACTGAAAAAAACGGAAATTTTGGGTTAAAAAACAGTTTTTTTATTTTTCCCGAGCTTGGAAAAAAACGGAAAAATCGAGAAAAATTGAAACTTTCGAATATTTTACTACATTATGCTTTTAAAATGAAAACTATTTTATATTTACTAGTTTACAGTTAAGATCATTGAGTACTTACGTTTCTTGGAATAGGGAAATTTTGTGGCAACAAATATATTTGCACCACTCCTTTAAAATTAGCACCGTGATAGAATGGAGTTATGGCTACAAATGATACTCAAATATAATCCTAGTTAGATTAATTAATATAGACGCATTTAAATCATCTTAAGTAATCTTATAAAGTTACCGTTTTATGGCAGGGAAATGTTAAAACAACAGGGCTAGAATCATTTTAGTTAATACCAGTATGTTAAAATCAAATATATATTTTATGGAAATACGTATCTTACTTATTGTGTGTAAAATTTCCGAAAATTTTGAACTCATTAGAAAAAATCTTTTGTTCTGAAATATAGACAAAACTCGGAAAATATAATTTAAAAACTACTTCTTCGCTTGATGCTAATCTTATTTGCTGTAACGTGTCTGCAGCATATATACAATGTATTTCGCTAGCACGAAAAATACTTAAAACAAAAGGTTTTAATTTTACTTTTTAGTTTCCTGATTTCTGATAAAGTTCCTCTTTATTATTTGCATACTTTTCGAACACTCAAAAAGAGAGATGATCTTATTTAGATATACACACATACATCGCGCAAGTGCGTAAATTTGAGCAGAGACATATATGTTAAAGAATTTAAAATGTGATACTTCCGTTCGTTATTAGATCTATTAAAGACTAGCACAATACCCACTTTTCGCACGGGGAGAATACGTTTCATTTTGGGTATAAAGGGCACCAAAATTGTCACTAACGAACTTAGGGGCCCCAAAACTATGAATTCGACACTAGTATCAGTCATTTTCAATTAGTTTTACGTCACCTCCCCCCTTTAGGAGTACTAATGGGAGCAGAATTTGGATTTAAACGGCATCGGAAGGGTCACTGTTCATCTCAGTCACCCCGAAAACTATTGATTGGAAACTAATATCGGCTATTTTCGATCATTTTTATATATCCACCACTTCTCCCTCCCCCAAGTTGCAGCGCTGAATTTGGACAGGAACGGAAGTGTTAATGTTCACATCAGGAATCCTTCCCAAAACCATTGATTCAACACTAATATTGGTCATTTTCGATCATGTGATCGCCTCTCCCCGCCCCCAATCGATGAATTTTGATTTAAACGGCATCGGAAGTGTTACTGTTCATATCAGCGACCAACAAAAACTATGGATTCGACACACAAATATCGGTAATTTTCAGTCTTTATACTACGACCCGAAGTTGTAGGGATGAATTTAGATTTAAAAGGCATCGGAAATGTCACTAGTCATCTCAAAGACAAAAAACTATGGATTTGACACTAATATCGGCCATTTTCAATCATTTTTATATATCTCTTCCTACCCAAGTTGCGGGACTGAATTTGGATTTAAACGGCATGAGAAATGTTACCGTTCATCACAGCAACCCCGAAAACTTTGGATTTGACACTAATATCGGTCAATTTTGTTCATTTTATATACTTTCCCTCCACTTCCCCAAAGTTGCACTGCTGAATTTGAATTTAAGCTTCATCAGAAATGTCACTGTTCATCTCAGCGACACCGTAAGCTATGGGTTCGATACTAAGATTGGTAATTTTTAATATATATCTGCACTTGCTTCCTCCAAGTTGCAACTTGAAAGTGGAATGGTAAAAGCCATCACAGGCAAGAACCTCATCCATGTTGAAAATTTTTGTAGAGATCAATCTAGTGGTTCAAGTGTTGTTAAGTTACAAATATAGTCACATTTATTTTTATATACAGTGCGTTCCACGAATAACACTAAGGTCCACCTCCTGAAGAAACCAAGGCAGATAGAAACATGAAACCTTTTGGAACCTTCAAGGGACATAAAAGGCAACATTATGCTGAAAAGGAAAATCCCCCACAAGGGGGGCTAAAGGGGGTTACTGGGGGTAACTCAAAAATTTTAAATAGCAACCACCATCGTGTGGTACCTCGTTTGAAAGGTAATCAGGAGTAAAGACCACTTGTGAAAATTGTAAGTCGACAGCATGTCCGTAGCCAACATGGCGGCCATCCGTAAAGGACGGTCGAAGTGCGTTCAACGAATAACACTAAAGCTCGTCTCCAGAAGAAACGAAGGCAGATAGAAACATGAAACCTTTTGGAACCTTCAAGGGACATAAAAGGCAACATTATGCTGAGAAGGAGAATCCCCCACAAGGGGGGCTAAAGGAGGTTACTGGGGGTAACTCAAAAATTTTAAATAGCAACCCACATCGTGTGGTACCTCGCTGGAAAAGTAATCGCGTATAGAGACCAGACCGTGTCCACAACAAATTCTAAAGTCTAACGTAGATCTAGTTCGGAACGAATGCACAATAAAACATACCACACAACTAACACTATAACAGTATTGCAAATACAAAACATGCAAATTGAACTGAAACCGATAGAAAAGAGAGTACCCTAATATTATTGAAAAATCTGAACCCACCGAGGCTCGAACCCCGGACCGCACGTGAACTGAACCAACACTTTACCATTGCGCTACTGTCGAACTGCTACTCTTACGGACGAGGAGATGTAGTTCATGACGACGAGTTGCCCGTGGTGGCGCTTTGGTGTTGGACACACGTACTTTAGCAAAGCTACTCTGTTTACTCGTGCACCACTATCAGATGTGCTTTTCCGACCAACAGTGCGCTACATTACAACCCGGAACAGGTCTGAAGGACGTAGACGTGTGTTTGTGCTGGTGCGTTTGACCATCCTACATTGCATACATAATGTGGTCTCTTGAACAGAGAATTGAAATTGTGTTACTCTTTGGTGCTACGAATCGTTCGTACAGCGCAACAGCACGGTTGTTCAATGAACAAAATGTGCGCAACCCAATTAGTGTTTCTTCTGTACGCCATTTATTAATCAAATTCTTTACGACAGGCAGTGTGACCAATGCCCCAAAGCCTCGAAACCCTAGTGTTGCTACGGAAGAAACACAGATACAAGTGTTGGCGGAGCTGAATGTGCATCCTCAACAGCCCATAACAACTGTGGCTCAAACGTGTGGTGTGTCAAGCACAACGACATACAGAATCTTAAAAAAACATACCTTCCATCCATACAAACTACATATGGTCCAGCAGTTAAGTGAACATGATCCCGATATGCGTATCGAGTTTTGTGAGCAGATATGTGAGGCATTGGCACGTGGGACCATTGTGCTGATAAACGTGTGTTTCAGCGATGAGAGTACGTTCTACTTGAATGGCAAGGTCAACAGGCATAACTGCCGATATTGGTGTGACACAAACACTTGTTCACATCTGAAGTTATGTTCCAGATTAACTAATAACTAAGGTGCAGAAAGGATAATCTGCAAGCAGCAAAGAAATTCCACATTTTCTTTCTCTGTCATTATCATATTTACTTTCTGAATTCAGCGAATGAGAAAATCTGTGACTTATTACGTATTCCAGAAAAATAAAACTGCCAACTCCTATTTATACAATCGTAAAGAAAGTAGAGAGAGTTATTGATGGAAACAGGAAGAAACAATACACAGGAAACCAGAAACAATGAATTTCAACCTAATGATGATTGATCGTATCAACAAAATTATATTTTATAGTTTTTTTTTTTCTTCATAGTCTAAAACAAATGAGACCCAGAATGCTCAATCAACTCTTTGTCCGAATTAAAACTGGTTTTACATACTTGACAAATAAGTCTTTTCTTATCAGAATGCACTTTATTGGCCTTGGTTGCATTATTCTGTTTAGACGTATTGTCAGTTCCAAATAAATGAGATGTTGTGTGATTAACCAATTCTTTGTTTGAGTCAAAACTTGCGTTACATACATTACACTGGTGTTTGGTCTTAGTAGCAACCTGTGTCGAGATACCTGGATCTGGATGCGTTAGTTCTCTTTCTTTCTTTATTGTTTTCTTCAGGCTAGGAACCTGAATACCGAATAAATGAAACGACGAATGAGTAACCAGTTCTTGATCTGAACTAAATTCTACACTGCAAACATCACATTGAAAACTTTTTCTTTTAATTTTTGAGACATTGAATTTGCTCAACTGGCTGTCAAAAACACCACCATTTTTGTCACGGACGCTTGATGATTGTTGTCCAACACCACTACTTTTCACATTCAAATCGTTTCTGTCAGGTGGAATTTTCTTACTATGAGGAACCTTACCGTTGAAACGTTTATGGACATGGTTAGCACTTCCTGAAACAGACGAACCAATACACTCAATTCGAAATCCTCCACTACTCGTACACGTGCAACGAACGAGACAATCCTTTGAAATGTTGTCCACTTCTGTACCACAGATTTTACGTAAATTGTTTTCAGGTACTGAAGGTTCACATTTAACAAGTCTCTCGCTTCCTTCTACTTCCATCCTTTCTCTATCATTTCCGTCATTTTCTAATAAAGCAAGTGAAGAATTGGTCTCATTATTAGTCTCCATATTTTCAGCATCACCATACAGGGCATATTTATCAATCTTCCGATTCACTGGCATCTTTAAAGTGCCAGTAGTTCGTGACTGATTCCGTACCATGCTTTTTAGTTCAACCAGTGCCTGCGAATGATTTGTTTCTGTTGAATACTCTGTCTCGGTGTCTCTCTTTGCTTTCCTATATAGGTCTCCTTTCTTCTTTTCCTCCACGTTTCGTCGCGTAGAAACAATAGTTTCCTCCAAAGGTTCACTATCTGTTACAGTGTGAATCTGGTGTACATGTGATTTCACATTCGAAAACTTTTTGTTACACAACAAACATTCAAAAGGTTTCTCTCCCGTGTGAGATATTCGATGCTCTAGTAACGAATCAGCACTTGTGAATGATTTTGTACACATATCACATTTAAAAGGGCTTTCACGCCGGTGTTTTCTCTGATGAATCACCAGACGTGTAAAGTGCATTACCTTTTCACCACAAATATCACACGTAAATGGACCTTCTCCATGAATCTTTGTATGTCTTCTCAGCGACGTAAACGATGAGAAACATAGTCCACATGCACTACATTTGTTAGATTTGTTCGGGCCTGTTCTTCGGATCGGTGTGGGCAAAGGCCCATTGTTCTGCTTTCGAACTCGTTCTTCCATCATTGCCACATATTTCACACTAAGAGTTTCAACTACCCGCCAATAGCCATTATTAACATTATTATCACTGCTGTCGGTACAGTAATATCCTGTCGATGGTTTACTTTTCTTTCTAAGATTATCAATATGATCCTTTTCAATACCAGAACCAGAACTTTCCTCCTCATAATCAGGATCATTAATATCACTGTTTACTGAATCATCACTTTCATCCTCAACTTTCAACTTTTTAGGCAAATCATCAAAATAAAATGACTCTTTATCAATCCATTTTGGTAGAGTTCGCTTTCGACTGCTCTTCCTTCTTCCATTCGACTGGTCATTTTCAGTATTGTAACTGGGAGTTGGCGTAGATGGACCATCTGATGATAACACTTCGTCCTCAGAAGAAACAGTAATTTCCTCTTTAATGATATCTTCAAACACTGGTAGTTCTGGATCATCAGTGAAATCCTCGTCTAACCCCTCAACTTCCTCTTTATGATTCACTGGTTTCTCTTTTAAACATTTATCTTCCGGCATTGTAACACTGGCTCGTTGCAGCACTAAATTTCACTTAAATTTATCAATTTCACTTTCAATATATCAATGTGCATCACTTCGTGTATTACACCTGTAGTACACATGTTAACCCATACATCCCCGATCTAGATCCATTTAACCCCAACTACCAAATTATCCCGATCTAGATCCGAGATAGATGAGAAAGTTTAAGTTTACAGTTTATTCAATATTTCCAGAAGTTCTAGACTAATATCCAATATTTGAAAAATAAAAGACGAAGTTGATGGCATGTTAGAATCGACCACAAAGAAAAAAAAAAAAAATCAGAGTATCACATATTCGTAGAAGATTTTGACTTTCACAGTTCTCCCATGCTGATCATTCGTTCAGGCTACTTCAGTCCTTTTTACTTCCTTCATAGAGCCAACTTAAGTTAGTATTAACATTCAATGAGTTTAATTGATAACTACCATTAATTATAATAAATCACACATATATGTCAAAATAATGGATGCACTTAATACTAAACCTACATTTCACTCACACACACATTCATACAGGACAATGTATACTTCGGGTTGTATTTAGTTAAATTAAACTAACCTAACTACATTACTATATACATTTATTACATTTCAATAGAAGAAAAATTAGTTGGACATAACAGGGAAAAATTTTAATACATGGAAAGAATGTTTCATTAACATGCATAGAAATTCGCTAATTTTATCAAGACCAAATAACACATTTCCCTTCCTATATATATATTAAAAGTTGAATTACATGAAAGAGAATTTGACAAAAAAAAAATGAAAAAAAAACAAAAATAAGGAGATTCACAGATCAATACATTTAGGATTTAGTGTAATGAATATATATATATCATTGCGGAAAACGAAAGAAAAAAAATAAATTAAAAAAAAATATATATATATAATTGGTTAATCATTCTAAAAAAAAAATACTTTAATAGCAGTTTATTAGGTCTCTGTCCCAAGAGGAGACATTTCGACGATTTTATGAGTCTCTGTTCTCACATCGATAATAGCTCCTTTTTCCAACTCTCTTTTGCACTGTGGTTTGTGTCCATGAGAGTGTTTAATTGTTTTTGTTTTAGCTATAGACAAATAGTCGCTTCATATCACATATATATTTATATTTCTCATTTTGTCACTCGACGCACTCAATATAAAATTTCAAAGTTTATCAAGGTTAAAAAAATTTTGAATCCAGTCACAGACATTGAGAACATATTTCCATATTCCGGTATTCACATTAAGTTATCAACTAAATTTCTCTTCATTAAATTTAAGACCAGTAATTTTCTTTATAGTATAGATCTTGTAGTCAAAAGATTCTAGACACTGAATAGTTAAATTTCTGATCGTAGGAGAAGGATTTGTTTCAGAGTCTACTGATAGAAGATTCGTTGGTGGGGCACACTGTTTCGTAGGTTATTAATTTCACTTTGATCTTGCGAATAAATTTGGATGAGGATTAGGGTTATTTTACTTATCTTACGACCTGCTACTCGTTTTACTTACATGCGGTATTTAACATTATATTCAACTTTAATAGTTACAGACATCAGTAACCACTCAACAAAATGTAATTTATTACAATATACGCGGTAACGCTATATATCACAAATAGTTGGTAAAGGTCGGGTGTCAAAAACCTATGGCAACCTAAACAAAACCAGGGTAAATACCGAGCCCATTACATACATACTCATATATATATATATTATTCAATACAATAAATTTCACTTTAATATCCATCGTAGTATTTCGTCGACGTTTAAATTCTACATAACCGTTCATATTCGACAAGTATTCATATTATATAAATATTTATATTTTATTGGCTCAAAGACAAAAACAAAAACCCTGACTATCAAAAATTCACTTTTTTTTCTCATAAGGTTGCAACATTGTAATTTATATGTATAAACCCGATAATCAATAATCATTTTCAATTTACTAAAGATCCGCGTAGATATATAAAAAATAGTTGACATAAGAGGTGGAAATGCAACAAAATGAGCAGGCACGTAACTTTTACAACTATGTAAGCACATATATAGATGTATATAAAAAAATCAATGTTATTGGAAACTAGTGGGCCCAGACTACTAATACATACACACTATATGACCAATCAATAGAAATAAAAACCAGTAATCAGTTGTCAATGGATATAATTTGTATGATCCATGAATAACGAATGTTTCTAGGAATCCGAAAGCATAGTGTACCTTCCCGTCAATTTCTCCAGTGGTGGATTGAATATCGCGAAAATGGTCCCGAGATGTGCTGCAATACCTCCACGAATTGCATCCCTCGATGTCTCAGTTAGTACATACGATCGAAATAAGTGATATGGAATATTGTATATTTTCATGAGTTTCAGAAACCGGGGGGGGGGAAGGTTGAAAAAATAAAAAAATCTCGAAGTAATGAAGACAGAGAGAGATAGAGAAGAAGGAAGACGAAGAATAGTGGCGCCAAAGACTTAAGTAAGAAATAACTAACGCTACAAAGACAAAAGTCGAATTTCTATCTCAACAAATCCATAGCCAAAATATTCTTAACATGCCAAAAGGGTGGTCTACTCAAATACGTAGACTCAAGGAACGCCCTGCTGCCAAGGATGCAAGTTCTGTGTCCATCAGATCCCAATCCCACAAGAATTTGGTTGTAAGATTGAAATCCGATCCCCGTATCCGGCCCAAACCAGCAGGTTCCCGGAAATCGTCCGGAAGGTTAGAGAAGGCGCTAATTTAGAATTTCAAGAAAAGAGAAAAAAAATCATCCGACCTCTTGGAAACTAGAAGATTCCAGAATAGGGATGAAATTAGAGTAATAGCTAAGGTATCCCTAATTAGTAATTCGCCAAAATTAAAAAAAATTAAATAAATAAACTGAATTTTGGATCGGTGATTTCAATAACCAAATTTCACCGATAGCTACCCTGCGCAGACACGCCACAGTCTGGGATGTCGTTAATTTCCCTCATCTAATTAAACTAAGAAAAGAAACGAAAAATACTTAAGGGGACTAGGGGTCGACGTCCGGGTACGCTATCCATGAATATTAATTTAGTAGCAGTTGATTTAATCGGATAGTCCGGACTGAGTTATATGAACACTGCACAATAACTAAATAAGGTAAGCAACGAAAAAAAAAAATCTCGGAGAGGCAATGAATGCTAAAGGTACAAATGACCGAAACCTGTACTTTTCGATGATCACAGGATATAGCAGTTGGTTTTCTTAATTATCATTTCTGTCAACCTTTAGAAGTAATTCCCACATGATGCTACTCTATCTATTGAAAGGCTTAAGATCTGGGGCTGTTGTTAGGAGGTACATAAATGCAAAGTAACACACAATTCCCAACTATAATTTACTATCCAAGTAGCAAACTCGGTTGGATGAATGCACTGGTGTGGAAGTCAAAACGCGAGAGATTTTTTTTTCCTCTTCGTAAACATATTCATATTTTCACTATATAAAATTCACTAGGCCTATCCATTTAAATATAGGGGTCATCATTTCATTCATATTATATATCATATTATTAACATATCATTACATTCATTCATTATCTACTAATTTTCGCACGAAGTAATATTTTATAAACACCCTATTTCGTACATTTTACACGCAGGCCATACACATATTTACATTACGCAGTAATAAATATATATATATATAACTATCACAATCTATCACGCTCAAACCACCACACGATCACATTCATCGAACCACGTACTCTTTATTTCGAAGCACCCAAATTGTATTTACCTTGCAGGTTTTTTTTAAAAAAAAAAATCATACATGGATTTACGGAAAGTTAAATTGTCAACGATTAATCTATTTCTGATTTGTTGATAAAACTGAAGCAACAATGGAATTTTCTACAGCTACGGGAAAAGAGAATTTAATACTACATTTTCAAACAAACAGTAACAGCATATGGGCTTTACTTCTATTAAGAAAATAGGTGTTCTTTATTTCAGCGGATTATTCATTAACTACTGGACCTAGCAAGCTGAAATTTTCAGTACAGTAAGATCTCATGCTATTTTATACGAAGGTATACTCATCCGAACCGAAAACCATGTCCACGGGAAGTAATTTGAGAATAACTGTCCAAAATCAAACAATCTAAATCACTAAGTCATGCGATGTCGTACTGTCAACAAACAATTGACTACCGAAAACTGACGCTATAGCGCTGTAGTGGAGGCATAATTTACAGTGTACTGAAATGTATACTTGTACTCATTAATCAGAAATTTAATATTTACTCTGGTTTATTTCTGTTAGGAAAATGGTACTAAATTAACACATATTTATACACTGTCCTAACCGAAATTTCACACACTCACACAAGACTACTAACTACATACACCACTGCTAATACTATACATAAAACAACTAACTAAACCAAACATGCACCATTTAGTTACATGCATGTTGACAAAATAAATACTCCCTTCTGATATATACCGTCGGCTCTATTTAATTTAGAGGGGCAAAATGAGAAAGGTAAACACTAGGTCCAATTGACCTGACCAATTGTTTACATAATGACTACCAAAAGTTGATGCCCGGGGGGCACCTTAACGAGGTTTATGGAGGGACCCTTCCCCTGAAAGGGGAAAAGGCCCTAAAACGAACAATAACTAACCCATTCCCCCGCTAGAACCGGTTCAATTTGGAAAAGGGGATAGGAGCCCTTTTAAGCTAACTTAAGCTGCCATTATGATTATTCACTTTACAATCATCAAACCTACGTACATGCGATTACTGAATAAATAATAGAAAGTCACTTTTACTTAATACACGAACAACATGCACCAAACAGGTCGTAATTTCCCTAATCCGTAACTGAGTTTTTTTAAAAAGGTCAGACAATCACTCTCATAAACTGTCTATGCTTTGGCTTGGATGACGAGCAATATGGCGTCTGTAAAGCTGGTTCCCATTTCTCCTTTATTTTTTACAGTTCACTTCACGAAAAATGTAAGTTTGTCAGCTCCTAAATCATTATACGGCGTTTATCAATGAAATTAACTGGATATTACCTTGAGATAGTTAGAATTTCCATCCTTTTACCGCAGATATGTAGAAGAAGAAATCACGGGCTGCTCCTTGTAAGGTGTCTTCGATTGTTCTGATAACATTGCGCCGAAAAAGCCAGAGGTAGGAGAATTCCTCCAATCAGAACGAAAACTTTAGCCGCGGAAATTACAAAGCGAATGGAAATTTGGCAAATCCAGATATAACCGGATCTGAAAGTGACTGTGGACTACTGAGAGGGGGTGAGGGAAAGATTAGGTACCTGACTAAATTCTACATTGGTCTGAAATTAAGAAAATTTATATCCAATGACAGAACTATGTTTCGGTATGACGTCAGAATGGTAAACCTGGAAACTTTTCAACTTATATATCAGAAAATGGGATTTACACTTAATCAAAATATAAATAAATATATTATACAGTGGGAAATATAGTTATTAATGAAATCTTTCGATTCATTGTATTTAATTCGAAGTAAAGGGAGTAAATAAATTGTGTAGCTAAACCGAAATTGAATTAAAAAAAAATTACTAGGTACAGGGTGCGTAAAAAAAAATTGCCATTACTTTCAACTGTAATGGTACATTACAGTTTTCCCCGGCCCATTAACAAAATTTTGTTAGAATAACAAAATTTTGCTAATTGGGAATACTAACTACTGATGCTTGTTAAATTAACACACTCATTCATCTCATTCAAACATTACCAGTCACACTAGGACAGTATATTATATCTACTTGGAGTATTGCGCGAGTAATTCATTACGTTTATCTTCTGTACAATTGAAAATCTTTAAATTTCGAAAATTGTGAGTTCCGATACTTTTTTTTTTTTTTTTTTTTTTTTTCAGTAGTGTTCATATAGCAATAGAACGGACAGAAGTTCTAACTGAGAAATCGACAGAGACAATTCGTAAGGCTTCAGCCGTCGACTAGCATATCTGATGACATTAGGCCGCAGTTTCCCGTCTATCACTGCCATTTAATATTGTTCTAGGCTCACCGTTACCACGCACTTGCGAATGGATTGAATTCTGGGGTCGATTTACATTATTGTTACTATTATTGCTATTATTATTGCCCTGACTATTACCGTTCTCCCTTCTTCCGTACGTCCTGTTAAAATTCCTCCTGGTGTTATCGCCCCTATCCGGGTTCGATGCCATGTTGGTACGGTCATAGGGACGATAACTCCGGCGATTGTTAAACATGGGCCGATTCCTAAATAGTCGCCGGCCATTATTGTTGTTTTCTGAGCCATACCCACTAGGATAACGAGATCCAGCTTGGGTATAACTCAGGAAATCTGTCTGGCAACTTGCCGTTACCTTCGTCTTCGTCGGTTTTAGAATTTTTGCCTGTCGGGCGAAGTATCGTTTTGGTGGACCACCAACTTCCTTGCCGCACAAGGCAGCTAAACGTGAGGTGACTTCTCGTACCGTTTGGCACAAGTGGGACGCTATGGCCCGGGACTCATCGGGTGGAAGAGCGTTAACTATAATATCTACCAGTTCGGCCTGAGAGGGATGTTCAGCTATCTGATAATATAGTTCGATAATTTTCCAAGCATAGTCCAAGAGGGATCCATACTTGGAGCGATCATACCGGAGTGATTGTAAGTTTCTTTTTTGGAGTCGTTCGATGTGCTCATTACAATATTCTTCTTTGAAAAGAATCAAAAAATCACTAAACGTCCGGATTTGGTATTTAACCGAAGCAAACCATGCGCCCGAAGCGGCGATCAAACATTTTTCAACTATCTGTAGGCGTTCCCCATCATTAAGTTTATACATGTCTAAATATTGCTGCAGTCTCCGCAGGAAAACTCGAGGTAACCCGTTAGTAATGTTCCCATCGAAAGTGGGAAAACGTTCAATATCCCGGAGGGAAACTTTAGAGCTCATACTATACGGGGCAGGAAAAGAATCTAGTGGAATCAACGCATTATCCTGAGCGGTTGGGGTTGTCACCGGATTTGCCACCGACGGAGTGGTCACTGAACTGAACGCTCCCATATGACCAAGAGAGGTTTTATAATTAGTATTGACCATGTAAGGTTCGAATTTAGGACCCACCACTGCAGTAACTGACGGTCCGGCACATCTCCTTTCCCCTCCTGGCAGCACGCTGTAAGATTGTACCATTCCAAAAGTAGAGTGAGCATTTACGCTAGTGACTGTTGTAGTCACAACACTCGACTGCATCGGTACATCGAAATTACTCAACCATGATTTCGAGGTTGGCTGATGCGGGGGACAATACATGGTTGTGTCCCGTGCATCAGGCAACACTTGACTCTTTCCCGGGAGGACGTTACTCGTTTCTGGGAAATTTTTCCCTATAGAATCGCTATCAGGAAAAGGATAGGAGATGTCAGACTTGACGATTTCCAGTTTAGTAATCTTCCCCTTAATACTGTCTACCTCAGTTTGAATTCGACTAATTCTTTGATCAACCGACTCTAATTTAGTTTCTATTGATAGGTCGGATATTACAACATTCAATTTACTTATTTCAGCCTGCTGCTGTTCAACCTTTCGTTCGATGTCACCAAATCTTTTGTTTGTACCCTCAAACCTTACATCTATTTCGTTTAGTTTCTCATTTGTTTCGTCTCTGAGCTGCTCGGTAGACTGTTGGGCCTGGTATCTAACCTGCTCCAATTCAGTAGACGTTTGCTCTTTCAATTTACTAATCGAAGAGGCAAAGTCTAAACAAATCTGGTCAAACTTATTGTTTAATACCTCGAATCGAGCGTCGGTCTCTCGTTTCGAGGTATCAAACTTCTCATTTATCTCACGCCTTAAGTTTTCACTATTCTGATCTATTTTCTGATTTATCTCACGCCTCATTTCTGTATTATTTTGTTCCATGTTAGAAAATTTTTCATGCATCATTTCCATCATCTGGCGAATTAATGCAGACGTGTCAGACCCTCCAGATGACATTCCTTCCTTCGGGTTTGCCGTCTGATCCCGAGAATCACTGTGATTTTCATTTTTTTCCTCATCGTCGAGGTCAGATATCTCCGCTGGAGATATTTGGCCTCGGTCCTTTTCACAGTCCTCACAATATTTTTCTATTTCGCCGGTTTGCACCTTTTCTGCATTTTCAGCAGTGTCATCTAAATTGGAACAAGCAAAGTGGATCCATTTTTGTCCACAACCGGTGCATCTAATTAATCTTCGCGGGGCGCGAGATCTTTTCTCTCTTTCATCTAATGTGCATTGAGTGCACGTGATTTCACACTCGCCCTGTGACACCACAACCTTTTTTGTTGCCATAGCTTTGAGACACTTTACACTTTACAAAAGACAAGATATATATCAAAAATACACATATACTATAAAATACTTATTCGCTATCCAGACAAGTATTATTCATAAATTAAAGGACTCCCATTCTCTTTCCTTCCTTGAAACCCTTCTAGCGTTTAGTTCTATTTTAGAAAAATTTTGACACTCCTTCTCTTTTTCCCCCTTAGAAAAGGAAACAAAAATGACAAAGTAGCCAACGATTCTACTTGTTTCACTTGACTATAAAATTTGTCGTATTAATTTCAATGTTGTAATCAATTCAACATGCCTTCAACCTCACTCTTTGACATTCTTAAAAAAAATTCAGATCTATCGGTCGCCATTTAAACTGAGATCCGTTGCCATGGAAACAAACGTTGCCATGACAACCATTCTTATCGCGGTTCACCAATTCAAACTGATTGGCATGATAACTGGTATTATTCAATAAGCATTTTCAGATCCGTTACCACAGCAAACATGCGTTACCATGGCAACAGTCTTGTCACGTGTCGCCACTCTAAAACTGAAAAAAGGGGGAAGAAGGCGCCGTTGCCATAGAAACAAACGTATCCATAACAACGAATCCTGTCACTGCTTGTCAGTCTAAAACTGTTTGAAGAAAAGAATAAGTCGTAAGTGGGAATCCTTCACCCCTGGTGGGGATGTTCATGAAGCTATCAGCTTATGTCTAATTACGTTGGAATATATTAGCCGTTTCTTAATTTTGAACATACTAGATTCGATTGAAACGAGAAAACTTTTTATCGGACTTCTAAAGAGAATGAAATAAAATAACTAACTACATGACCGTGTTTATTATCTCTAGGATTCCCAGTCACGACCCCCCCTTTTCAGTTTTATTAAAAATAGAAGAAGAAGATGAAGAAAGGAAAAGGAAGATAGAAGAGGAAAGAGGTAAAGTAAGAAGGTGATAAAGAGGAAACTGTTACTGGATATTTTGAGAAATATGGTAAAGGAAGTGAATAATTATCGAATTGGGATCATTTCCAATAGCTATTGGGTGAATATTTGGTATTAAGGTAATCAAAGGTAGACACATGTTAACCCATACATCCCCGATCTAGATCCATTTAACCCCAACTACCAAATTATCCCGATCTAGATCCGAGATAGATGAGAAAGTTTAAGTTTACAGTTTATTCAATATTTCCAGAAGTTCTAGACTAATATCCAATATTTGAAAAATAAAAGACGAAGTTGATGGCATGTTAGAATCGACCACAAAGAAAAAAAAAAATCAGAGTACTACATATTCGTAGAAGATTTTGACTCTCACAGTTCTCCCATGCTGATCATTCGTTCAGGCTACTTCAGTCCTTTTTACTTCCTTCATAGAGCCAACTTAAGTTAGTATTAACATTCAATGAGTTTAATTGATAACTACCATTAATTATAATAAATCACACATATATGTCAAAATAATGGATGCACTTAATACTAAACCTACATTTCACTCACACACACATTCATACAGGACAATGTATACTTCGGGTTGTATTTAGTTAAATTAAACTAACCTAACTACATTACTATATACATTTATTACATTTCAATAAAAGAAAAATTAGTTGGACATAACAGGGAAAAACTTAATACATGGAAAGAATGTTTCATTAACATGCATAGAAATTCGCTAATTTTATCAAGACCAAATAACACATTTCTCTTCCTATATATATATTAAAAGTTGAATTACATGAAAGAGAATTTGACAAAAAAAAAATGAAAAAAAACAAAAATAAGGAGATTCACAGATCAATACATTTAGGATTCAGTGTAATGAATATATATATATCATTGCGGAAAACGAAAGAAAAAAATAAATTAAAAAAAAATATATATATATAATTGGTTAATCATTCTAAAAAAAAAAAATACTTTAATAGCAGTTTATTAGGTCTCTGTCCCAAGAGGAGACATTTCGACGATTTTATGAGTCTCTGTTCTCACATCGATAATAGCTCCTTTTTCCAACTCTCTTTTGCACTGTGGTTTGTGTCCATGAGAGTGTTTAATTGTTTTTGTTTTAGCTATAGACAAATAGTCGCTTCATATCACATATATATTTATATTTCTCATTTTGTCACTCGACGCACTCAATATAAAATTTCAAAGTTTATCAAGGTTAAAAAATTTTGAATCCAGTCACAGACATTGAGAACATATTTCCATATTCCGGTATTCACATTAAGTTATCAACTAAATTTCTCTTCATTAAATTTAAGACCAGTAATTTTCTTTATAGTATAGATCTTGTAGTCAAAAGATTCTAGACACTGAATAGTTAAATTTCTGATCGTAGGAGAAGGATTTGTTTCAGAGTCTACTGATAGAAGATTCGTTGGTGGGGCACACTGTTTCGTAGGTTATTAATTTCACTTTGATCTTGCGAATAAATTTGGATGAGGATTAGGGTTATTTTACTTATCTTACGACCTGCTACTCGTTTTACTTACATGCGGTGTTTAACATTATATTCAACTTTAATAGTTACAGACATCAGTAACCACTCAACAAAATGTAATTTATTACAATATACGCGGTAACGCTATATATCACAAATAGTTGGTAAAGGTCGGGTGTCAAAAACCTAT